>NC_057344.1:68657844-68998344 GCF_016509475.1 Prionailurus bengalensis | reverse complement strand
AAAATGTTTATTAAAAATGTCAATTGGAGGGAGGGGAGAATTTTGTAGTAGTAAATGGGTAGGAGTAGATGGTATATTAGAACAAGTCAGGACTACCTAGCTTCACCAGGATTTTCTCCTCATGGTTCTAGTGTGAATATAGCTATGGCAGAATCACCTGCTGCAATGTTAAGGTGGGAGTTGTCACAGATAGGGCAAAGGTGCTATATCTGAGTTCGCTAGTGAAAAGTTTTCAGGAGAAATGGGCTTGTAATATGCACGTCCACTTGAATTAAGGAAAAAATCTTAAGTTGAATACCTTGTCCTTACACTTTTTTCGAATAAGTTGATTTGAAAATGTAGAAAAATTTAATATAGTTTTTAGGTAAAAGAAATGCTTAACTAAGTCAATTAAATTACAGAAGAAAATTTACGTGCATTTTATACTTTGTATATTTTTATAGTTTGCATTGATTCAGTTCCCATTAGAATATTAGAATATTCTAAATTTTCACCTAGCTGGGAATAACTTGAAACAGCCTAACATACAGACATCTGGGTGGCTCAGTTGGCTAATTGTCCAACTCTTGGTTTCAGCTCAGGTCAGGATCCCACAGTTTGTGGGTTCAAGCCCCATGTTGGGCTCTGCACTGCCGCCGTTGGTGGGGAGCCTATTTGGGATTCTCTGTCTCCTCTCCCTGCCCCTCCCTGGCTCACGTACACACGATCTCCCCCCCCCCCCCGCCTCTCTCTCTCTCTCTCTCAAAATAAATAAATAAACTTAAAAAAAAAAGTAAAACAAGCTAATATAAAACACATTCATACTGGTTTTCTGTTAGTTACATTATTAATCTGGAAACATGATATTGGAATTTTTCAGAAAAATATATGTCTGAAATTTAAGAATTTGAATGGTTCCTGTTATTCTGTGTAAATAATGATGAAAGAGTTTCCCTTTCTCCAGTGGTTGTTTTTGTTTTATTATTTTATTTTATTTATTTATTTTTATTTATTTGGAGAGTTGGCCTAAATTTTCGATTTATATTTCATAAATCTTTTTTTTTTCTTCCTAGTTTTGGCAAGCGTTCTGCAGGAAGCTTTAGGCGTGGCTGTGAATGCATTGTTTTAGAGCCTTCTGAAATGATTGTGGTAAGAATACTTCTGTGAAGACTTTTTTTCCCTAAAAAAATTATAAAAATAAAAACACTTTTGCACAGTACTTATAATCATGTATTATAGATTTTATAACTTTAGATATATTTATTCCATAATTTTTATTATTATGAATCTGAGTTCATAGTCATAATATTGTAATTATTTATAAGATTCAATGAAATGAAAAAGAAGACTCAAAAGGGGCAAGTACCTAAATGTTTTGTGCTTGAACTTTTGTTAAATCAATCTGTGATAATGCCATTTTACTTAAATTTGGGAATGATCTTTGAATTACAGCATTTTAGCTCTCTAAATATTAATTGGAATGAGTAAGATACTTCAAATGAATCATAGTAATATGTATTCAGGCAACAGGATAAGGAAACCAATTCCTGTTTTTTATACATGTCTTACAGTCTATATGTATATATTTTAAACTTTATTTTTTGAGAGAGAGTGCATGAGCAGAAGAGAGGGGTGGAGAGAGAGAGAGAGAGAGAGAGAGAGAGAGAGAGAAAGAGAGAAAGAAAGAATCTTAAGGAGGCTCCACCCCGGTGTGGAGTCTGATGTGGGGCTTGATCTCATGATAGTGCGATCATGACCTGAGCCAAAATCAAAAGTCAGACACTTAACCAACTGAGCCATCCAGGTATCCTGGTCAATATATTTTTTAAATCCTGCAATTCAGTTAAAAAGAGAAATAAAGACCTCAACAGAGTGTTTAACCAGCGTACTAGTCCCCCAGTTTTCTGGCCTAATATAGAAGATGATGGAAGCTTTTTATTCACATTTAATAAAGTATTTGGTAGAAGGCCATAAGTCTATTTTCAGAGAAGATTTGGGATTTTCCCCTATGATGTAGGAGAGGAATTCATCAAAATGAAAACTTCTTTGTCCAAGGGAGTGAAAATCTTTGGTAAAATTTCACAAAATTTACTCTTAAGTAAGAAAGTAACATGGTGGTAAGTAAAGATTTAGGATTAGAAAATGTGGGTAGTTACATAGGACTTTCCAGCAACAGGTCTTGGAAAGCATTTTAGGTATTTCCTAGAGATTTTGGCCTCTGTAAGTGCTATTTTGTGTTTCTCTGTGGGACTTTTGATATTTAAAATCCTATACTTGCCGATATTATACAAACTACTGGGTTTGCTAGTGGGAGAATAGTCTTAGAATCTTACTATGCCTTGATTGTGAGCAATCACATTTTCATTACATAAGTATGAGGAGGATTGACCTAAAGTAACTTTTATTCTGGTTGGTCCATTCATCAGTTTCTAAAATGTTGAAAATGAGGAATTTTTTTTTTTTAAATAACACTATTTATAAAAAAAAGAAACTGAATCCACAGATTGAAAGTAGGAAGAGAAACCCTAGTAACCTACCAAAGCCGTTCTGCTAGCAGTCCAGCTTGAGTCATTTGGGATTTGGGGGTTTTTACAGATTTACTCATATACACCAGAGTTAAGACAATGGGGCTGTTGCTTTCATAATGCGAGGTAATGTATCCTGTGAGTTCTTTCACTAATAAATCACTACAAAGATTACTGAAAATATCCTTCCCTTTAAACTGCAGGAAATTCAAGAGTTACTCATATTGCCCTAAGTGGAACTGAAAATGCTTCTTCATAAAAGAAAAGTTACTCAAAACCAATTAGTTCCAGAGAAGTTCAAAAACGCTTAGTCTGTAAAGATAGTTTGTCTACAAATGTCTTTGCAGAATGAATGAATATGGACTTATCTGTAAGTTTTATTCTGTGTCTAATCTTAATATGGAATGTTGTATTTGAGGAAATAAATATATATATATATTTTTTTCAGGTGGACTATATGGATGAAAATGAAGAGTATTTTCAGCGTCAAGCTTCTCATCGACAATCTCGAAGGAGATTTAGAAAAATCAACCAGAAAGGTGAAAGACAAACAATTATCGACACTGTGGATCCTTATCCTGTGGGCAAACCACCTTTGCCTCGAGGCTATCATACGGTAAGTTATTAAAATATAATATTTTTATTTATCTTTAGTTTTTTTGTTTGGAATTTTGTGAAAAGACATTTGCATTTTCTACTTTAGAGGAATAATTCCTTTCTGTGATATACCTATCCAAAGTGTAGGTTTTGCTAGGAACACATAGAGTATGAAGAGTTTTAAAGAGCATTGAAATAAGATATCAAAAGATATTGGTTAGTTAGCCTTTTTACTTATTAAAACGTCCTCTGAGGTTAGCTTTGTGATCAGCTATACAGTTGTAACTGGAATATTTTAAGTTCTTACCTTCATCTAAAATTTTACCCCCGCTCCCAGCCCCAATAACTGGTATCAGACTTATTTTTTTTTTAAGGTAGATATATAAAAATTAAATGTTATTTTCATAGCTTTGCATACCACTGTGAGAATATTTCATGAGATTTTTTTGTTTTTAATATGATGAAGTGAAAGCATAATTTGAAGGGATGCTTTTAAAAATCCCAGTGTAAAGATGGTCTCAAGTACTTCTGATAGTTTCAAAGATCATTTTAAATGCTGCAGCCCACTTGATCGTCATTTATTTCATAATTATTCGAGAAGCTATTTTTATGTTTGAGGAAACCAAGGCACAGATAATGAGTGATTGTGTAAGACCCCAGTATATTCAGTTTTAAAACTTTATGTTTCTTATTCCTTTCTTTCTGCTTAACTACTCTATGCTTCTTTCCCCTGATGGCCAATCCAAAATAGTTGAGAAGATATTTTAAGATTTCTATTTTCAAAAAGAAAGTAACATGAGTTCTTACATATGTCATAATAAAGTCAAAAATGGTTTGTCTGTAGATATAATAACATTACATGGTAGTCATTATATGTGAAATTTTAAAATAAAAATGTAACATAAAAATAGATAATTGACAACTGTTTTGCATTTCTCATTTGTTTTGTTTACTTGCACTTTTTTTCTCTTTGCAAAGAAGTATAAGTACAAAATACATGGGGAAATAAATATAGACTTAAAATTATATACTTAATTTTTAGTAACTTTTAGTGATAGGATATACTTTATACCTGCACTTCATATGTTTTATTTCTGAGAGCTCTTTGTGTGTGGATTTTTAAGCAGTTTTGACCACCAGCTACTCGCCTACTCTTCTCACTACCCATGCACTATTTTAATTTAACATGAATTTTATAGTTGAATCATTTCATTGAGCTCGTGTGGAAAGGGTAGCTTTTTGCACATCATAAAGAGAGCTTTGTTTGTCCTTTGGAGAGATTTGGTGTTAAAAAAAAAACCCATGAAAGGTTTTTTTGTTACCATTGTCTGTAAAAGAAGGTAGTATTTTTAGTGTTGATACAGGATCATGGAAGAAGGAAATTTGGATTAAAAATAGTTGTACATATTAATAGTTCCATATATTATAATATTTTAGTCTAGTACTAATATTGTTAATATTCTTTCTGCTTTGGAATTATTTTTCCAAATGAGATTCCATACTAAGATAGTGGGAGTGTGAATTACTTAAAATCTATTGTTAACGCTGATTGGTTTAATTTTATAGTCCTATTTTCACACTTGAGTTGGGGGGATCATTTTATAACTGCTATTCTCTTTTATTTCCGTGTGTTCCCCCTTTATGGAATACTTCACTCAGTTTCCCTGCACGACTTCCCTTTTTTGATCTGTTGTATAAAAATGTGTGGGGCTTTTTATTATTACAAGATTACTTTTTTTTTTAATTTAATGGCTTTAAAAAAATACCATACCTGGTCAACAGATACTTTTATGAGGGCAAAGTCAGTACTATGACGAAAGTTTAACTTGATTACTAATGGATCATGTGCTAGCTTACTAATATGTGATATGTTGGTATTAATTTTACTAAATGAGTTCAGATTGGCAACAACATGGTCATAATGGAAAATATTGGATACTTATTTTGTGTGCAAGTTGTGTTTTAATTATATATATATAATATTTATATTTTCATCTCAATACTTGATTTTAACCTATGAAAACAACAAAATCTGGTGTGTATATATGGTGCTACAGGATAAAAAGAATGAAATGAAAGTTATTATTCTTCATTAGCCATAAGTCATATTTACTTATTCTTAACAGAAATATTTCTTTTTGAAAGAATCCTAGTATTGTGGGACTGTGGGTGAAAAGTTTATTTAGAAGATGCATGATCATACTTCACAGGTGATTTTAAATGATTTCAAATGCATTTCCAGTTGCATGGCTAAAAAACATGGAGAACATTATACATATAGCCGATTCTGTATGGTCATACTTAACCTATATTTTAACATTATCTTCGTTTTGGCAGATGTACTATAGCATGTCTGATAATGTTCATCTTTTCCTTTCCTCCTTTATGGCACTCATTTCATTTTGGCTCAAAGGAATGCACTAAATCTCAGGTATTGTAATTTGTGTGTGGTCTCCTAATACTAACCCAAGTTTATTTGTGAGTTTGCATTGTAACTAATGAGTTTATAACATTGATGTGTTTGGCTTGGTCTTGTTCTTTTGTATTTTGCCCCGATTTAGTAAAATCTCTTAAAATCTCTTAAAACGAAAGTGTCACTGGTTTAGGTGATGGTACAGGCCGCTTTATTTGTACAGATGTAGGGATGAACTGTCCATCGTAGGTCCACTTAAGTGCCACCTAATTACTTTTAAGAACGAGTGGAAACAGTGTTCTTAACTAACACGATTTTCAAGGAAAGAAATGAAGAGAGAAAGACAGGTATGGGAACTCCATTAGCAACTTACCTTTATATTTTAAGTGATGTAGGTGGAAACTTTAAATTTCAGGAATCCCAATGTAAGAGTGTTGTGGGAGACCACTGGTAAAATTTTAGTCAAACAGAATAAAGGCTTAGTCAAAAAGGAAATGAGAATTTAAAATGGCTTGTGTTTTCTTATTTGCACTTTATATTTAACCAGATTTCATGCTTTATTTCATTCTATATTTTAATCAAGAGGCCTATATTAATATCTTTGCTCATTTCTTTCACGCCGGCACATGACTAATTTATGATTCTTAGTGTTACTGTTTTGAAATTGTGGGTCAGATTGGGGGTTATCAGAGAATTTGGAGTCAAGGAAGAAAAACTGATTTACCTCTGGACACTAATTGGTTAAAGAACTAGTAAAATTTTACAATTGTGTTTTCTTACTGCACAGGAAAAAGATCATGAATAATTTAATTCACATTAGAAGAAGTCTACTGTCAATATAATATCTTTGGCTATTACAGTAACCTTGCCTGAAAGCATGAAATATTTGTATAGGTTTTCAAATTAAAATGAGGCAGTAACTTTATGTTCTGTGCAAGAGAATACATATTAAAATGCCACAGGTGTCATGACTGCTGTATGGTACTTTAGAAGCACTGCTAAATTTTAAATGATGTGGTAAATCTTAAACATTTTCATTGTTTTTAAATTTAATAAAATTTTGATCTAATTATATAAATTTTTTAAATTGCGCCAGCGTTTTGAGCTTTTGTCTGGCAAAAGTGTACTTTAAAATCTAGAACTTTAATATTTCAAAAGATGCATCAGTAAATAATCTTTCTCTTTTTTAATATGAGAATAAGCATTTTAAAATTCAGTGAGAAGGGAATATTGGAGATGGCTTTCATTAGAATTTTCTTACATTTCGATGAGTTGAGGTTGAGGCTATATTTAAGATTGCCAGAAAATAAGATGTGGTATGAATTTTCAGTCTTAGAATGGATAAAATAATAGGCAGGGTGTAGATAAGGTTCTTGGCAGAGGCTAGAAGATTTAGGGTCAGCCTCTTCAGAGACTTTGGTCAAGTTTGTTTTGTCTTTCGGTTCAGAACACAGTAGAGGAAAAAAGCTTTGTTTATTTTACCCATAATTACAGGCCCTGCCTGTCTACATTTACAGGTAATTGATTCTAAGAGTTTGTGATTTATTTATTCGAGAAGATATTTAAGGGGAGGACTTAACCTACCTGACTGGCGTGTTGGGGAGACTGGTACATACCTGTTCTGCCCTCTGTTTCTTTTATCTTAATGAAAAGAGAGCTATGCCGCCTTCTTAGTTTAGAAAGATTAAAAATTGTACAGAGAGAGTAGACTGAAGATTGAAGAAAACTTGTCCTCTACACCATGGGGGTTACGTCTAGCAACAGACATTTCAGCCTCGGACGGCTGAAAGAACTAAGATGCTCTCTGTGCTTTGCAGTTCTGATTGACTTTCCACTCCCACTCCTACTTACCCCAAAAAGAATGGGTCTGTTTTCTACAAATTTGAAATGGGAGGATAATATAAAACATATTCATAAAGTTTCAATCAATGCAAGATTTTTGAAACAATGGAAACCTGTTGATCATATAAAAAGATACCTCCCCACACATTTTATTAGTAGTCCTTGTCTACAATATGAATATACACTTCAGAGCACTGTTTAGTAATTATGTATTAAATTTTTCAGTAGATTAGGCTTAGTTTAAGATTCTTGGTACAGATGTATAGAGGTAATAAAAAATACTGCATAAAATTATTAAGTTAATATAAGTTTAATACCATGTAACATTACAACATAATGGGAATAATTTTTTTGTTACAGTGTAAATATAATATCTATAAAATGGCACCAGTTGTAATAAGATTGATTCATGCATGAGGCTTATGGAAATGAGTCCCATTTTTTTTTATAAAGTTATTCTTTATAACAATATAAGACAATTTCTATTTCTTATAATGGTTATGTAATCATTCCTAGGTTACATCTTCTATATCTCTGAAGTAGGTTTTTTTTAAGGGATAGATTTAAGTTAGTATCATTTTCAATTAAGGACTTCTTGGTAAGTTTGGTTAGTTTCAAAAATGGTTAGATATTGAAACAAATGAAAAATTACGGTGTTTGTGCACATTTATGTGACAATAGTGTTTTTGACATGGGCTATTGTTCTTGCATTAGAAATAGTATTTTCACTCATGTTAATGATTTTGCTTTTTCACTTATTTATTTAATTTTTTACTGAGGTCGTCTTAGTTTAATCCAACATTTCCTACTTAATAGTAAGAGAATATATCTTCACTAATATATCAGTGACTTGTAGATTTACTAAATTTCCTAGAATATTAAGGTCTTAGGATTTTAACTTATAACAATCAGTTCACATCATATTATACCTGACTATAATTTATTCATATGACATCTAAAAAATCTACGCTTATATACAAAATATTCAAATATGGGGGAAATTTCTTAATTATTTCAACATTTTCATTCTTTAAATTCATTAGGCATTTCTTTGCTAAAGCCTTTGTCTTCAATAATATCATCAGTGCCTTTCTGTGCATTGTAATAGGATGGAGTTTCAGAAAATGTGTATATTTTCTTTCTTGTATCATAGAGAGGAAAGCTCAGTATTTTCATTTACATGTTTTTATTTAATGAATATTTGTTGTGTGCCCACCTTGTTTCAGTTTTGTGCCAGTCTCTAGGACTACATAGGTCTACAGGACAGACATATTTTGCTTCTTTTTAGTTTCATAGGTAATATAGACAAATAAATGGGCAACTAAAATACAGAGAATTCTTAGTATTGTGGAGGTACATAGACAGGGCACCTTGAAGAATCAGGCATGGTTTTTTGAACAGCCTTAATATCTTGGCTCAAAAGAAAATATTCTTTAATCCAGGAAAGCCCAATAGAAATGTGAAAGCTGAATTGGTAAAGAATGGAAAAGAGAGGGGTAGGGAAGAGTGTTAGACAGTAGTGATGTGTGTGTGTGTGTGTGTGTGTGTGTGTGTGTGTGTGCGCGCGCGCGCGCACACACAAACCTCTACAGATTGCTAGATCTTAGTTATTGTATGCATGTATGATGATTTATATTTGCATCAGAGTTTTAAAGTGTCAAAAATATTCTTTGCTTTTTGAACCTATTATCAGCAGGCTTACTGATTCCTCTTCACCTAGATCATGTTGCAATTTAAAATCCTGCAGAAAGCTCCCTGTGGAAAGGTCTTTGAACAATAGGTGGACGTAACAATTCTGTGCCATATGTGCTGCAATTTCTAGCAAAATGCAGTGTGTTAAAACTGCTGCAGTGGTCTCAGTTTCCTTGCTTTGGGGGGACTGTTTCCCTTTCTTGCAGTTACAATCAGGTATTTATGTTCATTTAATTTATACAGATTGGGAAATTATACTATAGAGTGTGTATAGAAATGGAAATGTAAATCAGGAAATAGTTTAAAACAAGAAATGATTTCTCTTGTGCTATTAACAGCATGCATTGCAAATTCATGCAAGGCAGTTGAGAATAGTGTGCAGTGTGCTGTTTACCCAAGTTTCAGCTTCTGTTAGAGGATGTCTATTTTTATATATTACATCATCTCTGCTGCAGAACTCCCGTGTCCACTGGGATTTACTGTTCTTTCATTCCATTTTGAAAGAAAGCTTGTGTTGATGTCATAATTGGACCCATCTTTTGGTTGCACTTGGAAATTGAAAGTAATAAGGGTGTTGTGCAGCAAATCATGCAATATTTCAAGCAATTTATTTGTCAGATCATTGCTACTTTGTCCTGCCTCTAATTGTGAACACTGGTGGCTTTCTGTACTTGTATATGTTTTAAATATACTTGGCTAAAATTTAGCTTTTAGTCTCAACTGCAAAGATCCTGTTCATCTTAGACTGTTTCATTTCTTATGTGCTTTTTTTTTTTTTTCCATGAGATTTTGTAGTGCTACATGCTGATTTGAAAAATGTCTCTTTTCTTTGGAGAAATCTACTTTGATATTCAGACCTATTTCCTACCTGTGCTGAATTGATCTTTTTACAATTAAGTTATCAGTAAGTTGTCTGTTTCACTGTTTGAAATATCGGGTGACTAGAAATGTTCTCTTTTGATTTTGAATCCAGTGTTAAAACATTATTAACTTGAAATGCCTTTCTATTGGGCAGAAGATATTGTTGACCTCTGGAAGAGGTTTGTATTCAGTGTATAGATGTAAGGTTTAAGTCCCTTGTGAAAGGAAATATTTAATTATATTAAATGAGTTAAAATGCCTACTATGTTATACGTATTTGTGTATGTAAAATCTCCCCCTATTCTCTCAAAAATTTAGTAATGATCCAGATCTCAATAGTAAACCATTTTTCCCTTTGCTAAAAAAAAGAAAAAAAATTGATTAGGAGCAAACTTACACTTTTAAAAAATAACAGCTTTACTGAGTTATATAATTCATACACCATACATTTTACCTGTTTAAAGTGCATAATTCAATGTTTTTTCTTTTTTTAAGTAAAAAACACATAACATTACATGTATTATCGTAACCATTTTTTTGATATTCTTTTTTTTTTTAATATGAAATTTATTGTCAAATTGGTTTCCATACAACACCCAGTGCTCATCCCAACAGGTGCCCTCCTCAGTGCCCTTCAACCACTTTCCCCTCCCCCCACCCATCAACCCTCAGATTGTTCTTAGTTTTTAAGAATCTTTTATGGTTTGGCTCCCTCCCTCCCTGTTTGTTTGTTTTTTTTCCTTCCCCTCCCCCATGGTCTTCTGTTAAGTTTCTCAGGATCCATTTTTAAATGTATAGTTCAGTAGTGTTAAGAATATCAATAGTAAACTTTTGACTGACTTGAACATACCCAGTTCACATTGTACTTAGTATCCTTTGTGGTTTAAATTACACACAAGCTGAAAAATAACTAAGAAACTTTGGAAAAAAATAATTATACGATCTATTCGGGGGAAAAAGCTTTATTGAGTAATTGTTTGTATTAGAGCAATGTCTTATGGACTTAGTATGGGATCAAGCAATCCTTTATTTTTTCTGGTCTTCCTTTCTCTCTTTCAAGTGAAACATAGGTGATAGTTGTATGTAATACGGAATTTGGAATTGCTAGCATAGTGAAGAAATGATGTGACAGTCGAGTGAGGCAGTCTGAAATATGAATTACTTCTTGGGATAACTGATTGGCAGGCTAATTCAGAAGAGACAGTTTTGAGGATGAAAAAGAAAATACTCAAATTGTCTTGATTTTTACTTAGATTGAGGATAATAATGATAATTGGTCGCTTGTGGTTTTGGTACAATCCAGACGGCATTTGCAAATGTTTGAAAATAAAGTTAAAATCTCAAAATAAGGGGCGTCTGGGTGGCTCAGTTGGTTGAGCAGCCGACTTTGGCTCAGGTCATGATCTTACGGTTCACGAGTTCGAGTCCCACATCGGGCTCTGTGCTGACAGCTCAGAGCCTGGAGCGTGCTTTGGATTCTGTGTCTCCCCTCCTCTCTGCCCCTCCCCTGCTCACACTCTGTCTCTCTCGCTCTCTCTCAAAAATAAATAAACATGAAAGAAAATTTTTAAAAACTCTTAAGTTGTAACATTTTCCTTTCACTAATTATTATCATACTTCTACTTTCTATCCATTTCTTTATATAATTTTTAAACTGAACCTTTAACAAACTGAATCATTAGAAATTTTGGAATACTCAGGAAAGTTTTTAGAAAAACAAGATCGTTTTGCTATTTGTTAATTTGTAAAATAAGCATATCTCCAACTAATTAGGATGTAGAGAATACTTCGGCATCACTGATAATCTCAATAATATTGATGCACTCGACAGTGAGCATTATTGATGAGCACTTGAGAGCTTCAGTCTTTTTGTCTCCTTGGTATGGACATTTTCCTAACTTTAATTAGACTGGAAGATTATGAGCAGCTAACCATTCTTCAAGTGGATTAAGGTCTTAGAAGGTTCAGCTGAAGTGGTATTTCATGTAAACACGGGGTTTTGTCTTAAAAGAATCTATGGATGGTTGGTAACTGTGGAATCTTTAAAAGAGCAAAAGTGCTGATTATTTTCTAATTCATCTTTTAGAGCTGTAGTTGTCAAAGTTTTGTATCTCAGGACTCTTTTACACTCTTAAAACTTTTTGAGAGCTGCAGCAAGCTTTTGTTTATATGAGTTATTCATGTCATTTTTTGTCATATTAGAAGTTGAAACTGAGAAATGTAGAAGTATTTATTAATTTTAAAATAATAAATGTATTATACATTATATAAGTTTTTTTTTAGTGAAAAACATATTTTACAAAACAAAACATTTATAAGAAGAGTAGTGTTGTTTTATACTTTTCCAGCTATGTTTAATATTTTGGCTGATATGAGATAGCTGGATTCTCATATCTACTTCTGTTGATATGCTCTTCTGGTTCAAGTACATAAAGTATATGAAGAAAATCTGGTCTCACACAGGTAGTTGGAAAAGGCAGGGGTATTTTAACAGCTTTTTCAAATAATCTAATTGATACAGTTCACCAAAATTTGACACATGGTAGTTTCTTAAAAATTTAGTTGCAATAAAGAATATAAAACTGTGTTGGTGAACTGATTCTCTTTTATTTAAACCCATTGGTCTTACTTACCCATAGATCTTTTTACTTATGTATGATTTTGTAACATTATGCATTGGTCACTAAATTAGGCTGTCATCCAAATTTTGGCATGTTACACAGTATCAAAAAAAAAATCACATTTGTTAATATCACTACCAGTCTCATTTAAGAAGCCTTACTGATGGGGAAGCTGTCAAGCTTATGGTGTTAGATGTAAATTTTTCAAAAGTTTAATTTTTACTTGAAAGCTAAAATTTTGTCATTGGCAAACACAGTACTATCAGCTGTTTTCCTTGAAGTGACAAGCTCAGTTTGTTCATTTTCAAGAAAATATCTGCCACATACGCAATTCTAAATAACTGTAGTTTGTCCATTGCTTATTCTTCAAAATAAAAAGTTTTCCCAAGTCCAGGGGTCCTTCTGAACAGAGTCCTTTGTGACTGCATAGGTCCCACACCTTTGAAGCTGACCCTAACCTTGTTTCTTTCCTGTATGATTTTCATCACTACTTCCTTTTCCTCCTTGCTGCTCAGTTCTCTTATAGATACTGAAAGAAAATGGTAAGATCGCAAGCTAATTTTGGGTAGAATCAGAAGAATTTTAAAATATTTTACATTAAATAATTGTGTTTTAAATATATTAATTGTATTGGATGGTTACTAACAATCCATTTTGATAGTGATTTTAAAAATAGACATTTTTACTTAATTTATTTAGCATTTCTCATTTAGAGCTTTTTTCCCTTTAGGAATTTTATCTAACACCCACCCAAATCCCCCCCCCCCCAAGAAAAAAGCTACTAACACCCGTTCCCTATTAAGATAATTATAAGCCATTATGTGGAATTACAAAATATTTAAAATTTTTATGTCGTTTTGTATGGTAATGAAAATATAGTCATTATAACTGTGAAATATCTGTTAGATAACATTTAAAAATGGAGTTTTGATCTTAGGTCAACCAGTAAGACTAGTTTTAGGTTTCCTCCCCCATACCCTCAAAAAAATAAAAGATCACCATGGGTAGTTTTTAACAACATCCTGTGGGTGATTAATAGTTAATGTTCAGGATAATCTAATCCAATTTATTGCAAATTATTTCAGTTTGATTGTACGAAATAAACAAATAACCTAGTAATGTATTTAAAGTGTTTTTCTTCTCAAAATTCCAGCTCTTTCTACTGTTTTCCTAGATTTGAATTCTTTTCTTTTTGTTACCCTCTACTTTGAATCCCTACTGTCTTTCTCTCTCTTTTTTTAACGGGCTCATTTTGTTTTGTTTTGTGTCCAAATAAAGATGCTGCTTTCAGTCTTTTCCATCCACTTGTTTTGCTTATGTTAAGACATTAGTGGCTAGTTTCCTTTGTCATCACAAAGTGTGATTTACTACTGATTGTGCTCAGAGGTTCAATGTAATTCAACAATCAACTGCTAAAACAAATTATCTGAAAGGGTAGAGCTGCCTTTGGAAAGGGACGGAAAAATGCCCCTCTTTGCTCCACAAATTTAAAATGGTGGGCCGGTTTCTCTTGATGAAAGCTGAAATGGCCACATGAATATTCTGTAGGGTTAGTGGTTACTATAGACTCAGGTATCCTTTCTTACATAGAGAAATGTCTCCTTTTAAATCATTGTCTTGAGGTGCCTGGGTGGCTCAATAGACTGAGCGTCCAACTTCAGCACAGGTCATGATCTTGAGGTCCATGGGTTCGAGCCCCGCGTTGGGTTCTGTGCTGACAGCTCAGAGTCTGAAGCCAGCTTCGGATTCTGTGTCTCCCCCTCTCTCTCTGGCCTTCCCCCACTTGCGTGCTGTCTCTCTCAAAAATTTAACATTAAAAAAATTAAAAATTTTTTGAAAATAGTTGTTTTATTTTCTTCCCCACTTATTTCTTATAAAATAGAAGCCATCAAGAAAAATAGGTTTTGTTAAACATTTGTTCTAAGACAGTCTTTTAGTGAGCATTTCATATAATGAACAATACATTTTCCTTAGGTCTACCACACTGTTGAACTGTCCAGGATGATTTCTAAAGTTCATCCCTCATTTCTTGTTTCCTGTCTTAACCCACTTGGTGTTGCGGGTCCAGCGTAGAATGAATGAGTGAATGCCTTATCTGTTTAGTATTTAATTATAGATTTATGATTATGTGTTAATACTATGAACTGCTACTTTATGGCACAACCAGGAGACATAGTCTCCAATGGATATGATCCATGTTGCCAGTTCCAACAATTGTAATAGTCTGATGTATATAATTAAGTGTTCTAGTCTTATTCTTTTAAAATATCAGCATGGTAGTAAATGAAAATTTCAAATTGTAACTAAAATATGAATAGCTAAAATAGTCCGTGTTTTTAGAGCTTTTAAGAAGAGGGAACAATTAGATATGTGGTTTGGGCTTTGTTATTCATTTATTTATGAGGAGGATTAAATATTGTCATCTAGAGTTCATGTGGTCATATAGCATAGGCTGACTTCTTTTTCAAGAGAACACTTAAAAAATTTCTGTGGCATCTAAAATATTTTCTATATTGAGACAATCTTCTATATTTAATTATCTTCCAGGCAGATTTACCTTGAAGTATTTCCTGTCTGGAATATATTTAATAACAACAGAAGGGCAGTCACAATTCTATTCCTGATAGTGAAGTACATTGATTAATGCTTTCGTTTATAAGCATAGTCATTTTCTTTTAGAATAAAGATTATTCAACCATTATGAAAACTTATACATTTTGGTATTTATTTAAAGACACTAGATTTTGAAAATGATAGTATGTTTGTTAAAAATTAAATTCCTGGGCGCATAGGTGGCTCCTTCGGTTGAGCGTCTGACTCTTGATTTCAGTTCAGGTCGTGATCTCGCGGTCTTGAGATGGATCTCTGTGTCAGGCTCTGCGCTGAGTGTGGATCCTTCTTTTTTTTTTTTTTTTTTTTTATTTATTTTTGGGACAGAGAGAGACAGAGCATGAACGGGGGAGGGGCAGAGAGAGAGGGAGACACAGAATCGGAAACAGGCTCCAGGCTCCGAGCCATCAGCCCAGAGCCCGACGCGGGGCTCGAACTCACGGACCGCGAGATCGTGACCTGGCTGAAGTCGGACGCTTAACCGACTGCGCCACCCAGGCGCCCCAGTGTGGATCCTTCTTGAGATTCTCTCTCTCCCACTCTCTCTCTGCTCCTCATCCCCCAAATAACTAAATAAACGTAAACAAATTAAATTTCTGAAGAGAAAATAAAGTCTTTAAAACAGATTGTATCTTGTATCTCGTACGCCGTATTACTCCTGCGGCACACTCTGTGGTGCTCAGCAGCATCTTGGTTGTGTGTTGGTGTCTTTGGATCAAACTCACAGAATTGACATTGCTGAATACTTGTAGGAGCAGAACTGTAGATCTACCTACATTAACAGTTCTACACAAGGATATCTTTAGAAGGATGTTAATCCAAGCCATCTATGCAATATTATATATTATACACTATATATTATACAGCATTAACTGTTGAATTGCCCAAACCTTGAGTGCAACTGACTTTTTAGAATATCTTGGAAGGAATAAAATTTTGCCCTTATTGGATCCTTATGCTGTATACCAGTTGGCTCGGTAATATATCTCATATATTTTGTCAATAAACCTTGTAGTCCTAAACACTTAGGTGATGGTATCTCCACTGGAAGGAGATAAGCATGCTAAGGGCAAAGAGGTTAACTTACATGTTCAATGTTCATGGTACTCAGAGTCAAACCTAGACATGGGACTTTTCCATTCCTGATATAAAAACTTATTTATTTTAAAAAATGAATTTAACATATATTGCTTTTATGTTATTTGAGTTTTAAATTTGATCTGAAAGAGATATGTATCAAATAATTTAACCATTTTAGATGCCTGATTGAAATACCCTTAAAAGACATGGCTACAGCATAGAATGTCTAGTGTGAAAAATAATTACTAAATTATATTGGCAGAGATGGTAGGCTTTGGCTGATTCATCAGTATTTTTGCTGCAAATAAGTTTTTCATTTTCAAACCATGTCATATCAAGAAAGCACAGCATTTTTTACCTATCTTTAACTTTCCTAATTTCATTCCAATACAGAAATGGGTTTTAACTGTTAAGTAGTACCATTTCATAACAAAGATGACTATGTAATTAATTAGTGTATTTTAAAAGTTAGGTTCACTAATGTTATGAGTAACAAAAGCTAAATCTTGCTGAGAGATTTTTTCGTAAATACGACTTTTTTTTTTTTTTAAGTAGGCTCCATGCCTAGCATGGAGCCCATTGTGGGGCTTGAACTCACAATCCTGAGATTGAGACCTAAGCTGAGATCAAGAGTTGGATGTTTAACTGACTGAGCCATCCAGGCACCCAGTATGACTTTAATGGATCAAAACAACTTACAGTTGTCTGAAAGTACTCATGGTTTTTAGAGATGAAAAAATAAAGTCTCAAATTATTTGCTTCTGCACCAGAGAATATTGGAAGTGTTTTGGTAATATTTAAGAATATTAAAAAACATATATTAAGTAATTTCAAGGGATTTAAAAAACATCTATAAAACTGATTATCTAGTTATATGCAATTTTTAATCAAATTATTGCTAACATTAAGAAAATTATCTTTAACCTTCTTCTAAATTTGGCAACTTTTAATTTATGAACTAAGGATGTTAAGAAAACCTCTAATCTATTGTCTAATTAGCACTGTAATTGTTAAAAAGTAAGGGCATTTTAATATTTCCCCTCTGACTGCCAAAATAAGGAAGATAGAAATTTCAGAATAAAGGAATAGTCACTGCCAGGAAATCTTCTTATAAGATAGATTTATTTCCATTCAATGGCTCTCTCTTTTTCTGTTGTTCTATTATCATATCACCCCTTTTATCCCCATTTTGCTACCAAGCCAATGTTTGGTAATGGCCATGTTAGATAAGATAACCGTAGGACCTTGGAAGGATTTTAAGGACCTCCCAATCAAAACCCTTAACAATTTATTTTTCACTATAGAATCACTGAATTTAGCCTTTGCTATAAGTTTTTTTTTTTAATTTTTTAGCATTTATTTTATTTTTGGGAGAGAGAGCATGAGCGGGGGGAGGGGGCGGGGAGAGAGAGAGAGTCTGAGAGAGAGAGAGAGAGAGAGAGAATGAAGGAATGAATGAATGAATCTGAAACAGGCTCCAGGCTCTGAGCTGTCAGCACACAGCCTGATGTGGGGCTCGAACTTGGGAACAGTGAGATCATGACCCGAGCTGAAGTTGGACGCTTAATCAACTGAGTCACCCAGGTGCCCCCCCAAATTTTAATTACAGTTAGCCCTTGTATTTGCAAGATAGTCCTTACATAATGTGTCAAAATTATATCCTACTGCCTAGTACAAAGCAAGGGTTTAGTAAATCATAGCAGTTATTATTTATTATAGGAAGGGCTAATAATGAAGAAGCTTTTCCTTAAGTTTAGCCTAAATCTGCTTCTCTGTAATTTTAGTTCATGGTTCTAGATTACTTCTAAAGCAACACAGATGAATATTCATATTCCACTTTCATGTCACTGTACTTCAGATAGTTAAAGAGATCCTACTCCATTAACCCTCTTTTCTGTGTTAACCAATCCTAACTTCTTGTAGCTTTCCTAAACACCTTAGTAGGTTTTCTGCTCTTTCAGTACACAGTTTATTATTATGTCTCCTAAATTATGATGTCTAGAACTGATTGCTACCACCTACATAAGGTCCTACATACCTTACAGTGCAGATTACAGTGGAACTTTCTGTCTTCCTTGCTCTGGACATTGTATGCCAGATAATGTCACCTGAGATTATCAGAGTTTTAAGGCATTGTGCATTGGCTCATATGGAACCTTTAGCCAGCTCCATTTTAGAGATATCCTTCCCACCTCCCCCTACTCCTATGAAGTGTTTCTCCAGCCTGATATCCCTCATGTTGTACTTGTGCAAGTGACATTTTCATAGCACACGTGTAGGTATTTATATGTATCCCTGTTAAATTTAACTTTTCTTGTGTTAGCCTACTCTTTTCACCTGTCACATTATCTAAAACACCTACTTTTGTCAGGAAACAAATTGGATGTCTTTTATGGTTATACAATTATCCTGTGTCTGTTTTGTAATCTTAAAGCTGGTATAATAATACTTCACAGGGTAGTTTTGAAAAAGTTTCAGTGGAATCACTTATGCATTCATTTCTCTTTTTGAGTAATTACTGTGTGTTAAGTACCAGAGATAAAGCATCATTTGTCATTGACAATGTTAAATAAACGAAATGTATGGTCCCTGCCTGCAGCTAACTTATATTCTAGTTTGTGTTCAGTAGTACTCCTTTTATTAAGTAAAAATGGAGGGAAAATTAACAACTCATCGTGCTTGTGTAAATATATTAATCATAAGGGAATATCTTACATGCCAAATTTGTAATCATGGTAATAATTGCTATTTAGTTTGTAGTGTTGCTTTGTGAAATACTATAGTAGCGAGCCCATACTGAGTACCAGTGTGTAAGGACTTCAGCTCCACAACTGAGCATTTCAAGATGAAGTCTGGTATTTCTTAAAATAGATTCTAGGAAATGAAATAAGCTTTGTTAAATCAGCTATTAAAGTCAGATTATTTTGGGGGAGCCCCTGTTGGTTGAGTGGACAACTCTTGATTTCAGCTCAGGTCATGATCCCACAGTTATGGGATTGAGCCCGTGTTGGGCTCTAAGCTGGGCATGGAGCCTACTTGGAATTCTGTCTCTCTTTCTCTCTCTCTCTCTCTCTCTCTCTCTACCCCTATCCCCTGCTCACGCTCTCTCTCTCTCTCTAAAATAAATTTAAAAATGAAAAAAAAATAGATCATTTTTCAAATAAGTGCATTTTAAAAAAGCACCATTCTTTTTTTTTTAATGTTTATTTATTTATTTTGAGAAAGAACATGTGTGAGTGGGAGAGAAGGGGAGAGACAGAATTCCAAGCAGGCTCTGTGCCATCAATGTAGAACCTGATGTGGGGCTCAATCTCATGAACCCCAAGACCATGACCTGAGCCAAAATCAAAAGTCAGATGCTTAACTGACTCAGCCACCCAGGCACCCCTAAAAAGCCCATTCTTCTTCTCCTCCTCCCCCTTCCCCTCCTCCTCCTCCTCCTCCTCCTTCTTCTTTTAATGTTTATTTATTTTGAGAGAGAGAGAGAGAAATCCCAAGCAAGCTCCAGCTGTCAGCACAGAGCCCAAAATGGAGCTTGATCTCACAATCTTGGGATCATGACCTGAGCCAAAATCAAGAATCAGATGCTTAACCGGCTGAGCCACCCAGGTCCCCGAAAAGCCCCCTTCTTGATGTTGAAATTTCTCGTTGACTTACAGGTTTCTTTATTTTGTTTTTCTACATGTGTCCTATTATGTCATCTTTTAATCTTTCTTTTCTAACATGTACCATGTAAATATTGAGCCTGTTTATTATGCATAAGTTATTATGTTACTTTTTCCAATTATGAAACAAAGGTAACATAAACAGTTTGTAGTCTGGAACTTTTTTTGTTAAAGAAAGAAAAATCCTATATAAATAACCTGAAAGCCTCCACCCAAAAAACTGGTAGAACTGATAAATGAATTCAATAAAGTTGCATTTAAAAAATCAATCTACAGAAATCTATTGTATTTCTATACACCAATAATGAAGCAGCAGAAAGAGAAATTAAGAAAACAACCCCATTTAAAATTGCACCCAAAATAATAGGATATCTAGGAATAAACCTAACCAAAGAGGTGAAAGACTATACTCTGAAAAAGATTGTACTCTGAAAACTAAAACACTGATGAAAGAAATTCAAGATGACACAAAGAAATGGAAAGACATTCCATGCTCATGGATTGGAAGAACAAATACTGTTAAGACATCTCTACTACCCAAAGCAGCCTACACATTCAGTGCATTTCCTCTCAAAGTATCAACAGCATTTTTCACAGAACTAGAACAAAAATCCTAAAATTTGTATGGAACCACAGAAGACCCCAAATAGCCAAAGCAGTCTTGAAAAAGAAAAGCAAAGCTGGTGGCATCACAATCTTGAACCTGAAGTTATATCACAACTGTAGTTCTCAAAACAGTGTGGTCCTGGCACAAAAATAAACACATAGATGAATGGAACAGAATAGAAAACACAGAAATAAACCCACAATTACATGTTCAATTAGTTTTCGACAGAGCAGTAAAGAATATCCAATGGGAAAAAGACAGTGTCTTCAACAAATGGTGTTGGAAAAACTGGACAGCAACATGCAAAAGAAAGAAACTGGACCATTTTCGTACACCTACATCATACATAAAAATGAATTCAAAACAGATTAAAGACCTAAATGTGAGACCTGAAACCATGAAAATCTTAGAAGAGAGCGCAGGCAGTGATTTCTCTACCATTGGCCATAGCAACTTTTTCTAAATAGGTCCTCTGAGGCAAGGGAAACAAAAAGCAAAAATAAACTATTGGGACCTCATCAAGATTAAAAGCTTCTACACAGCGAAGGACACAACAAAATGAAAAGGCAAGGGAGAAGATATTTGTAAATGACATATTTGATAAAGGGTTATTATCCAAAATATTTAAAGAATGTATAAAACTCAACACCCAAAAAACAAATAATCCAACTAAAAAATGGGCAAAAGACACGAACATTTTTCCAAAGAAGACATATATATGGCCAAGAAACAAATGAAAAAATGCTCATCATCACTTATCATCAGGGAAATGCAAATCAAAATTACAGTGAGATGTCAGCTCATACCAGTCAGAATGACTAAAGTCAACAACAAAAGAAACAACAGGTACTGATGAAAATGTGGAGAAAGGGGAACCCTCATGCACTGTTGGTGGGAATACAAACTGATAACAACCTCTCTGTAAAACAGTATGGAGGCTTCGCAAAAAGTTAAAAAAGAACTCTATGATCTAGCAATTGCATGGCTGGATATTTTCCCAGAGAATACAAAACACCAATTTATTTATTTATTTATTTATTAAAAAAAAATTTTTTTTTTTCAACGTTTATTTATTTTGGGGACAGAGAGAGACAGAGCATGAACGGGGGAGGGGCAGAGAGAGAGGGAGACACAGAATCGGAAACAGGCTCCAGGCTCTGAGCCATCAGCCCAGAGCCTGACCCGGGGCTCGAACTCCGGGACCGCGAGATCGTGACCTGGCTGAAGTCGGACGCTTAACCGACTGCGCCACCCAGGCGCCCCCAAAACACCAATTTAGAAGGACACATGCATCCCTGTGTTTATAGCAGCATTATTTACAATTAGCCAAGATATAGAAGCATCCTGTGTCCATTGATTGGTGAATAGAGAAATAAAAAGTAGTATATATACACAATGGAATGTTATTCAGCCATAAAAAAGAATAAAATCTTTCCATTTGCAATGACATGGATGGAATTAGAGAGTACAATGCTAAGTAAAACAAGTCACTCAGAGACAAATGCCATATGATTTCACTCATATATGGAGTTTAAGAAACAAAACAAATGAGCAAAAGGAAGGAAAGAGAGAGAGAGAGAGAGGGAGGGAGGGAGGGAGGGAGGGAGGGAGGGAGAAAGGGAGAAAGGGAGGGAGGGGGAGAGAGACTAACCAAGAAACAGAGTCTTAACTATAGAGAACAAACTGATGGTTACCAGAGAGAAGGTGGGTGAGGGTGCATGGGTGAAATAGGTGATGACGATTAAGGAGTGCATTTGGCATGATGTGCACCAGGTGATTAAAATAAAAACTTAAAAAAAAAAAACACTTGAGAAGAAAAAAGAAAGAGTCTAAAGATGTCTTTGGAACATATCTTTGTGATATATCTGGGTGAAATTTTTGGACTCTCAATAATGTTTTTCTGATACTAAATGCTAACTGAAGTAACAGGTTCCCAGTATTTGTAAAGCCTACATTTAAATTCAACTCATATTTATTCAACAGTTATTATGTGTCAGGCATTGTGTTGGTATCTCTAATTTATTTCATAATTAAATTATATTTATTTTTTATTAATTTTTTTAAATGTTTATTTGAGAGAGAGAGAGCAAGCAAGTGAGCAGCGGAGGGGCAGAAAGAGAGAGGGAGAGAAAATCCCAACTAGATTCTATGCTGTCAGCGCAGAGCTTGACACAGGGCTTGAGCTCACAAACCATGAGATCGTGACCTGAGCCAAAACCAAGAGTGGGACACTCAACCGATTGAGCCACCCAGGTGCCCCTTAAATTACTTTTAATAATGAACTGGAAGTATCATTTTTATTTGGTCAAAGTAGAAAAAATAAAATTGTCTATTAAAGCTTTGGGGAGGATGCATGTGGAAGTCTTGTCTAAGGTAAACGCAGGTATTGAAGCGATTATGTGAAATGTAGGATTGAGTTATGGTATAAAGAATCTGTCAGAGGGGTGCCTGGGTGGCTCAGTCGGTTAAGGTCCCGGCTTTGGCTCAGGCCATGATCTTGGGGTCCGTGGGTTTGAGCCCCATGTTGGGCTCTGTGCTGACAGCTCAGAGCCTGGAGCCTGCTTCTGATTCTGCGTCTCCCTCTCTCTGCCCCTCTGCCCCTCACACTCTATCTCTCTCTCAAAAAATGAATAAATGTTTTAAAAAGTCTGTCAGATAATCAACTTTTCCTTTGAAATCAGAGTACTAATGGGGGGCACATATTGGGTTTAGGAGAAGAAAAACCTCTGACCATACCTCCTACAATAACTTTATTTTACTTTGTCGTAGTGCTTTATTGGTTTGTATATCCATAGGGAAAACAATATTTTAAAATGTCATTTCTTTGGTGAATGTTAAGATACTAGATATCAAATTTGTAAGATTTCTTGTTTCTAGCTATCACAGAGTGAATCCTCTACCCGTTCCCACCGATTCTCTCCAAGCCTCTATAGTTTTTCCTCTCAGGTGAGGGAAATAGGGAAGAAATCAATATATAGTAGATAAGTGAAGTAAGTGGTATTAGAATCCTGAAGTTCTATTTTGTATTTTTCCAAACCACCAAATCTATAATTTTATATACTCTATTTTTCTATGAAAGATGAATAAGTTATTGTAATGCTTTCCTTAAGTTTTGAACAAGCTCAATTAGAGTATTTGTAAAGTACATTAAGATCTGTGGATAAGCAGTATAGATACTATAAATAAATAAACATAGTAATCCTAAATGCGACGAATAGTTACTGAGAAGAACAGGTCATTTCTCTCAGTTTCTAGGTAATTACAAAGCAAACACTTTAAATGTAAAAAATAGGAATGAATACTATGGTATTAAATTTAGCATGGACAGGCCTTACATTAAGCAGTTTCCTGAACTATGTATATAATCTCTGTCTTTGGGATCATTGTTTCCGATAATTTAGAAGTCATTAGATGCCTTTGGCCCAGGACAGAAAGTTGTTACATGGTCCTTTTTCTAGCTGGATCTATTTAATGCTCTTTGCTAAATCTAGATAGTTAAAGAATAGAGCAAATAAAACTCAAATTCAGGCTACTTCAAGGTAAGTGTGGTTTATTCTTGTTTGTATAAAATATGGGATTCTCTTAAATCTTCAGTTTATATCTTATTTCTTAAGCAGTGTTTGGCATATTATAACCTCGCATAATTGTGTTTCAATGTACAAAGTAGTAGGAATAGTAAAATTTCAGCGTTCCAGTCATGAGTTTTAGGATATGTAGGTTGTAGGCATGGAGCCAGATTGTGAGAGAAATCACACCAAGTCTCAGCACAGAAAAGCAACAGTGCCTGAGGATGTGTGATTTTCTGATATCACCTATCAGGTTCTCCCATTTAGTTTCCTGCTTGAGAGAAGTGGCACATTTCTCCAGAGAGAGGCAAGCAGTGGCGAACCTTCACACATAAGGTCAGACATTACCAGCACAGGAGTAATTTGACTTAAATTTGGAGGCGAGTTTTTGTCACATGGACATGTGGGACATGGGCTAGATAGGTGGTTAGTTCTTGGGCTGCCATTAACTGTGTGTGTGTGGGGGGGGTGGTGGTAAAATATACATAACATTTAAATTGATCATTTTAGTCATTTTTATATATAGTTCAGTGGCATTAGTCATATTTACAATGTCATGTAACCATTGCCACCACCCATCTCCCCGGTTTTTTCATTCTCCCAAGCTGAAACTCCATGCTCATTAAACAATAACTGCTTATTAACCCCCTTCCCCAGCACCTGGCAACCACCATTCTCCTTTCCATGAATTTAACTACTAGTCTAGGAACTTCATATAAGTGGAGTCCTACAGTATTTGTGTTTTTGTGACTGGATTATTTCTCTTAGCATGGTGTCTTCTAGGTTTATTCTTGCAGCTTATAATAACAGAATTTTATTTCTTTTGAAGACCGAGTGATATCCCATTGTATGTATATGCTACATTTTGTTTATACATTCATTTATACATGGACACTTGACCTGGATTGTCTCCACCTTTTGATACCATGTACTTTTTTTTTTTTAAGACTTTATTTTTTTTTATAGCAGCTTTAGATTTACAACAAAATTGTGAGAAAGGTACAAAGATTTCTCATATATTTCATGCTCCCATATATACTTGGCCTCTGTCATTATTAACATTACTCACCAGAATGGTACTTTTTTTTTTTTTAACCCAGGATGACCCTCCATTGACACATCACATTTACCTGAAGTCCATAGTTTACTTTAGGGTTCACTCTTGGTGTTGTGTAGTCATTTGGTTTGGACAAATGTATAATGACATATATCCATCATCATAATATCTTATAGAATACTTTTCTTTGTTCTACTAATCAACTGTGCTCTACCTATTCATTACCCCTGGCAACCACCGATCTTTTTATTGCCTCCATAGTTTTACCTTTTCCAGAATGCCACATAGTTGGAATCATACAGTATTTGGCCTTTTCAGATGGGCTTCCTTCACTTAGTAATATGCATTTAAGTGTCCTCTATGTTTTTACATGGTTGGATAGCTCATTTCTTCTTAGTGCCTAGTAATACTCCATTGTCTTGAAGTACTACCATTTATTTATCCACTTACCTACTGAAATTGATCTTGGTTGCTTCCAAGTTTTTGCCAATTATGAATAAAGCTGCTTTAAACATCTGTGTGGGTTTTTGTGTAGGGATAAGTAAATATCAAGGAGTGTGATTGCTGGATCACATGATGAGTATGTTTAGTTTTGTAAGAAACCATCACACCATCTTCCAAAGTGGCTGTACAATTGTGCTTTCCTATTACCAACAAGTGAAGTTTCCATTGCTGCACATCCTCACCAGCATCCGGTGTTTGTCGTCCATGTTGTGAATTCTGACAATTTTGAGAAGCAGGTGGTGGTATCTCACTGTTTTAATTGGCATTTCCCTGATGACAGAAGCTGTGGACGTCTTTTCATGTGCTCAATTTTCCATTTGTGTATCTTCTTTGATGAGGTGGCTATTAATGGGTCGTCGGCCCACTCATCAAGTTTTGTCTCATTCTTGAGTTTTAAGAGTTCTTTGTATATGTTGAATAAGGGTTCTTTATCAGATGCATCTTTAGCAAATATTTACTCTCTATCCGTACCTTGTCTTCTAACGTTGTCTTTTATGGAGCAGAGTTTCTTCATTTTAATGAATTCCAGCTTAGCAATTATTTCTTTCATGGATTGTGTTTTGGTGTTACATCTAAAAAGATGTCACCATACCCAAGGTTATCTAGATTTTCTCCTGTTATTTTGTAGGAGTTTTATAATTTTGCCTTTTGCATTTAAGTCCGTGATAATTTTGAATTAATTTTTGTAAAGGGTATACAATCTTTGTGTAGATTTATTTATTGCATGTGGAAGTCAAATTGTCCCAGCACCCTTTGTTGAAGAGACTGTCTTTTCTGTATTCTATTACTCTTGCTCCTTTGTCAAAGATCAGTGCCATTTATTTTTATTTATCCACTTTTTAATGTATGTTTATTTACTTATTTTAAGAGAGAGAGAGAGAGAGAGAGAGAGCGAGCACCAGCAACAGAGAGACAGACAGTGAGGGAGAGAGAGAATCCCAAGCAGGTTCCACACTGTCAGCGCAGAGCTAGACAATGGGCTCAATCTCAAGAACCGCAAGATCATGACCTGAACTGAAAACAAGAATCAGACACTCAACTGACTGAGCCACGCAGGTGCCCCTGTGACATTTACTTTTATAAATCATTCATTTGTTTATGGTAGAAGGAATTTTGATAAGAATTAGTTGCAAGATCATTATGGTCTTGCTAATGTCCATTCCTAGTCACTGAAGAGTTTATTCATTCAAAAAAAGTGAGAGCCTATGATGTGTACCATGCTAGGTACTGCGAGTACAGTGAGACAAACAAACATGGTGCCAGCCATCATAGAGATGAGAGTGTAGCAGGGGAAGTGGACACTAACTACTTAAATAATTTCAGGATTAAATGTAAAATTAGAATGGTAATAAACATAGGGAAATGATGCACAATATCATGATGACTTTGAAGGAATTTTAGCAGTATTTTTTAGGAGTGGAGTAAGAATCAATCAGGGAAGGGAGGGTGAAGGAATGTTCTAGGCAGAGGAAATAATGTGTAGAAAGGCCCCTTTGCTCATTCCAGGAAACAAGAGCAGCCCAGGTGATCTGGAAGGCATGAGCATGGCATAACTGTTAAAAACATAGAAATCTTGCATAGATAACTGTTAAAAACATAGACATCTTGTAATAAGAGTTTTAGTGTGTGTGTGCTGAGAGCAATGGGAAGCCATTGATGTGTTTTAATTGAAAAAAGGACTCAATAGATTAGGTTGAAGTGACCGGATTTTAGTTTTTAAAAGATCTCAGGAGGAGTATGCTAAATGGATAGGGTGGGTGAGATTAAAATTGAATCCAGACAGTCCTTAATTCAGAGACTTTTGCAATTTTTAAGACAGAAGTAATGAGTGGGCAGAAATGAAGAGAAGTCTGAATTTGAGAAAGGGTAGAGAATTTAATTAATGGAATATTGTGATGGACTGGACATGGAGAAAGATGTTAAGGAGAACACGTAGATGTATAAATTATATAATGGGACCATGATGGTCCTTCATTGAAAAAGTGCATGAGATGAAGAAATGATGGAAGCCAAAATAGGTTAACTCTTGAGAGATTTTAGTTGTGAAGTGTTGGCTATGAAGATGTCAGACTGCAGCCATGGGGAAATGTAGGATCTAAAGAAGCTTTCTTTGTGTTGTTTTAGAGATGTGAGAGATCTGAACATATTTAAAAGCCAGTTTAGAGACTGGCTGGTTATGGGGGAGAGGTTGAATATATGTGGGGGCGGGGGGAAAGGGTAATGAATAATATAAGAAGTCTATGAAGAGGGTATACTGAGGATGGGCGGGAAGAAGGATCCAAAATAGTCATGTGGAGGGAATGGTTGCCTTTAGATAATGACGGGGAAAAATAAAAGAGAGTAGTATAGGTGCAGTGTTAAGGAGACAAGAAACAAGTTAGTAAGCACTGACAATTCCAAAGTCAATTAATTGAAGTTGCTAGATTTCCCATCTCTGTTTTCTGTTAGGTTTACCACTTATGGACAGATTGACTATGGGAAATTGACCAGTGCTTCAGATTTAAAATGTCCTTATTCTTTGTCAACTATAATGCTGTCTTTTAAATAAATTGCTAACCCAGGTGAAATTAAGGTTTATGGTAGAATAACATATCCTCATTAAATTTAAACTCTCTACCTCTAAAAGTTTGAATTCTTTTATTTTTTTTAAATCGTGAGTGTGTTTATTTTGATATTATTTGCAATGTGCCATGTGCGCGCGCGCGTGTATGTGTGTATAGGTGTTTGTGAAAATCACATCTTCTAAATTTATACAAACCTTGTGAAATGTGCATTTTGTATATTTTTGATAAATGTTTCCTGTAGCACAGTGATATTTCAGGGTGGGAAGGAGGTCACATCCATTCTCTTATCTTCAGATTGGTGAAAAATCATATTTTAGTTCAAAGCTGTTCAAGTAAGTCCTTGCTCCGTTTTCCCACCCTGTCTTCAGTGATATTATTTGGAGTCAGCAATCAATGGATTCCATCCCTCTGAGACTTGCTTAACCTACAGCTGCTGATATAATACAGGCAAGAGCTTGCTACTTTATCTGAATTGTCCATCGCTACCTTAATGAGTGAAATGGTTAAGTAGAGGAGGGGGCGAGTCTTAAGGAATGTGTGTACCATTTGAGCTGAATATTTCAGTGTATGTAGAGAGAGGGAGGGTGAGAGAGAAATCCACTTACATCACTAGAACTGCATTGAGTGTGAGCCTTGCAGGTTAAGAGACAGACTACAGTGTCTTGCTTTCTGCAGGAAGCAGCAATGCCGTTTGTTTCCTAAGAGGAATTTTTTATTTAGAAAAGGAAGCTTTCTCTCTACCCAGGAAATGGCTTTCCTTGTGCGTTGCTATGCCAACTGCCTGCAGCCATGGTCCTCCAAAGTAAGCACAATAATGTAATTATATTGGTGTATTGCATTCAGACTCATGATTCTCGAGATTGTGTGTGTGCATGTGCTGTGTTTCTGTTAGTGACTCTTTTGCTAGCAGTCATGCTTGTGTTGAGTGTGAGGGACAGACATCATTAAATTAAATGTCCATCAGTGTCATGCTGCTAAGATTAATTGTGCAAACTTGGTTAGTGGAGTGGGACAGAGATCACTGGTCACCACTCTGTCAGCATCATTAGCAGCTAGGGAGGAGGTCCCGATTCACATGCTCTGCCCTGATTTTTTTCTTTCTTTCTTTTTCTTTTTTCTTTTTTTCTTGGTTGGAGGGGTCCGTATGTGTGGTTGCAAATGAAACAAGAGTATTAACAATGCTTGGCTGAATGCTAGAGACTGGTTCTTCTAGCACCCTGACTAATATAATTCTGTATTAAGCCTTTTTGAGGAGAGTCTGTGTGCAGTCAGCCATTTTAGCTTTTTTTTTTTTTTTTCTTCTTTTGCCTCTTGTTCTTCAATCTCAGAAATGATCTTGTTCTCTTGGAAGACTGAGAGCTGTATAAGGTTTCCTCAGTCTTGTCATAGCCTGAGATGGTTAGAGTTTCAATGTTATAAAAATGGAGACGAACACCGTTGTTCGGATTCCTTTTCTGGTCTACAAGTGTGAGGGGTTTTTTAAGCTTTACCAGTAGTGACACTTTAAGCTGCAGCTTCGTTTCCTCCTCCCTCTTTTTTTTTTTTTCCTTTTTCTTTTTTAATTTAATGCTGTAGAGAGTGACTTGCCATCCATGAGAGATTGGTACATGATGTGTAAATTCAGTTCAGCATATGTTTCTTCATTATGAAACCACTAGCAGTCCCAGCTAACCATGGAGTTATGGGCCAGCAGGAGAAACATTCAGTAAGTATCGCAAATGCTGCTTGTGCTTCGATAGCACGTCCTAGAGAATTGCTTTAAAAATGGGAATTCTTGCTGCTTCTGTTCAGGGAAAACTGGTTTTTTAGAGGGTGTGATAGTCTGCTTGAGGGAGGGAGGGTAAGTTACGACCAGCTTGTTCTTCCAATTTTGTTGTGATTTTTTTTTTTTTTAATTTTTAAACAAGACCAACAATTCATTTAAGGCAAAATATTGGACCGCCCGTTTTTATAGTCAGAAATTAGAGCTTGGCAATTCAGCTTTAACTAATACTCGAAGAGTTTTTGAGCAATGTGTTTATAGTTGAATTTAATGAGAGATTATGAAAGGGGTTATTGGGAACAGACATCTGTGGTAAGGAATTCACATGTAGGTTTGAGGAAGGGAGGGAGAGCTTTGGGTATTGATTTGGTAATAAAACGTTTGGTCAGTGGGACTCATCTGACTTCTTAACATGCATTAATAGGTGATAAAAACAGAGGATAATTTTTTTTAATGCCACAAGTATTGCTTCTTTATAATTGATCCCATGAGTCAGCTATGCATTTGTCATGCTGAAATCCCACAGGCAGCTACTGCTGTTTGTGAGAAACACTCTTCTATGGTTAACACCAAGTCTGAGCCTCCTGTTTGAGGAATGTGAGTTCTCACAGTGCTACTTTTACATCACCGTGTTGGAAGTTTTCTGCCATCACACTAATTCATATGTTTTAGATCGATATATATTTTTTCAATTCCCCAAATGAAAACACATAAATTTAGGCAGCTTATATAGTAATCTTAAGTATTTTTGAATTGCCTATTTTTACACCTTAGCATGCAGCAGGTATTATATTAGGGTATAGGAATTATCTTTTGTGTACTCTAAGAAAGATAAGATGTTAAACTGCAAAAATAGAGATAAATCACTGAAAATTTAAAATCTCTATAAATTTACAGAGAGGAGGCCATGAATTTAGAATATTTTGATACTTAGGTTTATGGGTATAGTTTAATTTTGTTCATTATTATGAACAAAATTATTAGCTAAACCCAAGAGGTTTTCTTAGATGAAGTGGCTCTTAAGGCAGTATCTCACTTTTCCAAAGAACCACAGGATATTATTTTTTTTTAAGTTTATTTATTTATTTTTAGAGAGAGAGAGAATGAGCAGGGGAGGAGGGGCAGAGAGAGAACAAGAGAAAGAATCCCAAGCAGGCTCCACGCTGTCAGCACAGAGCCCAATGCAGGGTTCAGTCTTACAAACCATGAGATCATGACCTGAGCTGAAATCGGGAGTCAGACGCTTAACTGACTGAGCCACCCAGGTGCCCAGAACCAGAGGATGTTCTTAGGGCAGTAGCTGTGTTAGAAGCATGTTATGATACTGTGCTTACAGCCCAGCCCCTTCATAATGAGATCCTAATGGTACTGCACTAGTTAAAACTCTTTGGGTCAGATCCAGAAAAAGACCAGCCTTATACTTAATTTCACTAATAGGAAAGGTTATAGAGAAGTTCCACTGTAGTTTGATTTTATTAGCAGGACCTTTGAAATTAAGCTCTTCTGTAATCGTGATTTTCCCATGTAAAAGAACATTACTTAAGACTACTTGAGGAGCCTCAGAAGAAAAGTTTAAACTTCAGATTCCTTGTCTACCTTTATCATATTATCCTTTCTCAAAACGAAGGGGGGGTATTTAAATTAATAATATAATTTTAATGGACAAAAAAAAACTGTTAAAATTACTTACTGGTGGTGGTGGGGAAAGTATTACTAAATTTTTGACAACAAGAGCAGTTGGGACAGATAAATACCAGATAGTACCTAAGCTAGAGTACCTAGTACACTATTCTATAAGCATATTTGTTTCTTCACAAGTGCTTTGTGTGTGTATTTCACCGAAATTTGGGGTAATACTGTGACAGACGTAACTCTAGCCATAAAATGGCCTCAGATGAAGCAATTTCTAAAAAACATGTGAATGGTATTTCCCATGATACTTTGACAAGCCGCAATACTAGAATTGGCCATCTCGGAGCATCATGTGCAGCAAAGCTGGCAGCCTGTGATGTCAAGATCTTGCTGTATACTTGTTGATGAGTTTGTTGGTTACTTAGACTTTGCTGTGTAATGAGCAGACCTTTAAGATTTTAATTATGTGCAAGGAGTTGAATAGGAGAACAATTATTCTGGCTGTCACATAATAGGTGACTCAGTAAACCTTTGAGCAAAAATTAGTGAGAATGCCCCTCTTTTGACCTATGAGGCTTTAGGAGAATGTCAGAGCTAATTTTAAATGAGTAAAATTTAGTAAATTCAACAATATTTCCATTTTTGCTTCTACAGAAGGTTGTGGCTTTGTAAGTGGCTTTGCTTCTTTGACAATAGAAGGGAGTCAGAAACCAAAAAGCGTTAAGTTGGGCACTTAAAAAAAAAAGCAAACTGTGATTGGGCACCAGTAGTAAACCCAGTTACTGTGCTTTGTCAGAATTTTTCAGATCTTACAGGCTTTTACTCTTTATTTCTGTCTAGCTCAGTGTATATCTCAGTTGTTGGCACATAGCAGGTGCACAGTAAATACTCTTAAATTACTCATTTAATTGAATTTTTGGATTAACGAAGTTTCACTTAACCTGTTAAGCTAGTAAATTTCATGTATTTTATGACGTCTCCTCCCCTTGCCAGTTCTATATGGTCAGTTGATAACACTGGGATGAATACCTGTGTGTCCCTAAAAATGCATCCAGCACTGGGCTGTATTCTTATAGTCAGCTAGTGCTTTCATCCACTCTTTAGAGGAACCTTCTGGTTTTGTGAATTTTTAAAATAAAATACATTTTAAAAATGTATGATAAAACTGCATTTGCCAAAAGACTACTGTTGAACATTAGTTGCATGGATGGTTAGTAGATGTTACACGAAGAAAAGTTTTATAAGCTCAATAAGTTGGGGAAAACCTTAGGATAACATTAAAGGTGTCATTACTCTGTTCACCAACTGTTTTTCAACCTGCCTGTCCCCTTTTTGTCTGCCTCAGGTTATCTAATGGGAACAGTACTCCTTAAGTGTTCTTTGGCCACTTCTGCACTATTAAGATGTCTTTGAAACTTTGCAAAGTTTTATTTTTTTTTATTTTTTTATTTTTTTAAACTTTTTTTTCAACGTTTATTTATTTTTGGGACAGAGAGAGACAGAGCATGAACGGGGGAGGGGCAGAGAGAGGGAGACACAGAATCAGAAACAGGCTCCAGGCTCTGAGCCATCAGCCCAGAGCCCGACGCGGGGCTCGAACTCACGGACCACGAGATCGTGACCTGGCTGAAGTCGGACGCTTAACCGACTGCGCCACCCAGGCGCCCCACTTTGCAAAGTTTTAAATGAGTTACTTAAAATGAATCAGCTCCATACTGTGAAACTGATAATCCCTTTTCCAGTTGTGCATTTCTCCCCAAATTACAGTATATATAGTGCACTGTACTTATAGCAAATGAAACCTCAGTCATGATTAAATAATAATTTTAAAAAGTGGTGTGCATAAGAAAATACTTACGTGTAGGGAATACATCGCAATAGCTGTCATTTATTGAGTACTTACAGTATGACAGGCACTATATATTATCTGACTTAATTATTACAACAACTCTCTAAAGAAAGATGTATTATCACTTTTTTTTAGAGATAACAAAACTGAGGCTTAGCAAGATAAAAAATAATGTTTTCCAAGGACTAGTAAGTGGTGGAGCCATGATTGGAACCCAGGGTTGTCTGGTATCATAGCCCTGCTTTCACCACAAACATATAGCACTTCTCTGTGTGTAGCTAAATTTAGAGTACATTAGGTGTGTAGATTGTATAGTTACAGAGCTGGTATTAATCAGTGGAGTACATAACTTGAAAAAAATGCTTGCTTTTCTCCTGCTCCTCTTTTTTCCTGTTGTGTGTGCCATCCCAAGCACTGTTAATAGAAAAGAGCAACAATATCGTGATCAAAATTATTGTATAAAACTTTTATACAGATAGTTTTACAAAGCTGTTTATTGCTATGTGTAATTTCGATGTTATCTTAAGACTTAAGGTGGGATGATCAGGAGTAGATGGTATTTAGCTCAATTCCTTCTTTTCCCTTTTCTGTGTTTGGCCTTATCACACATGTACCTTTTTATTTTTGCTGCTTAACTCTTTATTTTTTATTTATTTTTTTAAAAATGTTTTTATTTATTTTTGAGACAGAGAGAGACAGAGCATGAGCAGGGGAGAGGCAGAGAGAGAGGAAGACACAGAATCTGAAGCAGGCTCCAGGCTCTGAGCTGTCAGCACAGGCATGACACGGGGCTCAAACTCATGGACTGTGAGATCATGACCTAAGCTGAAGTCGGAAGCTCAACCGACTGAGCCACCCAGGCGCCCTTGCTTAACTCTTTAAACATAAACTTGATGCCTCAGCTTCCTCTGTTGACTTTGTAACTTGTGACAGCCTGACCTTGGCCACTTGTGTTCCCTTGGAAGCACTGAATTCTTGCTGTTTCGTCTTCCCTGTTTCTGCTTTAATGAAGTCTGCATCTGTCATGGAACCCAACTTAATTCATGATCACCTCTCTGAAGTCCATACTGGTCATGGCTTGTTTGTAGCCATAAATATAAATCTCATTATTTCATAAGTCTCTTAACCATGAAGGATATAATATAGCTTAAACATATGTCTAAATTCCTATTGGTCACTAAGTTCCTCTATAATCTATATTCTCTTCCTTATGAACATATTTTCCTCCAAGTATGTTTGTTTGTTTGTTTGTTTGTTTTTTAGGACAAGATGATCTGATTACAAGACACTTCAGGTTCATTTTCTTTTCCCATTTCTCAGTGTGCAGTGCTCTTTGCTTGACTTTCACTTGTTCTTTATCTCTTTATATTCATCTCTGGTTTCTCTGAATAGTAATTAGTGGCTGCTGATATGTAATGTTTGATTTTATTTGTTCTTCTAACCAGTACTTGTAAATTCAGTTGGTATTTACAGTTAGATGGGAGACTATATCTTCATTGAATTCTCTCCCTTCCTTATACCGTGTATTAAGGATATGGTTGGAATTCAGAATTGCTAAACTGTTAAGAGTACAGTATAGAGGGACAAGTACAGTATAGAGGAGCACCTGGGTGGCTCAGTTGTGTGCCCAACTCTTGATTTTGGCTCAGGTCATGATCTCACAGTCGTGAAATTGAGTCCTGCATCAGGCTGTGCTGGGCATAGAACCTGCTTGGGATTCTCTCTCTCCCTCTCCCCCTCCCCTTCCCCTTCTCACTCAGTCGCTCTTTCTTAAAGGGGAAAAAAATACAGTATAGAGAAGGAAGAATAACAGGAAGGAAGTATAGGATGAAAGAATAACATGGGAGGGTCCGAGGCAAGAAGATGTAGAAGGATATGGGGAATCAAAAGGTTAAGAAAATCAGTGAGATCTTTGCTATTGGAATGAATCATATTAAGGAGTAGGTCAATACAGGTGATGGAGAAGAAGATGGTAGGATACCTAACAAATCATGACTAGAATTTGAAGATACAGCAAAGGAGTGTAGCCTCCTGTTCATCTCCACCCTCTAAGCACCTTCCCCGTCTTTATAACTAGAAAAGATTTAAGAAGAGCCAATTTTTAAAAAATTGCTTTTATCCTACCATGACAATTTGACCTTGTCTGTGAATATTGGGTAGAGTGTCTCTTTAATATAATTCAGTGCATTTTCCTTAGCAATATAGAAAATAGCACTAAGATTAATTATAGATGTTAGATTATGTGTCTTTTGGGTTAAAACTCCACCTTTTCTTTATCTGATTTTTTTTTTTTTTGGTGTATTATGACAGATATATTTCCTGAGATGAAATAAACTTATTTCTTGGGGAGGTTTTTCACTGTGCTAGCTAGCAAAGAGGCCTGAGAGGAAGCAATATCCTATTGTTTTATTCAAGGACAAGGTCATCTTGCCTTGGATTTGGGCCAAGAAACCCTAGCAACAAATAATAGATCTTTTTACCCTGTTAGAAGTGAAGAAATCTATTTTAGAAACTTGCAGTGTATTGCATACACTACTTACACGTGTAAGACTGAAAAAAGCTCTGTCTCATTGTGAGATATATTAAAGAAAAATCCTTACTTTCAGTCAAAAGAAGAACCATACTTCCTACCTTTTAAATTTTCCTTACCTTTAAATGTTGTTTAATGATCCATTTTAAAAGAGACTGTATAAAAATTAAATCAATTAAAATTAGTGAAAAGAGAATGTTTAAAATGCATCATTAGAAGCTCAGTTATTCTCCTTTAACTATTTAACCATAGTGAGATCACTAATCATAGTTTTTCTTTCCCATTTGAAATAACATATTTTATGTGTTTAAAATATTGATACTTAATTTGCATCAAAATAAATGCTCTGTAAATTTGGTCATGTAGCTATAAATGTCCCTGAGAGGTAACCTAAGATTTCTTTAGTCCATTTCTTTGATTTTAGGCCTGACAATACTCTCAAATATATTACTCGGGTAATCTAAGAATCCATCTAGAGTAAGCATTCAGTTTTCTTCATTTTCCTGTCCTTAATAATAATCATGTAAAAATTAATTTTTTAATGTTTATTTTTGAGAGAGGGAGAGAATAGGCAGGGGAGGGGCAGAGAGAGGGACACTGAGGATCCGAAGCAGGCTCTGTGCTGCAGGGCTCGAACCCACAAACCACAAGATCATAACCTGAACCAAAATAAGACACTTGACTGAGTTACCCAGGTACCCCTATTTTTATTTAATTTAAATTCCTGATGAATTATGTTTCAATGTTTATGTACTTAGTAAAAAGAAAACGAATAACTTACTGTCATGTCTGTGGCAGTGTTTTGTAAACTTTGGAAAACTTTGTCTATTTAGATCAAATAACCATTTTATCATTATCCATATATTTTATTTGGATTATGGTTTGGATCTGAGTTTTTTTTTAAAAGAGATTTTTAAAAACAAAAGAACATGAGTATCTGAATGTATATAGAGATACACCTGTGTGTGTGTGTGTGTGTGTGTGTGTGTGTGTGTGTGTGTATGTGTGTGTGTGTGTGAGTGTGTGTGTTTTAAATGAAAGTTTGTAAATGTGTCCTTCAGGGCTCTCTTAATTTCCTGTTCTAGATCTCCACTTTCACTGACCTCCTTATTTTTCTTCATCATTTAAAAATGAAGTTTATTTTTGAAGACCTGACATATACTTAGGATTATTTCCATTTATAGTATTAAAATGCCAGTGCTATTAGCACTGTCATAGGAGTTACACATGACTGGTTAAATATTGTGCCCAGTTTTTGGAAACATAGATAAGAAGCATGTACAAATGCATGTAAGAGAAGGTAAATACAGATTTATACTCTGAAGCACATGAAGAAATGATATAACAGCATACACTCACAAAAACAACATATCCCTCTATGTTCTGCATTATACAGGTGATCCCTTTTAAGCAATCAGTCCCTCTCCTTGCCCTTTCTGTTGGTATAGAAACACCCTTGCCACAAAGAACTCATCAGTTGTCAACCTCTGCCATTTCTTATTAATCGAACCTGTAGCATAAGCCTCTTATGTTGTATTCTCTTTTCTCTCATATATAGTGTGTATATGATATATAATGATTGATTTTAATTGTACAGTCTATGTACAAGTTATTCACACAACTTACCAGTCAACCCCTTATCTGTGTTTCCTTTGTATGTTAAGTCACTATATAAATATTCCCCACGTACTTCAGATCTCTTCATTCCGTATCAGTACACCAGATCACACTACATGTTAATTGTAAAGGCTGTTCTCAGAGACATCTGGTTAGTCATGTATTAACCTTACATTTGTTGATTGATAAAGTGATAGTTTAAAACACCTTTCAGGGGAGCCTGGGTAGCTTAGTCGGCCAAGCATCCAACTTTGGCTCAGGTCATGACCTCACGGTTCATGGGTTTGAGCCCCGCATTGGGCTCTGTGCTGACAGCTCAGAGCCTGGGGCCTGCTTCAGATTCTGTGTCTCCGTCTCTGCCCGTCCCCAACTCACATTCTGTATGTCTGTCTGTCTCTCTCTCTTTCTCTCTCAAAAATAAACATTAAAAAAGATTTTTTTAACACCTTTCAGACTGAAGTACATATTCTTTTTTTTGTGAACTCCAGAGAAATACATTATTGGTTTATAAATTGACTTGGAATGATTATAAAATGAAATTCCCCCATGTATGTATGTGTGTGTGTGTATATATATATATATATATATATATATATATATATATTAACCCATAATCTCATTTCTAATTTAGGTATATAGATGAAGCTAGTATTTAGCATTCTGCCTGGTTTATTTTATGGGTAAAAGCTTTATTTATTTATTTATTTATTTATTTATTTATTTATTTATTTATTTATTTTGAGAGAGAGTACGCATGAGTGGGGGAGGGGCACAGAGAGAGGGAGTCGGGGAATCCCAAGCAGGCTCTGCACTGTCAGAGCAGCCCAAAGCAGGGCTCGATATCACAAACCATGGAATCATGACCTGAGTCAAAATCAAGAGTTGGATGCTTAACCAAATGAGCCACCCAGGCACCCTGGTGAAAACTAATTTTAATTAGAGAACTTAAAAATACAGGTTATTATGGAAGCACCTTATAATTATTTCCAATAGGTCAACTTCTTCATTAAGTTTAAGTGCTAGTACACAACTTCATGCCTTTTAAAATAAAGACAAGCATGGCTGTAAAAAGAAAAAAGCTATAGAATTGAAATCTTGTTTGCCTCTGACCTCCTAGAGAAAAAGAATGGGTTCAGTAGATATTTCTACTCTCTGAACTATTTTGAGTAAATGAAAGCACTCTTTTTTTTTACCCCTCAGTAATCAGGAAAAACGTGGAGTTAAGGGGGAATATTGTGACATGCAGTTTTCCTGGGTTTTATGGAACTGAGAAGTGTATAGCACTTTTACTATTAGTGAAAAAGAAGACTGCTTGGATGTCAATAAGGATTTAGAAAGATTCTATAGTCACTGGGCCATAGTGGCTGGGCTGGGTGGTAGGGGGCGGGGTGGCAGTTGGGGGGGAGGTTGGCAGAAGTTGAGTGATGAATGAATACAATTTACAACCTAGGTTTCCAGACACGGAGATGTGAAGGATGAGATTAGCTTTTTCTTTACGGCTAATTAATCTCATACTTACTTGTTTTCTTAAAATTACACTTTTTTTTTCATTGTAAATGGCAATTAAAAATATGCATTTTATATTTGTATTATATTCATGTATAAAGTTTCCTATTTATTGTTTGAATTAATTACATTTGTGGAAATAATCAAATGTCAAAATTACACTACTTTAGAGATAACATTTACCTAAATATAAAAATAAAATTATTTTAGAAGAGATACCCTTTGAATAGGCAAACTAATTTTTGGTGCTTGTTTGCTTTGTGTTATGGTTATTCAAGTGGCAGTTTAATCTGTGGTTTGTCTGCATTATTTTTATGCATAATTTGTAATTTAAAAATTACATAGCTTATATGGTCATTGAAGAAAAAAATAGAAAACACGTGAAGACAAGGACAAAAAGAATCATAGCTTCAGTACTCAGATCAAAACCATAGTAACATTTTATTATTTTATTATTATTTTTTTTAATGTTTATTATTTTTGAGAGAGCGACAGAGCACAAGCAGGAGAGGGGACAGAAAGAGAGAGGGAGACAGAATCCGAAATAGGCTCCAGGCTCTGAGCTGTCAGCACAGAGCCTGATGCGGGGCTCAAACCTATGAACTGCAAAATCATGACCTGAGCCAAAGTCGGATGCCTAACTGACTGAGCCACCCAGCTACCCCAAAACCATTAGTAATACTTCAATACATATCTTCTTATTGCAGACATGTTCATATTATACCATAGTATAAAATCTGGTAATAGCATTTGTTCTAGATTTTCCTTCCCTTCAAAATATATGTAGAAAATATATTTAAGGACAACTGATTTAAGAGCCACATTGTAACTATTATGAAGCTCTCATCATAAGTTGCTTTGTCTACTTTATAGTTTTAAAGTTTGCCATATATTAATATGTAAGATGTATTACATATAATATTTTACATTTTGAGGTAAAAGTTATTTACTTAAGAGCTTCTTTAGTTAGGGGCGCCTGGGTGGCTCTGTTGTTTAAGCGTCCAACTTCGGCTCAGGTCATGATCTCACACTTCATGGGTTCAAGCCCCACATTGGGCTCTGTGCTGGCAGCTCAGAGCCTGGAGCCTGTTTCGGATTCTGTGTCTCCCTCTCTCTCTGTCCCTCCCCTGCTTATACTGTTTATGTCTCTCTCTCAAAAATAAATAAACATTAAAAAGAGAGAGAGAGAGCTTCTTTAGTTAGTGTTAGAATTCCATCCTGAATATGGAAGAGAAATATTTGTATTTTGATAAAGTATACTATATTCAAATCGTGCTTTTCTTAATGTTTATGAAAAATTTTAAGGGATCGGAAGTCAATATTAAAATGTCAAAAGAAAAAAGTAAGTGAACTTTCAAATAGCTTAGCTAAAGAAAATATAAACACCCGTGACAGCGTTCCTGTCCTCTTCCCTTTCCACTACACATCATGTCATTTATTGCCGAAACTTTTTGTGTTCCTTTTAGTTGGGCATGTTCCCAGATTTCTTTACTCTTCATTATTCTGTTTGCTTATTGTCCCCCTGAAAAAAAATTAACAACTTTACATACATGAGATTTAAAGCCCATCTGTTGAAGAAAAAACATCACAAAAGCTGACAATAGTGATATTAAATGAAAACATAATTTTGCTCTAGAAAAATAGGTATGGATAACTTAAATGCCACTCAGTGTTTTCTTAGAGAAAGACTACTTAAGCTCTATCTTTGGATAGAAGAAGAGAATGTGGATTATAGTTCTCAAATAATAGAAGTGTTTTCAGTATTAGCTGAATAAAATATCAAAATAAGAAAATAAAACATTGACTATTTTCTTGTGGGTTTTATCCAGATTTCTGTAGAAGAGATTTAAAAATATGGTTTGAAAATTTTGCATCTGGTTGCATACATTTAAATGCTTGGGTGAGCAGCATGGACGAAAAGTACGTAGGAGCACACAAGCAGGAATGTCATGTGTGATTTGAGTAGTCTACAAAGAAGGCAATAAGACTTGAGCTGCGCCACAAATAAGGACAGGGGATAAGCAAGATGTGAAGAAAAAAGGAAACGGGAGAAATTTTTGTAATGCAAACAGAATGAGCTAAAACATTGAATCAAAAGTGTTCGTGTAGAGTCAAGGAACAGTGAGTATAGATCAGCTTGGCTGAACTGGAGGGGCAACTGTAGGAGCACAGGTTGATGAGAGAGGGGTCAGACTGTAGAACCCTTTGTCAGGTCAAAGAGTTTGGACCTGTTGCTGTGTGGATTCATGTAAGAATTAGAAAGCCATTTATGGTAGAATAGAGTGAAAAGTGGGATGTGGCCAGGGTACCACCTGGGATCGTAATGTTCAGGAGTTAAGTTTTCTGAAGTACAGGCTTTCTTTTAGGTCTTTCTTTAGAATAGCTAGCAGTCAAATCATTTCTATTGATCTGGACATAGTTGACTAATCATTTCTTCTAACTGTATTATGTGAGCAGGTAGGATAGATCAAGAATTCCCTGGGATTGTTTTCCTTAAAAATTTGTATGTGTTTTAATGAAAATGTCATTTTTCATCAAATCTAAGACACATTGATTTGTTTGCCTTGCTTTAAATAACCCAGTATTTTCTTTTCATTGATTTTAAGATGGATCACAATTTCAAAGACGTTAAAACAAAGAAGAAATTGCGTATCTTAGAATCGGTGAAATATGATATGAGTGTACAACTAATGGTGTTTAACATTTGTATGTTATAATAAGAGTGTGCATATTGTCACGGAATTAGATCTACGAAATCACTGTTTGAGGAAAATGTGTTCTGTATTTGGCCTTGGTTACTCGACTGTCAACAGGACTTGCCTCTGTCTCAGTTGCCCACAGAAGAGCGGCCAGAGAGACACGTGCTGACATGTGCACTAGTGTTATGTGTGGGGCCTCATGGAGGAATGTACAGGGGGCAGCTGGGGCCTACCAGGTGGATAGGAGTAGGTGTAAGGAATAAGGGCATTTCAGGCAGATAGGTTTTGGAGGTTTTAAGCAGCAGACCAGAGGCATCTGATAGAAGAACTAGAAGCCCAAGATGAAATGAGGTTGAAGATGCCCTGCTTTCCTATTGGTTTCAGTACTGTATTTTATAAGTTAGAGGATGCTGTCTCTTCTACGCAAAGGAAACTGAATACTGAAATATATTAAAATAACTACCTAGGATCTACAGGAGCTCTTAGAACCTAGCAGTGGATGGAGACGGGGAATCTCATTTCGGTTTCTAGGAGTATTTTCACTTTCTGACTATAAAAATAACCCAATTTAGGAAATAGTTTGTGCATAAAGTAATGAAAACTGTGGTGTGAACAGTTGTAGCCTTTGTGAAGAGAGTTATGTATACAAAGAGAAGAGATGAGTAAGAACTGTATGTAGCGTAGTGGTCAGAGGAGGGCTCCAGAGCCAGGAGCTTGGACTTCTTTTCTGGTTTCACCACTCACAAGCTATGTGAGCCTAGCTAATTTATTTAGCTTCCCTATTACGTGGAATCCATTTGTAAAATGGAGGTGATATGGTTGTGTGAAGATTAAGCAAGGTAAAACCTGTAAGTGCTTAGAATAATGCATGGACAGTAACAAGCTTGGTTTCTATATTTTAAAGATGGCTGTTTACTCTCCATTATCCAAGAGGTAAGGAAAATTAAATCTGTCATGCAAGTGGGTCACAGACTATGTGTTAGGTTTTCCCTTTGTATAAGGACATGTCCTTAGGTTGATTCACTTTTTTTCCCTCTGCATTTCCATACTCAGCAAGCAATCTCTGTTTGCTAATTTATATTAGAGTAAAAAAGTAACAGTAATAATGTCATTAGCTAAAATTGAAGGCTTCCTGTGTTCTAGGCAATATTCAAAACTCTGTTCATATATTATCTCATTTAATTCTCACACCCATATAAGTATATTGTCCTTTTATAAACAGAGAAGCCAAGGCATAGAGAGGTAAAGTAACTTTCCCAAAGTCATACAGCTAACACATGGTGGAGCCAGTGGCAGTCTTTTCTTGTACATACGTGCACTTACACGCACACACATACCTCTATATGCAGATCTATTTTTGGAAGCTGCATAAGGGAACTAAATTGTTTCAAGGATGGTCCATTTCCATGTTTTCTGTGTGTCCTGTGGATTATAATTCTCATGAGAAAGTTTGAGAACAGTTTATTTCTCCCCCTACTTTAGGAGTTTATTTTCTGTAGTGTAAGTTTCAAAGGGATGTCATATGTGTGATGTAGTAATTACTATCCCCACCATAAAATATAGAGTAACTTTACCTTGATCTTGATGGAAATAAAAGAAATATATTTTATTCCCCTTTAAGTGTGGCTAGAACTACAAGAGTGTAATTTTGTATTGAAGAATTACTCTTTAACTCTTTACATGAAAGTTTTCTTTATTTATTTTTGAGAGAGAGGGAGGGAGGGGAAGAAGGAGACAGAGGATCTGAAGCAGTCTCTGCGCTGACAGAGAGCCCAATGCGAGGCTCAAACTCACAAACCATGAAACCATGACCTGAGCTGAAGTCGGAGGCTTAAACAACTGAGCCACCCAGGCGCTCCAACATGAAAGTTTCTTTTGTGGATTCAACTTTTTTTGGGTCACCACACATATTTGAGATTTCCCATCTGCATGGGAAAGAGGTCTTTCACATTACCCTGTTTTTATACTTGAATATGGAAAAAAAAAGGCCATTTTTTTACTTGTCATTTGGATATGATTGCCCTCTTAATTTGTTTCTAGTGAAATAAGTAATTTATAAGAAGCTAATTTTAGCATTTAGCTGGATGAAATAGTCTTTCAGCCACACAGATTTAACAGCATTGTCTTAGCCATTTAAAATACAGATAAGTGAGGACCCTGGGTGGCTCAGTTAAGTGTCCCACTTCAGCTCAGGTCATGATCTCACGGGGTTCATGAGTTACAGCCCCACATTGGGCTCTCTGCTGTCAGCACAGAGCCCACTTAGGATCCTCTGTCTCTCTGTCTCTCTGTCCCTCCTCCCTCTCTCCCTCCCTCCCTCCCTCTCTCTCTCTGTTGCTCAAAAATAAACATAAAAAAAAAATACACATAAGTGGATCATAGGTCCATCTTTGTCACAATTTTGACATTTCTCCAGCCTCCATACCTATAACACATATTCTTGGGACTGTAGAATGTAATTACACTTTTTAGAAAGCTGTATTAAAATATACTTTAACCTGGCCAGAACAAAGTAACCCGAAATCCAATGGTTATGGACTCCCCTGCATTAAGAAGTCTTTTCTTGGCAGTCCTAATGGCCCTAGGTTGAGTCTCCATTCTATTAAGTAGGATGGTGGGCATGGTATTCTAGTTGGCAGGATCAGAGAACATCCATCAAGGTGTTGTATGTATCAGGTACTGACTTTGTTAGCTACAGAGTATATATTACTTCGTTTCTCTGTTTTGTTCCCTGCTTTAAGCACTATCCGAAGATGTTGTGGAAGAAGATTGGTTGGTTTATAATAAACTTAATTAGTGACCTTAAAGTGTTACCCTGAAACTGAGAGCAAACAGGATGCAAAATGAAATGTCATAGTGTGGCAAAAATCACTCATTAATGGTGCTTCTTGTGTATCGTCTTTGAGTATCTAACATGGATATAAAGCAAAATACCTACTTCAGCTGTGAACCTTCTCCCATAGTAATAGGCAGGAACTCTTCCAACTAGGTGTTTGTGTAGTAGAACAATAAAATATTTTATGTACAAGGACCTTGCTTTAAGTTCTCGTTCTGGTGCTTACTAGCTATGCAAGTGTTAGGCAAGTCATTCAACTTCTTGAAGTTTCTGTTTTCTAACTTCAAAGTAGAGGTCATGACTATAATACTGGTCTCCCTTACAGCCTTGTTTTGAAGATTATTAATGATTACAGTTAGTTACAATTATTTTACTAAGTACTTTATGTGTATTATTTTCTTTAATTGTCAAAGGAACACTAGGAGCAAAGTGAGAATCTCCCAGTATTACAGATGAAAAACTTGAGGTTTAAATAAGAAAAATACAAAAAGAGTTAATGTTTTCAGAATCTGCAGACTCGAAAGCCTATGTGAATTCAGTTATTGATGTTAGGTTACAGTGTTCTAGAACCATTTGTATGTGGGTTAGAGCCCTACCATTTCTTAGTAGCTGTGTCACATTAGGCAGATTAGTTAAATGTTCTGAACCATTTTTCTTCGTCTGTAAAGTGCTATTAATGATGCCTACTTCATAGGTTGTTCGTGGGGATTACATATGTGATACAAGGTCTGGCACACAGTGGCATCCATGAGTTTGATTCCCACTTTTTTCCAGCCAGAACATTTCCCTTTTCTTGGTTTTTAAATAGAATGTTGACAGTGATGCAGAGATTTATCTTTCTTTATCTTATTTTGAGTTCATAGAACATGATTCTCCGTTGGACATCTTAGGTCAATTATGATTTGCTTTAAGATCCTTCATTAACTACTTTTTACAGATTGGTACTGGTTTTCAAAATAGCTCATAAAATATCATAGTTGCTATGAAAAATCCCTGTTAAATTTTCCCTAAGTACTTTAAAAAATTTTCCCCACTTATTAAGTGATTTTGTGCAAGTAGAGCTGCTTAGTAAGACCTGTCTTTGTAGTCATTTCGTGTGTGTGTGTGTGTGTGTGTGTGTGTGTGTGTGTGTGTGTGTTTGCAAGGAGGTATTTTTAGATAGTTTAGCTGAACAGCAATCTGACGTCTTTAGAGGAGACATCAGTTCATTATGTGGATACAAATTCTATGCTTTCAGCTTTTATACACCAAGTCTTAATTTAAATCTGTTCTTCTTGCCTTTTCTAACGAAAGAGACTATATCATGGTATGTATTCTATTTCTTCCTAAGGTTGGCCTATCTAGTTAACCTTTGCTTAGAGAAACGATCAAGGTAGAAATGCCTTATTTTGCTCACAACTTAATATAGATTAGAGAAGCATGGAATTTTGAGTCATATTTAAATATGTCATTATACATTATGCTACACAGTGTTTTTCTATTGTGATGTGATTCACGGGATTTAAAATAGTCATTATGGGGCTCATAAATGCTGCTTTCTTATAAGAAGAACAATTTAAAGGCCAGAATGTGGGAGTTCTATACCTCTTAACTGTACATATTGCTTTCGGTCAAAAAAAAAAAACCCTTTTGCTTTGTGAAAGATAATTTAATGCTCAGCATGTAAGAGGGACATGGTTATATGCTTTCTTGTTGCTCTGTACACAGTGTTAAATATATTAAGTTATGATAATATCTTTCGTGTGGTTATTTTCATCTCTTAAAATTCTGGGAAAGAAGCTCTTACAGCTTAAGCAAATTAATATTAGTTTTTTGTGACCCTTGTTCTCACAAAAGAGTACCTTTGATTAATAATAACCATACAACTTATCTATGTGGTTTTCTAATTTTACTACAGCTAATTTGGGGGAAAGTATTCACATAGAAGTTCAAAAGATTTTTAAAATTAATTTTCAAACATATATTCCTTTTTCATTTTCCAAAATTTAAAATTTATGTTTACTTCATGTCAAAATGTCAAAGCTTGACTGAAAACTTTTGTTAATTCTTTCAAATGTTTTGTCTGCATGGTGTGAAGCATCCAGGATTAAAACATGGGTTTAAATTTTTAATTCAGTTATTTGATAATGTGTGAACCAACCATGATTTTAGTAATATTTTAATTATTGGAGTGGAATTCCTCATATTTTACCTTATTTCGTAAACATGAGAGATGAGTTTCTAAACCTAAAGAAAGACAAGCTCTTGGAGAGCCAGGTTAATAATGGACATCTATCTGAAGATGTGGAGAGGTTTCATTCTTCAAGAAAAAAGCAAGAAGTAATATATATGGTAGGGTCAGAATGACATTTTTGTAGGATGAAAAACAGAGGAAATCCTAAAGCTCTGACATTAACAAAACAAAACAAAACATAAAATCTTTCTTGTTCTTAAAAATTAGTGGTGTTATATAACCACTTAGGAATTTAGCTGAAGCCTGATATTAAGTGACTCAGATTCCCAGCTTCTTAATGATGCTTCTTTACAGTGAAATTCAAGCAGTTGCCAGAGTTTTAAGTCATGAGTTCATTATCCCCCCACCCCCAGTTTGTGTGCAATAAAAATTGACAATCTGTGCCAAAAAAGGTGTTAACACTGAAATTCTTATATGCTAAGTGTAATATATTTTATGTTGGACTGTTTCTCAGTGAAATCACCCATATTTCAATTTAAGAAAAGTGACCAACTTTAGGCTAAAGTTTCTTTACTGAGAAGTGATATAAAAGCTCCTAAATGTGGCTTTCTTGGATCCTTCTCCTAATTCCCTTAGCGCCTCTGCCAGAAAAGCCATTGTTCTCTCAGAGTTGTTTTCCCCAAATCAACCCAGAAAGGTACCTGCCTTCTTCTAACACAATAGTACACTAAACCATATCAACTAAACATGCTCTCAGGTAAGCTGAATGTTTTCTTGTCTCACCACTCATTGACTTAAAAAGAGATACCTATCTAATAAGCTTCTTGCACAAATAATGCTGAGAAATCCTTCAGGAATTGTGAAGTTGAACACTTCAAGAATTTTTCTGAAGGTACCTGGTGACTCTAACCACCCTTCAGTGGATTCAGGCTAGAAATATGAAGGATGTTGTTAATCTGTGTTCCCCCACTCCCAACACCACACACACCCACACCATACACACAGAACAAGTCATTTGCTCTGAGATAAGCAAAGCAGTGTCTTCATGGGGATATGCAGTATCTGACTTGTCAGGTATTCATTTGAATCGACACCCCATCCCCCTTTTCCTGAATTAAAGGTGATTAAGTCTTTTTTTATTGTCCCATTCACTTCAGAATACCTCATGGATTTGAAGCATAATTAAATAGAATATATAGAATTCATGGCAGTTATGTATTTATCACTTTCCCCCTTCTTTCACCATGTGAGTCAGTTATTTACTTTGGAATAAAGATGTCTTAATTTACTCTCTCTGCATTGACCTCAGATTATTTTCCACTTCCTTTACTTTTCATTTCTTATTCCTCAGTTTTCCATAGTTGGTAGAGTACATTGGAATAAGCCTTGTTTGGTCACATATGAAGTATATGCATTTGTCTAGGTTTATGTGAAGACATCTAGTTTATAAGCATTAGAGAACAACAGATGTCAGACTGTGGTCTTCAAGGGAAAAGGATACACAAAAGAAATCAGAGATTATGTCTGATTTGCTTGATGTGTTTTGTTATTGGTGTCTTGGTTACTATTTAGTTTTTCTTGATTCTGATCTTTGAGTTCTCTTAAGACGTAAAAGAGAGGAGATTTCTATCTCAGGCGGTTTCTTAATCCTGAATATATTTAAAGAACAGATTTTATTTACAAAGGCACATTAAGTCAAATGACAAACATCTAGTTCATATCTCACCTGAGCTTTTATTAGGTTTACATATTTGTAGGAGGCACTAGGTATTTTTCAAGTTCTTTAAAGGATTCTATGAGGAAAATTCTAGATGTTTAAACTAACTTTACTTTAAAATATAAGTGAATTCCTATTTTACATTCTTGTGGGGCTGCTTTTTAGATTTTTTGCTAGTGTGTATCTAACTCATTTATGTTAATGGCTTAGCTCAAAAAAGGAGAGAAAATGGGACCTTGTATCTCATGTTAGCCCATCTGTTTATTGATTTTGAGGATCTTTATCTCATCACAGTATGGATCAGAATACCTCTTCCTCATTATCATAATCATCTTGATTGTCACTTATTATTTTTATATGTATTAACATGTAAACACTTAATGAACATGTGAAAAGTTTTACAAAATTTTGCCCCCAAACTAGACATCCATTGGTTGATTATAATAAAATTCAAGATTATACATTCAATTGCCCACTAGATACATTGATGTAGTTGCTGTCAACTCAGATTTGACATGGCCAAAATAGAACTCCTGAGTGTTCTCCCAACCACCACCAAAAAGTGAATCCCACCAACGGATCAAGCAGGCAACAAACGCCTACGGTTCTCCACTTTTCCTCATTTTCTCATCGTTGGCATTAAGCTATCAAAGCCCTTAAAGCTACAAGTTATCTTTGGTTCTTCACGTTGCCCAGAACTCATTCATCAAGTCTTGTTTAGTCTACCCTTTTAATTATGAATTCATGCTTTTTCTCTCCATCTCCAGTATCATCCTGATCCAAGCTACCATCATCGTCTCATTTGGACTGTTCCAGTAGACTCCTCATGTCCTCTTTATTTCTGATCTTGCCATTTTCGCACAGCAGCCTGATTTATCTTATAAAATGTGAACTAGATCGTGTCATTTCTTTTAAGACTCTTTAGTAATTCCCAATTACAACTGGAATAAAATCTATGCTCCCTGTAAAGCTGTGTATGAACCAGCTGAGGCTTACTCTTCTTCCCTCATCTCGTACTACTTTCCTTATCTACTCCACTTCACGGCCTGTTCTTTTAACAGACCAAGCCATGGAGCCATTCCATTAGTAGTTCTTTTTGCGTGAACTCCATTTCCTGTGATCTTGATGTGGCCAGCTCCTTGACTCTCAGATCTCAGTATTTTATAAGTATTTATTGAATGTATAAGAGATGAATTAATAAAAAGCACAAAAATGCAGATACAGCCAAATGTTATTAAGTTCAGAATTAGAGGATAATTATTTCATCTTGGGAAGATTTTTTTTTTTTCCCTAGGACTAAATAAACTTAGATGAAACTGAATACAGTATAAAGACTGAAGACGGTAAGGAGCAGCATACATCAACTACTGAATATTTACATTAGCAATCCTCATGATAAGTTAGGATTAACATTGCTTATTGCCAGAATTTTGTTATAATAAGTTATGCAATTCTTTAACATTTATGTGAAATATGGAAATAAATATTATTCTCCTAAGCAGCAAAAAAAATTTCTGGTATAAGCTACTTAGGAATTTTGGATGATATAAAGTTGGAGACACACTATTTAGAAAAAATATTTATATGGATTCTATTAAAGAGTAAACTGTTGGGGTGTCTGGGTGGCTTGGTTAAACATCTGACTCTTAATTTCGGCTTGGCTTACAGTGCAGAGCCTGCTTGGGATTCTCCTCTTTCTCTCTGCCCCTCCCCTGCTCGCTCTTTGAAAATAAATAAATGAACATTAAAAAAAAAAAAAGATTAAACTATCTTTGAAGACTTTCAATATACTTTATTGCCAAAAACCAGGTAAAGGTTCTTGCTTATGTTCTTACGTGTTAAGACTTTGACCATTTAGCATTACGAAAGTTTTATGCTTTTCTGAGAACAATCATTGTTTTAAGATACATATATCATGGAATTGAGATTAAAATTAATCCTTTGTTGTTTCTGGTTTATACAAACATAATTGTTACTAATGAATTCCAAGTTACTTTTCTCTTTTAGTATTTTTATGTTCTTCAGAATACTTGTTTAAAAATATTAATGCTACAGTTGATGTTCCAGAAAATTTGGAAACTATTCAAATTAAATTTTTTCTATTACATAAAAGTAAGATCTGGACTCTAGTGTTAACAGTTCCATGCTTGTTCACCTTCTTTGACATCAGTTCCCACAACTATAAAATGAGATTATGCTAAATGAACCCTTAAAAATCTTTCCAGGTCTATCACTGTACTTTCATACACAAACTTGCATTTGAATAATGCTTTATATTACTAGAATTCTTTCACATTCGTCCTGCATTCATTTTCACAGCTCTCTTGTGAGGTGGGCAGCACAGACCTTTTTATGTCTTTTCTACACTAGGGAGGAAACTGAGTTGCAAGAAATTTAAATAATTTTCTGGAATCACACAGATAGCTTGGAACTAGCCATGTATTCGTTTTATAATTTCATCTTTTAAACTATGACCTCCTAATGCTAATCCCTGGCTATGTGTTTTATTAAAATAAGTATTCATTTTATTAGGATATTTAATAAATTATTACTGAAATAACTTGAATATTTTTATAATCTAACCTCTTATTCCTCAGAAATTTGATAAGGCACCCAGATAACTTAAAAGAGGCCAGAATGCATTACTAAAGTATTGCAGCAACTAGTGCCACGTAACTAATCACTTTTATGGTATTTTGGATAGAATTTTTATCTTTTAATATTTTATTTTACTTTTTATTTATTTTTGAGAGAGAGAGAGAGAGAGAGCGCAAGTGGGGTTGGGGCAGAGAGAGGGAGACACAGAATCAGAAGCAGGCGCCAGGCTCTGGGCTGTCAGCACAGAACCCGACATGGGGCTTGAACCCACGAGCTGCGAGATCATGACCTGAGCCAAAGTCAGATGCTCAACCGACTGAGCCATCCAGGCACCCCTAGAATTTTTATCTTTTGAAGAAGTTAAACAGTTGATTACAGAGGGTCCTCCAAGTACCGTCAGGTTAGGTTTTGAAAGGCCTTTTTGTTCACTGTAACCTGATAGCACACCTCACTTCTTCCTCATTTTTCTTTCTACTTCCATTTCAATCTCTTATAATCCATTCCCCTTTCCACCACCCCTAAGAATGATCTTATGAAACATAACTGGATCTTTTTAATTGCTTATTTTAAAAAGCTCAGTGTCTTCCCTTCCCCTTAAAAAGCCTACTTTTTATCAGGAATAGATCCTACACTCCTCTGCCCTCTTTTATACTACTCTCCCCCTCAAGCATCCTCACTTTCTCCCATCCAGTCACCTTAGACTTCTGTTTTTTGAACATTCCTACATTCTTTCCACCCTAGGGCCCTTGCTCTTGGTATTCCTTCCATCTGTAAAGCTCTCCCCCACCTTTGTTTGGCTAGATCCTTTGTCTTTATTCATTTCTCATCTCAAACATCATTTTCTCAGAGCAGCCTTCCCAGGTTGCCCAATCTGAAAGAGCCTCCCTGAACTGGCCAGAAATATGCAGAAGAATGAACCTGGACCACTTTTCTTATTCCATACACAAAAACAAATTCAAAATAGATGAAAGACCTAAACATAAGACAGGAAACCATCAAAATCCTATAGGAGAAAACAGGCAGCAACCTCTATGACCTCGGCTGCACCAACCTCTCACTTGACGTGTCTCCAGAGGCAAGGAAAACAAAGGCAAAAATGAACTATTAGGACCTCATCAAGATAAAAACTTCTGCACAGTGAAGGAAACAACAAAACTAAAAGGAAACTGATGGAATGGGAGAAGATATTTGCAATGCAAATGACCTATCAGATTAAGGGTTAGTACTCAAAATCTATAGAGAACTTCTTAAACTCAACACCCAAAAAACAATCCAGTGAAGAAATGGACAGAAAACATGAATAGACACTTTTCCAAAGAAGACATCCAGATAGCAAACAGACACATGAGAGATTCTCAACATCACTCATTATTCAGGAAATATAAATCAAAACCACACTGAGATACAACCTCACACTGGTCAGAATGGCTAAAATTAACAACTCAGGAAACAACAGATCCTGATAAGGTTGTGGAGAAAGGGGAAACCCTATTGCCTTGTTGGTGGGAATGCAAATTGGTGCAGCCATCCTGGAGAACAGTGTGGAGGTTCCTCAAAAAATTAAATACCCTACATACAACCCAACAATTGCACTACTAGGAATTTTTCCAAAGGATACAATAGTGCTGATTCGAAGGGGCACATGCACCCCAATGTTTATAGCAGCACTACCAACGATACCCAAATTAGGGAAAGAGCCCAAATGTCCATCAACTGACGAATGGATTAAGAAGGTGTGCTAGATAGATAGATAGGTAGATAGATATATAGATATAGATATAGATATATAGGTATATATCTACAATGGAATACTACTTGATGATGAAAAAGAATGGAATCTTACCATTTGCAACAACATGGATGGAAATGTAGGGTATTATTTTGTTAAGCAAAATAAGTCAGAGAAAGACAGATATGATTTCACTCATATGTGGAATTTGAGAAACTTAACAGATGACCATATGGGGAGGGAAAGGAAAAATAAAAACAGAGAGGGAGGTAAACCATAAGAGACTCTTAAATACAGAGAACAAACTGAGGGTTGATAGGGGTTGGGGGTAGGTTAAATGGCTGACGGACATTAAGGACTTAGGGCACTTTTCAGGATGAGCACTGGGTATCATATGTACGAGATGAATCACTGGGTTCTACTCCTGAAGTCAAGACTACACTGTATGTTAACTAGAGATTAAAAAATAAAATAAAATTATGAAAAAAATACATACAATAGCTCCTTATTCCCAACCATCACTGCCCATTACATCACCCCACTCTTTTAGCATTGTCTTTGCAGTACTTATGGATATCTAAAGTTGTTGTGTTTATCGTTACTTTTCTTTCTGTTTCACTGTCAAGCCCCTCCTGCCTCTAGACATGTTAAATTCTCGGGAGCAGGGACTTTGCCAATGCAAATCATTGCTATAGAACTAACTCCTGTAGCAATGCCTGGTTCACCGAAGCAAGCCAGTAAATATGTGTTAAATAATTAAGTAGATGAATGAATCTTACATTTCTGAGTGGAGTTCAAACACTTTTCATCTGCCAGTCTCCTCTTTGGAATCTATACAGATGGCAAGTCAAAAATATTTTAGCCCAGAGGTTTTTGTCCTTAGCTTTTTTGTCCTGACTTCTAGGAAATCCACACCAAATATATTGCTTAACTACAATTACTGTTAGCCTAGGCTTGGTATAATTTTATCTCGCTTTTTCAATCCATTGTCTTTTATTTTATTCTGGCGATCTATGTATAATGGCTGGTAGAAAGGGGTGACTGTGGATTTGGATAGGGAGAGAACATTGGCAGCAGATAGTTCTTGTTCAGTGTCACTCAGCTGCAGTATCCTCAGCTCTTAAACTAGGGCTAATAGTTCAGTGGTTCATGCACTTATTAAGTACTGACTGTATTTTAGGCACTTTGAAGCAAGGGAAAGAGTCATGAAAAAGGCAGACATGGTCCTACATATAGAGTTAAATCAGCAACTACTATAAAGTGTGGTTAAATTCTGTGACAGGCAGCATTCTAGGTTCACAGGAACATCTTATAAGAACTTCTAACTTCCAGTAGGAGGGTTCAGAGAGCTAGCCAGCCTTGGGATGATTGTTCTTCGAGGAGGGAATCCCGAAGACCCAGAAGAGAGATACAGAGTATGACTTTTAAACAGCCATAAGTAGCTTTAGACCTTTAGCCAGAGATTAAGGGGTACGGAGGTGTGTGAAAAGGTGAGAAGGAGAAGATAGGTGCAGTGGTTAGAATTATAAACATTTTCTTGAGGGTGAAGAGAGTCCAGTGAAAGATTTGTGGCACAGGAGTGACAAGATGACAATGTGAATTTTTCTGTCATCTTGTAAAAGTTTCCTCTGGCTGCAACTTGAAGAGATTGAAAGGGAAATAAAAGACTGTTGCAAGAAGCTGGGTAGGACAGTGATAGTGCGGGGAGCATTAGAGTGAGGCAGGGTAGTATTTGTAAATCCCCTGTCACACTATTGCCACTGTGAGCTTTGCTCATTTTGTAAGTTCTTGTTTTTGCTGGTGGTGAATTGATGGTGAATTGAGCCTATGTAACTTCCAGGTTATGTCAGTTAAACTGTTTAAATCTAAAGACATTTTCAGTTTATTAAGTGTTTGTATGTGTGTGTGTACCTGCATACACACATGCGCTGACACCACAGATTATGTTAATCCAGTCATAAGTCTCCCTAAGTGTATCTTGATTAATGCTGTTCTATTTTCCTGATTTAAACTAGGGACAATAAATTAGTGTGCATACCCACGCACACTTAACAGAGTTCAGAGAAAGTAGATGAAGTTTGAGGAAAGTAAAAGCTTAATAGAGTGATAGACCTCTAAATGTTGGTGTTAATTTAGGAAGAATGTGCTTTCTAAGAGGGTTGCTCAATTGATTATGTAAATAAATCTTTGCAGATGACTGAGAAGGTCATGAAAAATGCTGGAGCATTGACAGAAGTGAGGGTATTAGGAAGGAGTCTCCTTATGAGGTAACGTGTGTTTGACTGTGTCTTAGTAACTCAGACTATTCATTTGATGATATGGTGTCTAAGGTTTATTAGTCTTAACAGAGAAAAAAAAGGGAAGATGGAGGAAAAAGAAAACTCTGTGAGGCTTCTTGCAATTTATGCAGTATGTGTCTCCACTGACCCTGGGCAATGAGTAACGCACTGCAGATGTTCAGTCAGTTCTCCTGTAGTGCCCTCCAGACAGAGCTAAAGCAATGAAATTATCTGGTGTGCACGGTTGACACATAAAGCCCTTGACAATAGACATTAAATTAAATGTCGTAGCATGGAAGTCCTTGGAAATAAATGCTGAAATGAATATCTTTATCTTTGAAGTAAAAGGAGGAAGTGATAACACTAGGTGCATGAAAGACCTCCTATTTTTGTTAGTAACTTAAGAGGGATAACGTGTAATTATTTTTTTATTTAAAGAATATTGTCTAGCTAAGTTGTAATACTCATCACCAGAAAAGTAGCAGTTGTGGTAGTTGTGTTTGAATGAAATCTAGAAATGAACTATTAGAGGTAAGATCCTAGATATCAGTTAAAAAATCAAAGTAGATGTATATGTATGGGTGTGTGTCATGTAAAGAGGGTGGAATTTTTCAGTCATTTAAGTTGTATAGCTAGTGTACCCGTAAATGATAACTGAGAATAGACACAGCCTCATAGTTGAGTCACACTGCCTACCTATGGTGTGTCCATCAAGACAAGCTACAATGCCCCCGTTTGCTGATGGCCTCTTGATACAAGTTGTAATAAACATCTTTTTCTATTGAAGTCATGTGGAGTTACTCATAAATATTTATCAAAAATGTAAGATAATAGTCACATTAAAAACTTCAGAAAGATGTTTTACATGTATGCTGCACACCTCATGAGTGTCCAAAACCCTCCAGTGGCTTCTCGTCTCACTAAGGATAAAATCCAAAATCATTACCACAGCTTTCCTACATGATTTCACCATAGAATCTCTCTTTGTCTTAATTCCCTCTTGTCTTCTCAGAGCTTTTACTACTCTTATCTATTCTTAAAGCATACCAAAGCCACCCCTGCCTTTGACTTTTGCTCATGTCTCTGTATGTGTAATGCCTGTTTCCCTCCCCTTTGTGTACCTTCAGGGTTCAGGCATTCTCTCCATTAAGGTCTTTGTTGAAATGTTATCTTAGCAGTGAGACCTTCCGCCCTCTATATCCTCTGTCTTTATTAGTTTTCAATTTACTTAAACTCCGTGTGGCATGTTCTTGTTTGATGGTCATCCCCCCCATTCCAACTTCCTGCTACCACACACAATTGCTAGGTTGTAAATCTATGGATTCAAAGATGTTGAGTATATCTTCCTAGGGAAATAAAGGAATAAAATCCTATTTTTAAAGGATTATGACATAAATTTTAATAGCATTATTTTTTTTTCTCAAGCAGTCAATCTATTCAATGAATTTTTGAGTATTATTACAAGTAGGTGGGTTCTAGACTTAAATTTCCATTTAACTTATTCAGCAGTATTTTTAAAGAACAAATAATTATTTGGAAGACTTACATTTCCATCATATATTATTTATGTCTTGAAATGTGAGCAAATATTAGTGCTTTCCAACTCATAGGGCACTGAACAACTCCGAATATATTTTATACTGTCTTCGGTTTATAAGGGACTATGGTACTCAGTTGATTTTGCTTTTAAGTTGTATAAATAGCCAAGAATTTTTAATAAAATGTTTAGTGATTATAATCCTTTGGCTTAGTGATGCACTAGATTTATCTCACTTTTACACAACAAATATAACATATTCTTTATAAATACATGGAAGGTAATGTATATGTTATATATATAAAGTATGTGTGTATGTATACACATATGTGTATGTGTATAATATATAAGATGTGTATATGTGTATGTGTGTATAATGTATAAGATGTGTATATGTGTATGTGTGTATTATTAGATAACATAACACACACATATATACATTTGTATATACACACATATATACACACATATATACATCTATATTATCATACCATTTTACTAGATATCTATATCTATATATATATCTAGTAAATATCTATAGATATAGATATATATATCTAGTAAAATGGTGTGTATATATATATATATGTATATAGTATAATGGTATGATTACAACTGTCCCTTTAGGAAATGGGTGAAAGTGTAAAAAATAATTTTCTCGTCTCAATATCACATCTTAGATCTTCCCTGGCTGTCCTGTGACTCTTCATCACATAGGTCTGTCTGTCTCTCTGTCTCTCTCTCTTTAGTTTTTATTCAAATTCCAGCTAGTTAACACATAGTGGAATGTTACTTTCAGGTGTGCAACTTAGTGATTCAACACTTCCATACAACACCTGGTGCTCATCACAAGTGCATTCCTTAATCCCAGTCACCTGTTTAACCACACCCCTCCCCATCTCTCATCTGGTAACCATTGTGTTTTCTACAGTTAAGCGTCTGTTTCTTGGTTTGCTTCTCTCTTTTTCTTCCCCTATGATCATTGGTTTTGTTTCTTAAATTCCATATATGCATGAAATCAAATGGTATTTGTCTTTTTCTGACTGACTTATTTAGCTCAGCATAATACATCAGTCTTGTTCAATCTTTGTTGAATGCAGCACTTATTTGACAGTGTTCTTCACTTTCCTTTTATTACTTGTCTCCACCTACTAGTTGTAAGATCCCTGAGAGAAGGGAGTTTATCCTTGCTGCTCCTATATCTAGAAAAAACACATTTCAGTAAATGTGTTTGACTGAATAAGTAAAGGAACTCTAATGTTTATTGTATCCAAATTCACATAGTACTATGAGGTTATTATCAGAGCCCTACCTAACTTCTCCTTAAGGAATTTAGAATTTCGTTGTAGAAGATTTTTCACAAATAGGTCTCACCGATTATATGAGTTAAGGTATTTATATGTATTAAGATAATGCATTTATATGGTTCAAACACAGAAGTTTATTTCTCGTTTGCATAAAATCTGAAGCAAGTACTCTTGATCACTTAGTGGATGGTTCCCTTCTAAGCAGTGATTCAAGGATCAAGTCCCCTCTGTTTTGTGGCTCAGTTACCTAACTTTCAAAACAAAGCTTCTGTTGTCTTCCAACAGAGACTTTTTTGATGCAAGGGGAAAGGATCATGACAGGTCTTATAGAATATTTTTGAAGTCAGGTGTGGAATGGCATACATCACTTGTGTTTGTCCATACTTCTAAGGCCTGAACTCAGTTATATGGGCACGTATGTAACTCTAAGGGAGGTTGGGAAATACAGTCCAGCATGTTTACCGGAAGGGAGGACACTGATAAATAGCTAGCCAGTCTCAGACATTTTATGGTATTGTGTGGTGTAGAGACCTTCATAGCTTTGCATTTGGATGTATGGTAGCTTTTACAGCTTTTACAAAGTGAATTACTTGTAGGTTAATGTTTTGAATTGTGTGTGAGGTTTTCTCCCCAAATCAACTGTTTATTTTTATTCAAAAAGAAGGCAGCTTAGGGTTCTCTATAGATCCCCTACAATTTTTTTTCTTGACTTTAAACACTCATTTCCCCAACTCCATACTCCCTTGAGCATTTTTACAGCTGGGATAACTAAGCAGAGTCCCTTTGGAGCTCATCAGAGTTGTTGTCTAATTGGTCACAGAAGTTGGTTTCTGGTATTACCAGCAACTTCTCTACCTCTCCAGAGGCTGCAACTTCCATAGCACCAGTCCCACTTGGTCCTGGAAAACAAGAGGCTGAGGACTCAAGTTTTAGCAACTGCAGGATATTATCGGTATTACCATATGGATAATCACAAATTTTGCTAAAAAGTGTATTGAGTTGGCTTTCACATTAGAAAAATCAAGCTATTCTTATATTAGTGTAAAGTTCTTTTAAGGTTTAAATAATGGGATTTAAATAATGTTTAATAATGTTTAAATAATGGAGTAGACAGGTGCAAAGATTGAGTTAGACTATGGCCCCAAATAGTAAATATCTATAGAGTCAGGGTACAAAGTGAAAAAGGGAGAGATTTTGGAGCCTATTACCTGGGATCTTTGGACAAGTCACTTGAGTTATTTGAGCTTCCATTTCTTTAGCAGCATCTGGGCTTTTTATAAGTATTAGAACAAATAGATGCCAAATACTGGGCTCCTTGCTCATTACATAGTACATATCCCCAAAATAATGGCGGTAATTGTTACTAACATGAAGAGAAAATGCACACACAAAGGTGTTGGGATTTAAATAGGTGGAATGCTACTCAGAAGATGATTTTTAAATTACCTGATTCGGTGCCAACAGCTGCCATGTATTTTACTGACAATTTCTTGGACTGAGTGATGTAGGCATTTTTTTTGGAATCCCTCAGAGAAATGTGTGCTTTTCAGATCAGTGGTTATTGATGATTGCAAATAAATTGAAAAGAAGAAGGGATTATATAGTGTATAGGGGAGTAGGGCCGGGGGTGGGGTGAGAATGGACTGGCTGTTGCTTAAACCGTCCTAAAACTGTGTTTCTTAATAGGCAATGGGACGTTTCATTTGCATGATAATTAATCAACTACCTCAGTATTTCTGTGGAAAATTGTATAGGCAGTTTGTTTTATTTTAGGACCCAGATAAACATTTTCATTTTGAAAAAATACAGCTGTCTTTCAGATGACAAACTTTCATCAGTTCTGATACTAATTACAGAACTGCTCTCACTCTGCCAGGTGTCTTCCTTTAAGATGATGAAATTAGGTGACTAACTTAAAACTAACTCTGTGTATATGTGTGCGTAATTTTTTTCTGATTATCACATGTTAGGGATATTATATATCAGTCAAACTTTAGTTTCTGCCAAAAATAACTTCCAGAAAAGGAGTTGCTCTCCTCACATACTTTACGAGGTTCTCTCATAATTTATTTTACCTTTAAAAAAAAAATTTTTTTTTAAGTACTCTTCCATAAGGAACATAATGCAGACATGACCTCAAACAGTGCTAGCTTGGAATGCTTATAAGTGTCACATGATGGAACTGGTATAAAGGAGTTAAAGCAGCTTTACACTTGACACAGATTTAATGATGGTTCCTGGATGTGTGATCTCAAGATTGCAAGTACTGGCTATTACCGTGATATTTTAAAGATTAGTTTATAAAGTAAACAGTAAATGATATTATAAAGAACCTATGAGACAAATGAAAAACCACCTTCACTAATCTGCAGCATCACATACAGATTCCAAAAAAGTAATGTATCTTAAACAATTTAGAAGGAATGGAAATTCTGTTAGGTTGTGGATGTAAAATTTTCATAAATTTGTTTTATGAAAGTGAGAACTTATTTTAAATTAGTATTTTTCTCTGTGATTTTAAAATGTGTACAAGACTATATTCATAAATTGATGTGAGCAGCCATTTGACCATTTCATCAGTATCCATGAGAGCTTTCAAGTCAGCTACTGAATTAATGAATGCATAAGTTGAATGCGTGTGTATGCTCTACAGCTAGACATCTGGAGCTGGACTCCTTCTCTATCACCTTTTCACCAAATGATCTTGCAAATCACTTACCTTTTCTGTGCCTTAGTTTCCTCTTATTTAAAATGGTCATAATAAAACCTACTTTATAAGATAGTTGTAACAATTAATGACCTAATATATCTGCAAGCGCTTAGATCCAGGCCTGGCATATGGGAACTGGTATACAGGTGTGTTCTTATTATTGCCTTCTCTTAAAAAAAAAAAAAAATGGGGCATAGCCTTACAATTTGGAAAATATGGTACCTAAATAAGATCATGCACTTCCTCATCATACTAAAGGATTCTACTTTTCTGTTTTGAAGTAAAGGTCACGTGGTTTCCTTCTGCTTAGTGCTTTCATTCAACATCTAGCAGAAAAGGCTTTCTAAAAGCATTTGCTTAAAAATCATCAGTTTACTAGTTTTTATTGTTTATTTTCTTCAACGGAGGGCCATAGTGTCCTATTTGTGTTCAAATAATCACTATTTTATAGGTGTAGGAATTAAATTGTAGGTAGATTGTAATTTGCCCACTTATAGCTAGTGAAGTTTATGATTCATTTATGTTACCAACCCTAGAAAAAAAATGAGAGTGGTCTTTCTGCCCTGGGGTGAGGGCTAGGTCACTACCATATTTCAGTAGCTAATTCTTTTTTTTTATTTTTTATAAAAAATTTTTTTTTCAACGTTTATTTATTTTTGGGACAGAGAGAGACAGAGCATGAACGGGGGAGAGGCAGAGAGAGAGGGAGACACAGAATTGGAAGCAGGCTCCAGGCTCCGAGCCATCAGCCCAGAGCCTGACGCGGGGCTCGAACTCACGGACCGCGAGATTGTGACCTGGCTGAAGTCGGACGCTTAACCGACTGCTCCACCCAGGCGCCCCTCAGTAGCTAATTGTAACACATGAAGGTTTATTTTTGGACAGAAAGCCATGTGAAATATTTATGTGTATAAACTTACCTTAGTAGCAACTTCTGTTTATTACAGCTCCCTCTGAAACATTATTTTAGTGTCAGATAGTAGCAATGAAGTTTTGAAATAAAGCATGACTAAACTTGTGTTTCCACCCCTCCCTCCCCGCCCCCCGCCCCCCGCCCCCCATGCAGTGGTGTTTCTGTTCAGACTGTCCCGTAGAGACCATGTGCTCAGGATGGCAAGGATAACTTACTGTGGTTAAGCCTTACCAGGTTGGCAGCATGTGTCTGGGTCAAATACATGGAGGCTTTTGCAGTCAAACATCATACACCCACAAAAGCACAAATTCCTCAAGATGTTATCACTTTGAGAGAAATTCTTAGCTATAAAAATTTGTTTATAAAAGTAATTGGACTATAAGCATATCATGTAATGAGGTTATTTACTTTATAAAATTTAGTACAGAATTCTAACCAGTGAGTTCTTCCATATGAACATACTTGGGAGAATATATATATATATATATGTATATATATATATAATAAGTAAACTATAATGGTAGTGTTAGGTATGACACTGTCAAAAATAAGTTAGTTTTTTTTTGTTTGTTTGTTTTCATTCAATTTGAAAAATATGTGACCTAAGGTGATGGAGAACCTTGACTGGAAAATGACAGAGGGAATGAAAAGGAAGAGAGAGGCATCAGTAAGGTAGATTCTATAGGTCACAATGATTATTTCATTTAGTCATTGTACTATGTTACATTCTTTTGATGGAAGAAACTAAGGTATACAGTAGTTAATTAATTTGTTCAAAGTTGCCTGACTTAGGAGGAGGTTGAATAGATGATTACTCCATATATGTCTGACATGAGGCTTATATCTTTTGAGCCTGACAGGAGGCTGGGAGAATGTTCTTACAAATTATTAATTTTTGTCAGGTTTCTCCAGTAGATACAAAGCAAATTTTTGTAGACCCATTCCTGTAAAACATAGTCATATCAACATTAAAACATGTCTCCATGTGTTTTAATGAGAAATATAATTAGATCTATCAGTTTATTAAATTATCTTATGACACTTTGGGGGAAACTCTCTTGCCTTTATGTTTATGAACAAAAGAAATTGTATATTGTGCAAACATCTTTCTCTTTGTGGAATACTGATGGATGATGTAATCAAGAATAAGTATTGAATCTAGTGTATCATAAGGCAGTATAAGGGAAGTAAAAATTACTTTTTTAAAAAAGTTTATTTACTTAGCACAAGTGAGTGAGCAAGCATGAGCAGGGAAGGGGCAGAGAGAGAGATAGGGAGAGAGAGAATCCCAAGCAGGCTCTGTGCTGTCAGCAGGGAGTCTGATGCAGGGCTCAATCTCATGAACTGTGAGATTATGACCTGAGCCAAACCCAAGAGTTGGACGCCTAGCTGGCTGAGCCATCCAGGCACTGCGCAAAAATTATTACTTTTTAATTAAAAAAAATTTTAATGTTCATTTAGTTTTGAGAGAGAGACAGAGCATAAGCAGGGGGGAGAGGCAGAGAGAGAAGGACACAGAATCCAGAGTGGGCTCCAGGCTGTAAGCTGTCAGCACAGAGCCTGACGTAAGGCTCAAACCCATGAACTGTGAGATAATGACCTGAGCTGAAGTCGGACGCTTAACTGACTGAGCCACCCAGGTGTCCCTGCAAAAATTATTTCTGATGAATAATATTCAGGAGTCCAAATGTTTCCCTTATCTGGAGTTCTTAAAGAAATATTATGATTGAGAGATGTAAAAGTCAAAACCATATTGTACAGTGGCCTTTAAAATAAACTATAAATAATATTCCTGCTTATTCAAGCTGTATGTAGAAACAGGTCAGAGAGTGTCAGGACTAGTAGTAACTGAAAAGATAAGTGGTAAAAGAAATACAGGATGTGTGTGTGTGTGTGTGTGTGTGTGTGTGTGTGTGTGTGTGTGTACATACATGTGTACAGACACAGCATAGGAATTGCTTTTAAAGCACAACTTGAATTCTAAAATGGATAAGGGAATAGTGTTTGTGGCTGGATGATTTTGACCACTAAAACCCTCTCAAGTAGTAGCTCAGTAACCCACTGGTATCTAGTCTTAGATTTCAGCTACAGGAATTCTGGAGCTGGAAAGGACCTGTTTCTTACACAGCATCTGCATGTGGTAATTATAGCTAACACACTTCTATAGTGATTTCTGTGTGCCAGACCCTAACCTAAATGCTTTGTGCCCAGCCATTCATTTACTCCTCACAACACAGGTTTCCAATAAGTGATGAATGAGTAGAAAATATAGGAGACTGTATTTTCATTAACATCTCTGATAAAACTAGTCAGTGTGTCCAGTTAGCACACCAACTCTTCCTTGCAGAGCTCGAAAACATGAGCATGAAGAATACTTACAAAACTTCAGTGATGTTAGGAGGAAAACAGTATTCATTTGGGTAAATTCTTAGTAATACATCTCAATGTAGAGTTAGTTTTTAGTGACTGAGTATATTTAATTTACCTTCAAAGTGTTACGCAAAGTAAACTGCCAGGGAAGATGGCACAGATCCCAACAATCACCCCAATCCTTGTGTAACGATTTCTTGAAATAAAGTGATTCTAAGGTTAGTTGGGAAATTTTTCAGTTATATAAATTTCAAATGTTGGTGGCAGTATTTTTTTGTTTTTAGTTTTTCATTCTTTTTTAACTATTGGATTTCTCAGCAAACCTAGGCTAATAATCATTATGAAATAGGAAACTCTTACATTTCCATTACTTGTCCAGTGATACACCCGGTCTTCCTGGTAGAGCTTGAAAACATGAACATAAAGAAGTCTTTAGTAGGGAGGAAAGGGAAGAAGGCAGCCATCTTAGCCTCTCCTACATTACAACCACTTCAACCATTTCAACAAAGTATTTACTTATTCGTGTCAGACCCTTAGGCACTCAAACTCATTGCATTTATGTTCAAGACAGTTCATTTATTAACTGGTAAAATTAGAATTAATTTTATCAATGCCAATCATTAGACTAATTAATAAATCAAAGGCTATCATCAAATGCCTGTTCATATATGAGACTTGTGTCTTTTGTATAGTACTTATTTACAGCTAATGGTTGTGACATCCCTGTTTCTCCCCAAAAGAGAAAACGAGTTACTTTGTAATTGATACCCAGATTTTATCAAACTATGATTTTGTTTATGCTCACTTTATTTATCTGATTTTAATATTACCCTGTGTTTCTTATGTAGTTAATAGTGTTTGAGATTAAACTATGATTCAGTCATTTTGCCTAACAGTAGTTTATTGCAGTTGTGACCCACAACTATTCCTATTTTTAGGAATATATGTTGCTTTGATTCAGGGAAAATTTGAGGGGTAATATATTCATATATCAAATATTAAAAATTTCAAATATAAAAATAATTTGAGGCTTCTTTAAATTTTAAATAAATTGTGAAATATATTGGTATTAAGATCAAAATGTATAAAATGCATTTATTTCCCCTTTAATTTAATTAATATCTAATATTATTCAGGTGATTGCTGTATATAGTCCCAACTTGAAAAATCTCTCTTATTTTATACAGTTTCTGTTATAAATGGTGGCTAGAGTCACAAGATAATTCACAGCCCCATTTTAATCTGAAATTTAATTAAAAATGACACTGATAATAATTTAAATAGGCACCGGGTCAAACCTAGAAAGGTTTGGAGTAAATGAATCTTGTCTTTGGCATGTCATACCCCTTTTTTTGGTGTATTTTACTCAGACTATGAGTTACTGCCTCCCTAGGGATTCTGTGCTACCCTTGTTGACCTCAGGTTTAAACGTGGCTCCGTGTAACAGTGTTTGTCCCCTGACTCCCAGCCCATATGGTTCATTTGCCTCTTAAAGACTCATTTCCCCCAGCCGTGGGCTCAGGTCTCTATTCTTTTAGGGTGTTGTGGCCAGCTGGGTCACGTCAGTGCAGTTCAGACTCTCTGTCTATGGGATCAACTTCCACATCTTCTCCCATTCTGTAACTGGCCGAGGTGTATTATCAGTGAAATTTAATCATGATACTATTCTCCCAATCTGTGGGAAAAAATTTAAAGCCTTCCTAAGTATGGCATCTGTTCTAATATAAAGAAATGTTCAGTTAATAGTAAATTGTGTATGCATTTACTCTGAGTTTAACATAACATTATTTCATGCTGTTCTGCAAAAAATACAGGTTGAGGGAGGGAGATAAAAGCCGTGTTTAAAAAAAAATATGTTTGATTCATTTTTCTATTATGGGTAACCCCTATTTCAATGACATTCTGGGTAGTAGAAGTTAGTTACGTTTAGAATTGGGAATGCCATATTCACCTCCATATTCCTTGGGCCTAATAGTATGACATAACACATACTCAATAAGTATTTATATATAGAATAGAATTGAATTCTTCAGAGTGAAAATATTTCTTTTTTGCTTTTTAAACAGTCTTTATGGTTCTTAGCCTAGCATAGCCATCTAATTCTGGTATCTGCTGTTGTCAGCTAGCATAGAGGAATAGATCGTGGTACATAGAGGCTGGATCCATGTGTGTTCTATTAGATGGAGAGCTCTGTAGCTCCTAATGCTTTCCATACAATGAATTCTCAGCAAAGATGACCAGGAGCTCATGGATACTGAAGAGAAGAGAGGCCTTTGAGGCTTGAATAAATAAGTGTCCAGTGAGTAAAAATTCATTAGTGATGTCTTCATTTGACATATTTAAGTTAATTTTAAAAATCACCCTATGTGGTACATGTCAACCTGAGTCACATCTGTAAAAGATAATCAATAGAAATCAGTTTACTGTTCTGTAATTATATGTATCAATTTATTATGCCTTTTAAAATCAGTGAGCCATTGAGTAATGTTTCCCCAGTTGCCTTCTGCAGTGAGTGACTGATATAATGGAACTGTAGCTGGGATGATGAAGAGTATTTATCCTGGTTTTGGGCACATTATTTTAATATGTGATATCACTTAGCAACATGCAAAATCATAGTCATTAGTACATCTCGGGAGATTTCTGTCCCCAAATTGTTCCTGTAGAAGTCCTGCAAATATTTCACTGTTCTACTTTGTGAATAAATATATATAAACTCTCAATTTAGAGTTACCCACCTATCTATTCCTTGTAGAGGAATTGTTATTCTCCTAAATTTTATCTAATATTTCACAGCATCTTCAATCATCAGGTTTTTAAATAACAACACTTAGTGAGATATGTCATGTTTGCAATGATCTCACCCATTTAAATACATCTCACTTCTCTGAGCTCCTCCAACATACATGTTTTTTTGTTCATTTATTTGCCATCTAATCTTATGCCTCCTAATACATTTATTTTTAAGCCTTTTTTTTTATATCTTGACCAAGTCAAAATATTCTGTACAGCCTGTATTTAATATTATTAAATATCATAACCTGTTTATTAAGTCAGATCTGAATGATAGTGGGATATAAGTACATTTTGCCTCTTTGTTTGGAACTTTGAGGTATTACAATTCCTTGGTTATTGCCATACAAATGAATCACCTCCCTTAGGAAACTTATTCTAATCTATGGAATGGCATCTTGTTTTTGGAAAGGGGAGAAGGGATGAGAATCAAAGGAGAGAAAGGAATGTTGCTAAGATAAACTCTTAAGTTGTATTTTAACATTCTTCATTTTTATTCAACAGCTAAATAGGATTAATATGTAGAAAGGAAAGAATGTCACGAATATTGCATGATGTCAGCATATATTTTGAAATGTCACGTGTATTACTGGCCAATCGTATAATAAGTGGGATATTATAAATAGTACCCCTTTTTAATTCAAAAGAACTGATAATAACTTACAAGAGTGTAAGATTCTTAAGGGCAGTGTTTTCTTAGTGTCTCATTCTTAGCACATAGGAGGAGGAAAAAGGCTCGGCAAATGTCTGTTGAATGGGCAAATGTATGGATGTTTTCTTTCTCAATACCTTTTCTCTGTTATATGGGAGAGTGAGGGAAGCACTTGAGGGATGCTTAGTGAATCTGTTCAACAGAAGCTATTTCATTTAGGGTTTAAACTGAACAGGTAGAAAATTGGTATTTATGTGTATGTGTGTAGATTGGTAAATGTTGTCCATAGCTTTCTCAACTCTAAGTTCTTTGAAGGCATCCTATTCTGTTTTTTCATAGAGCCTAGCACAGTTATTTATATAGGAAAACATTTTGTCAATTCTAAGATGCTGTTTTTTTTTTTTTACTTGTAAGTATTATTTAGGCATATAAGAACCTCAAATCTGTTTTCTTGTTTAAGCTATTTCTTGCTACAAAGTTGTGTTTATAGTGGCTACCAAATAGTAGTAGATTAATTTGCTCAATAGTATATAATTTGAAAGTTGTCATCGAATTAAATGCTCATCCAAGTTAATCTTAACTGCCAAATCTACCTCTTTAAGCATTGAATTTAGTATTAGGGTTCATTGAATGTCCGTAAACTTTAAAAACGTATTTTGTGATTTTTGATAAGTAGGGACAATATTTAATAATTTGTGAACTTGAAAAATGAAGGATCTTCCCTAGTACTTTGGGTAAATGGTGTGGAGTAGTGTTTAATAAAATGTTTCAATGTCTTCTTAAGAGTTCTTGATTCAAATTGTAATCCTGTTTCTCCTGCTCCTTCCATAGCTTCCTGCAGATTTCACAAAACTACACCTTACTGATAGTCTCCACCCACAGGTGACGCACGTTTCTTCTAGCCATTCAGGATGTAGTATCACTAGTGATTCTGGAAGCAGCAGTCTTTCTGATATTTATCAGGTAAGAAGGTCTTTTTCTTATCATTTGTTTCATTTTTATGTATTCCAAGGAGTTTTATGATTCTTAATTGATAGGATCTATAAAGTAAATATATGTGTGTTATATTATATGTACTTTTAGGTACATATGTTAATGTTAATGTTCGTGCTTCACAGAGACATATAGTATGTCTGGGGAAATAGAACTACTGTCTAACTGTATTTGCCTCTGCTATTACCAGTTATCAGTATTTTAAATGGAGTGGTTACTACTCTGGACTTCAAATATTTTATAAATTTGACTATAGACATATTAGGTTTAGGACTCTTTCTTGACTAAAACTCTGGGGGAAAACTGCAGAATTATACTACATAGTAAGTTTTTCTTATTAAAGTCTTCAGTATGATGAGGAAGAGATTATTATTATTGGATCATTAGATTCTTTTTGTTGCATTTTTAAATTATGTATAGGTTTAGTTATGTGTTTAAAATAAATTCTTATGATACTGATGGATAGAAAAGAAACCAGAACCATGGAATTCCAAAGGTGTTTTAAAAGCAAAATAATTTAAAAAAAAAAATTTTTTTTTTCAACATTTATTTATTTTTGGGACAGAGAGAGACAGAGCATGAACGGGGGAGGGGCAGAGAGAGAGGGAGACACAGAATCGGAAACAGGCTCCAGGCTCTGAGCCATCAGCCCAGAGCCTGACGCGGGGCTCGAACTCACGGACCGCGAGATCGTGACCTGGCTGAAGTTGGACGCTTAACCGACTGCGCCACCCAGGCACCCCGAAAGCAAAATAATTTTAATTGTTGAGGAATAGTTCATTGGCTTAGAATATGCAAATTTTGGAAAAGTGGCTGAAATATGCAAAAAAAAAAAAGTGCCCATCTGTGGGGAGATCTTTAAATACATACTACTAATATGGACTTTTGGATGGTTTCAAACAACAACATAGTACTCAGTTTACAAAGTATAATTCTTGACTTCATAGGAATTGTGATATGAGATGACCATAGAGGTACCTTTCTTCAGAAACATTATAGTGTTTCAAGATCATTGAAATATTCAGGCAGTGCTAAGTTTCTATTAAAAAAAAAAAATACTAACAATAATTAAACAATTAGAATACTATCAGGGTAAAACATATTTAAGTTCTAAATTTAGTAGATCTTAGAAAATTAATTTTATTTCAAGGAAGTAATAGGTACACACTTTTCTATAATTCAAGGGTATTGTAGAGAGCTTACTAATAATAGCCACAAATGCAATTATTTGCAGATTCTTGGCTGAATAAGAATTTATTATTTTGCAATAAGAAATATTATCTGGCTCTTTAAGATAATTTTGATACAATATCAAATGCAAAGATAGATACTTTGCATTAAGTGTTAACTTATAATAAAATTTTTAGGAAGGAATCACATTTTCAGATGTTAGAGGAGGAGAAGGTGCTAGATATGGGTAAATTTGCTCTCCTTCCTCCACCTGCCAGTACTACCAATTTTTAGAAGTTGATTTTTTTTTGAACGTTTACTCAAGTATCCCTTATTCTAAGACAATGAATGGTATTCCTAAAAGCTGTGCTTTGTAGTAACTGGAATATCATGATGGAGCCCCTGTCTTCTAAACTGTGGGGTGATTATACTCGTTAAAGATCTGCAGTGGAAACACAGCTTGAGGTGGTAGCAGTTACCATTGCTGTCAACTCTATACAAACCTAAGTGGAACTCCTAGAAGGCAAATTTATAATAAGAATGAAGTAAGTGGTTCATAGAATTTATTGAGGCATATTCTGACTGGAATTCTGGCTTTACGTGTTTAAACCTTGAGTAGGCTAGGATAAGTTCATGAGGAAATTCTTGACGGTACAGAATCTGAGAATCCAAACTGTGGGCTAGAACTCCAAATTGCTCTGACATGGTCTGGCTGCAGTCTGACTTTATCTGGGGGTATAGATGAAATAGAGGGTCTCTGTGTACTTTGATTGATTTTAGTTGAGTTTCAAGGCTATCCACTTCAAATTTGATGGCAGACATGTAGCCTGTTAAGTTTATATTCTTGAAAAGGAAGAATCCAAAGGTGTACCTAAGGTTTTGTTATTAGCTATATTAAACTTAACATTTATCTTTTTTTTTAAATTTTTTTAACGTTTTATTTATTTTTGAGACAGAGAGAGACAGAGCATGAACAGGGGAGGGGCAGAGAGAGGGGGAGACAGAGAATGGAAGCAGGCTCCAGGCTCTGAGCCATCAGCCCAGAGCCCGACACGGGGCTTGAACTCACGGACCGCAAGATCGTGACCTGAGCTGAAGTCAGACACTCAACCGACTGAGCCACCCAGGCACCCCTAAACTTAACATTTAATAGAGATCCCCAATTGACCATTTCCATTATCTTTAAATCAGAAATTCTTAAGGTGGAAAAGAAATCTGACAGATGCACTTGGTTCAGTGACCAGTCTTATATTTGAGTCCTCTTCTGCTTTTCTGTCAGTGAAGCAAACAGTTTATTCTGGAACATTTCCAGGGATGGACAACTCTCTCCCATGGCAGTCCATTTAATCTCTGTATAATTCTGACTTAGGAGAAGTTTCTCCTAAGTCAGAAAGTTGTCATGTTGAAGTGAGTATAAATGTTTACAGGATGGACACAGGTTGAAATTGAATGCTGTATGCCAGAGAGAAAAAGGTAGAATAATTTTTCTAACAGGATAGGAGGAGAGGAATTCAAAAGCAAAGTGAATAACTAGCTTTAAGAAGAGAAGCCTTCCTCTGTTTCTACAGGTACATATTATTGTGGTGGGTTTGGATTGGGGAGTTTGAGAGGGCATTTCTCTGATGACTTCAGTTTTTCCCTCTAAAGAAGTTGAGTTCATTTGTTGAGAGTGGGAGAGTTAGCTGGTCGAGAGTTTTAAGGAGAGAGAAGTTTTGAAATAGATGCTTCAGAGAGTAGGAGAGCAAATTGACTAGAGTAATGGAAGCTCAGTTGAGAGGGTGCCCTCAAATACAGAGTGACTTCCCTCTGCCCTATTAAGTATTTTTTTTTTCTACAGCAAGCACAAAGAAAGCAGAGATTTGGCTGCACCCAGGCCTGGAGTTTTGTTAAATGAGTGTATCACAAAGACGGATGGAGCAACATGCCAACCTCTTTTAACTGCTGAGCTTTGTTTTTGCATGCCTTCTGCCTGGAATGTTTTCTCCTAGCTTGATCCTTTTTCTGCTTCGTTTTCAAGTACCATCTTCTCAGAGAGTTCTTTGCTTATTACTGTCTGAAAAGTAGGTCTTGCATTTTGGTTCCTTTCCTGGCTATTCCTTTTATTTAGACTTTTTCCCCCAAATGATTATTGCTTTCTCTGTTCTGTCTGCTTACTAAAATGACAGCTTCAAGAAGATAGGGAACTTCTCTGTCTTGTCTCCATTTGCTCTCTAGAACCAGGAAACTGTGGGTACTCAGTAAAGATATGCCAAATGAATGTGATTGAAATATTGGACTAGGTTTTATAAGCTGAAGGTGGGAAAACTAGACATAGAAGGTAGTAGAGTCTTGAAGACTAAAGATCATGCTTGAGTTGAAAAACGGTTATCTTTGAAACAGATGGAAGCAATTGAAAAGTAGGAGGTTTTTGGCAGTAGAAAACAGAATGCCTAAGTTGGGGATATGAGACAGTGCAATTCTAGCCATAAGATCTTGGCTACATAGTGTGATTATCAGAGCAGTGGTTTGGTGGACTGGAAATAGTTGTTCAAAAATAGATCAATAGAACAGAGAGTTCAAGTAAAATGGAATTCATGTGGAAGGATGTAATAAGCAACAGGAATCCTCACACATCAGTGAAGAATGTGATGGATTATTCAATAAATGATCTTTGGGGTGGGCTGGGTTACTTTATAGCCTCACTCTATATCATTATTAAGACTAAATTCCAGATCAACCAAAGAGTTAGCAAACTCTTATGGTATAACAATCAAAATAATTTAATAGTTAAAAGATCATTTGAGAGACAAAGATTTAAAGTCAGACTATAACTCATGTAGGCAAATTAATAAGAAAAATACTTGGCTCACCATAAAACAATATTCAAAGGGCAAGAGGAGGTAATTTGCAAAAGAGTACATGCAGATACCTGTACCTTAAGTAAAATCCTTAAAACCTATTAGTAATTGAGTGTATGAGGATTAAATATACTATTTTCCTGTCAAATTAGCACAGGCTTTCTTACTTATAATAAATGTTTACAGATGGACATTCTTACACCTGTTAAAATTATAATTTTTGAAGGGGCACCGGTGGCTCAGTTGGTTGAACGTCCGACTTCGGCTCAGGTCATGATCTCACAGCTCGTGAGTTCGAGCCCCATGTCCAGCGCTGTGCTGACAGCTTGGAGCCTGGAGCCCGCTTCAAATTCTGTGTCTCCCTCTCTCTTCCCCTAACCCACTCACATACTGTCTCTGTCTCTCTCAAAAATAAACATTAAAAAAAATTTTTTTTTAAACTATAATTTTTGGAAAGAAACCTAACAATTTATACTAAATGCTGTAAAACTGTTCCTGTCTTTTAGGCATAAATATATTTTAAAGTCTATATTGAAATTAAATAAATTGATGTGTGAAATTAGGAGCAGCATAAATTATAATACACAGGCTAGACTTAGTGCAAGCATTATACTTATTTCCAAATATTTTCATATTTTCTACATATACAGTGAAAACTTGGATTGTGAGTAACTTGTGCAAATGTTCCACAAGACAAGCAAACATTTCTAATAAATTTTAACTTGATAAACGAGCGATGTATTGCAATATGAGTAGTACGTGATGTTGAATGTCACATGATCACAACTGGGCCAATGGTTCTTGAAAGTCGCTTTGATATATATGAGTGCTTTGGGTTACAAGCACGTTTCCAGAATATGAATTATGTTCGCAAACCAAGGTTTTACTGGTTTTCTAGATAGTTCCTACTTACTTGTCTTGGTTAAATTATCGTCAGCATTAGCATTCAATATAGCCTTCTACTAGCCTAAATTTATATCGGGGTCTGACTTAGGTGCTATGTGTATGTACGTTTGAATTCTGCACGAAATTTATTTACATCAAGAATGATTACTAAGCAACCCTTTTAAAAATGTGGGGATATGCCTGTATACTTCATAAGCAAAAACTTTTTTTTCGTAAATGGTTTTTAAGTACTCGATAAAACATATGTAGAAGTTATTTTTATTTTAGTTAAATTAACACTTCACTGGAGCCTTCATGGCATTTGATATTTCCTCAAGTTTGTCATTTTCTTGATATCCTTTATATAATATATGAAATTGCTTTTGATTTCAGTAAATCATAGAGCTTTTGGCATTGATCTGAGACTATTACTAGTTTTTTTGAGAATATTACTATTTAACTATAATGTACATCCAAATCTATATTAGGCTATACATGTGGAAAGTAAATTAATTTAGGACAGGAGTTATTTGCCTGACTGAATTACGTAAGCCTTTCTTCTTGTTCCTGAGACAAATATAATCAGATACTTTTAAACTATAAAGTGCCTGTGTGCCTATCTTTATCTAGAATAAAAGGGTCTAAAGACTGGCATTAATCTTGTAATACGGTTTGGAGGAAGCTATAAAGTAGCAAATGTTTTGTTTATGTGTATATACAAATATATTTATTTAAGATTTTATGTGTCGTGACTTAGCAAAGCAGAAAACATTTCATTGCCTTGTTATATTTTAACTGTGTTTTTGGTAGAGTTGACACGGTGTTACATTGGTTTCAGGTGGATAACATAGCGATTGGACAAATCAATAAGTTATGCTATGCACACCACTAGCATAACTACCATCTTTCACTCTACAAAGTTATTATAGTACTATTGACTGTATTCCCTATGATGTAGCTTATTCTCATAACCCATTCATTTCGTAACTGGAAGCCTCCCCTTCACCCATTTTTCCCCATTCCTCCTACCACCCTTTCCGCTGGCAGCCGCTAGTTTGTTCTCTGTATTTATAGGTCTGTTTCTACTTTTGGTTTGTTTATTCAATGTTTTTGTTTGTTTTTTTAGATCCACATATAAGTGAAATGATGCGGTATTTGTCTTTCTCTGACTTACTTCACTTAGGTCTGGGTCCTTTCACTTACCCTCTAGGTCCACCCACGTTGTTGCAAATGGCAAGATCTCATTCCTTTTTATGGCTGAATAATAATCTTGTGTGCGTGTGCATGCATGTGTGTGTACACCACATCTTTATCCACTCATCTATCGATATACACTTGGATTGCTTCCATATCTTGGCTGTTGTAAATAGTGCTGCAATAAATATGGGGTACATATCCCCTTAGATTAGTGTTTTCATTTTCTTTGGGTAAATACCCAGTAGAATTATTGGATCATATAGTATTTCTATTTTTAATTTGTTAAGAAACCTCTATCCTGTTTTGCACAGTGGCTGTACCAATTTACATTCTCACCAACAGTGCATAAGTGTTCCTTTTTCTCCACATCCTTGCCAGCACTTGTTTTGTTTTGTTTTGTTGTTGTCTTTGTGATTCTAGCTATTCTGACAGGTATAAGGTGATATTTCATTGTGGTTTTTATTTGCATTTCCCTGATGATTAACGATTTAGTGATTTTCTTTATGAAGATAGTCTATTGAGAAAACTGGGCAAAGTATTATAGTGCAAATCATTTAGTAGTTTGTATTCGTCAGACCTGAGTTTAAGACCCAGCACAATTACTAGGTTTGGTTTTGTTTGCATTGATGAACAGTTTATTTGATTTTCCTAGTGTTTTCTCATCTGAAAAGCAGGGGTAATAATCCTAATTTGCTGAATTGATGTGAAGATTTTTATGTGTATGGTAGTCATTCAGTATAGGATCACTATTCTTATAATTGTTGTATGAGCCATTTAGCCAGAATTAAATGGTTGCAATTAGTCTGAGTGACAGTTTTTTTTACAATAAGTAAGGGGTTGCATTATTTAACAGAGCTTTGGTTTTTTGACAAATTCTGCCAGTACAAATCGTGTGTAAGCTTCACTGGTGCGATGGGGAGAGGTAAAGATACACAAATGCTGATATAAAAAATGTGTTCCCTTGAGGAAGGGACTGTCTTTTGATGTGGCCTGTAATTGGCGTTCTTTTCTTTCCCCTTATTCGATCCAAGAACAGTGGTATGAGTGGGAGGATATAACTCTACTGATAACACTGGAGTCATGGAGGTTAAGTAATTTTGCTAAAGTCACGTAATAAATGGTAGAGCTGAGATCTGAATTACTAAACCCTGAGTTTGTTTATTTAGCAAATGTAAATTCAGTAACTACTGGGTTCTAGGCCCTCCTCCTAAGTTTAGTACACTTCTGTAGACCAGTTGGTGTTGGTTCAGTAAGCATTTCACTCCAGTCTCCAAAAGTTTTATTGTTCATGAAGCAGTAGTATTATGGCATTAGTAGACTCCTAAAAAAATTGTTATCAAGTTCTATTTAAAATTTATTATTAAAAGACATTCTGGAAGGGCACCTGCCTGGCTCAGTCAGTAGAGCCTCCAACTCTTGATCTCAGTGTTGTGAGTTCAAGCCCCATGTTGGGCCTACAGCTCACACACACACACAAAAAAAAAAAAAAAAAAAAAAATTAAATAAAGGAATTCTGTAGTGTTTTAAAATATAATGGATATTTATTTAGAAAAATAATCTAAGTTACTGGTTTAGTGAGCGTTATTTCATGAATGAATTAAGAATGGAATACACATAACAGAGATAGAAAACAACTAATGATCGTTAACACAAATGGGGTGGAAGGTTCAGTTGTGGAGAGATTAATCCAATTCACATTTAAAAGGCTTTTTGTTCTGGGACACCTGGCTGGCTTAGTCAATAGAGCATGGGGTTCTTGAGTTCAAGCCCCATGTTGGCTTAGAGCTTACTTTATTTAAAAAAAGAAGAAGAAGAAGAAGAAGAAGAAGAAGAAGAAGAAGAAGAAGAAGAAGAAGGAGTCTTTTTGTTTTATTTAACACTTACATATAATTCATTTAAATGACAGTAATGATTTCTTTGGAATGTTACAGAATATATTTTGTATCTCTTACTGTATTTTAGATGTTTAAAATTTAAAGAAACACTATAAGCTATATAACTATATTATTTAGAAGTTTTTTATTTTTATTTTTATTTCTGTCTCTAGTAGTCCCTTCTTCAATTTCAGCTAATATTAAAGAATGTACATACAGAGGGCTGATTGTATATTTGAAAATATAAGGTGATGAATAATAATCTTCAATGTTAAGGTGAAACTGGGGTGAAAATGTAAACATAGCAAACATTAGCAAATTGTCACATTTCTAGACTTCAGAAATAAGGCTGTGATAATAACAGTATTGGCCTAATTTCTCTGATCACAGGCTTGGCATAATACATCATGTCAAGTTCTACTTCCGTTTCATTCTAGAATCTAGAGACAATTCTGTGAATTCTGAATTTAAATTAGGAGATGTGTTTCTGAGTGTGCCACAGTTAATTCAGTTAGGCAAATAATGCCTGTCCTAAATTAATTTCCCTTCCACATGGATAGCCTAATATAGATGTAGATGTATATTATAGCTAAGTAGTAATAGTCTCAAAAAAAAAAAAAACCCAAAAAACTAGTAATAGTCTCAGAACAATGCCAAAAGCTCTATGATTTACTGAAATCAAAAGTGATTCCATATATTGTATTCTGAACACAGTTCTTAAGAGATTATTTTCATTTTTTAAAGGATATCAAGAAAATGAACAAACTGAGGAAATATCAAGTGCCACAAAGGCTCCAGTGAAGTGTTAATTTAACTAAAAGTAAAATAACTGCTACATATGTTTTATCGAGTACTTGAAAACCGCAAGCCTACAAGGCCTTACTGCTCTCCCACCGCTCTGCTGATAATGGTCTTAACCCAAGCAGTAGTATTTACTAAGGCCATTATTTAAAGAGCTTTTGTAGACATTAGGTTTTCCATTTTTAATTATTCTAAGTATTCTTTATTATTTTCCCCTTAGATTTTTTTTATAATGTATGTATTTTAGTTTAGGAAATTGTACCTAAAGAACTAAAAATGTCATTAAAATTATTTTGTTAAACTTATAAAATATTAATACCTGTTTGTATTGCTTCAAAGGTAGGATTAAATCTTATGTTCTGCAGTATAAACCAAGACTTGAGAAAAGTAAAACTTTGATAAGAAAATGATAAAATTTTTCTTTAAATACCCAGTTAAATTAAAAAAAAAAAGTATAGATCCCTATATAAGCCACATTCATATGTAATATCTGTTGTAAAGAGATAGATTAGGTTGTGGTTAAGACTGTAGAGACAGAATTCCTAGGTTCTAATCTTTTTTTTTTTTTAATGTTTATTTTTGAGAGAGAGAGAGAGAGCGCGCTGTGCAAGCAGGGGAGGGGCAGGGAGAGGGAGATGGAGGATACAAAGTGGGCTCTGCCTATCAGCGCAGAGCCAGATGCAGGGCTCGAGCTCACGAACCATGAGATCACACCCTGAGCCGAAGTCAGACACTTAACTGACTGAGCCACCCAGGTGCCCCCCAGGGTTCTAATCTTGATTCTGCAATAATTTCCGTTTATGAGAATGTTTGAAGAATAATAAAAGTCAGTAATAACACTTCATAGGATAGTTTTGAAGATTAAATGAGTTAATACATATAAAACAGAGCAGTTCCTGGCACATTGTAAATATTGGGTGTTGGATGAGGAGGAGGAAGAAGTTCAGCAGTTTATATTTTTATCTTTCACTTTTAATAAATGTTTTTGCCTATTCTTAAAAATAAGACGGCCTTTAATGTCTTTGAAAACCATGTGAACTACAAGTTATTTGAAGTTAGTGAACTTTATAATACATGTTTTCTAGGAAGTTCATGGTTTTATAACAGACTTTTTAAGAGTTTAATATTTTATCTGGCAAAACGTGATGTTCAAGACTTTCATAGCTTAAGCAGTTAGTAAATTTTGGGTATAATGTCAAGTAAGGTTGATATGATAACATTCATATATATTGTGGAGATGATAATCACAGCAGGCTATAGAATGACCTGAATAGCTGTCCTAGCCTTGAGATAGCCCAGGATAAAAGATCATTTTGAAGTTCGTGACTCTAATGACTAACATTTAAGTACTTGATTACTTGAAATTTGATTGGTGATAAGGCCACCTTGTTGAGGAATGAAGAATGTGTTACCTGTAGGCATATGGTCTTTTAATATTTTTTGGTGATTTATAATTGGAGAGTGGACATTGGTATAATCAAAGTAAATGTTAATGTTTTGTTCACATACTTATAAAGTTATCTTTGATTTATGCTTCACTTTTCCATAAAGACCACCTAATAGGAAAGAAGTTGTTAAGTCTTCTTGGCATTAATAAATCCACACCTGTTCTTTTGGAGAAGGAATTGCTCAGAATCAGTTATTACCCTTAGGCTCTTAGCTTAAGCCATTCCCTTTGAAAAATGGAGTGAAAACAAACACTGACTTTTTCTTCTTTATTCTACTGTTTCAGGAGCATATGACAGTTCAGATAAGAAATCAGAATTTTTGAGATAAGATCATTAATCCCAACTAAAAGTTTAATAGGAGATTAAATCACTCCTGTTTTCTATAAGTGATTCTTCTTACATAGTGCTTAGTGCATAAATATTTGTTGATATTGAATACATGCTTAGTTACAGACAAATCAATATACTAAAATTTTAACATTTCAAACTAGACTTGCTCTTATTTCTTTTGGGTACAAAAAGACTTGCTTAAAATAATTTTTAAAAATTATTTTGGTCTGTTTTAAGGCCACAGAAAGCGAGGCTGGTGATATGGACCTGAGTGGGTTGCCAGAAACAGCAGTGGATTCTGAGGACGATGATGATGAAGAAGACATTGAGAGGGCATCAGATCCTCTGATGAGCAGGGACATTGTGAGAGACTGCCTAGAGAAGGATCCAATTGACAGGACAGATGATGACATTGGTAAGTTTGGATAAGAAAATGAATTTAAGAGCAATTTAAAATATTTAGGGTAAAATGGCCTGATAAAATAGAGCCCAAGAGTAGTAGGCTTTAAAAAGTCATTAATTTATAATTTTTGCTTGCATAAGCAGTAGCATTTGTTGAAAAAAAGTTTAAAGAATCAATTTTATTCAATCATTATGTTCTGAAGTCTACAAATGATAAAACTCATAAAACTCTACCACATGAGCCCCTTCTCATCTTACTTTATGACAAAAAAAAGAAAAAAGTATTCTTCCATATAGTGTTATTCCTATTATTTTTCTTGTGAGCACCATTCCTATTAAGCTCACGTTTTCCGTATGTAAATACCAGTCAATGACAAATGGTAAAATTGCCATGTAAATGACTTTGCTTTTACTCTGGTTCCATCTGAAGATGAGACTGAGTGGAAAACTTAGTAGCATATGAGCTGCAGGGGGTTTAGACTTTCTTTAAGTGCATCCTAAGGTTAGAAATCCAAGTGGCTTTGTATCTGTTTTCCCCATCCTTGAAGTTTCCGTTACCCACTTTCCCAACAGAATAAGAGATGACTGTGTAATAATGGTTTAGTGTTCAGGTACGCCTTCTGCACTCAGGCTTCTTCCTTCGAATGCTAGGAGTCAGGGCAACTTCTGTAGAGTGCCTTGTGTCCACCACAGGTCTGGAATCTGTAAGCACCCTTGCCTGAGCCCAGATAATCTGTCCTACCACTCTCCCAACTCTTCTTGGCTGATATATATTTGCAGACAAATTCAAGAACTTGCTCTATTGGGATTAGATATAGGACAGTATGGGCATAGTTATAAGTGGCTGGTTGCATGTGTTGTGAAGGAAACAAACATGATGAAGAAAATCTTTTACCACCTACTCTATATACATACGCTAGAAAATTAAGGATGAAAAACCAACAACTTGTATTAGATATTTAAAATACAAATTTAAAATTTATAGAATTGGTAAGTATTTATAGATGAATATACCATGTTGGTAACCATTCATTCATGCAGCTAATGTGATTGAGCACCTTCTATGTACTGAACATTTTTTTAAGTCCTGGCAACTCAGAGGGGAACAGGCAGGTAAGATCCTTGCTCTCTTTCAGTCTGAAGAATAAAGTGGGGATTAGGGAGTGATGGAGGTTGAGGAATGAAGAGAATGGAGCCTATTTTAGGAGGAAATGGCTGGTAATGTCCTTTTAAAGGGCTCAGACATGAAGGAAGTGAAAAGGGGAGCCACCTATGCCTGTGGCCCCCAGTGAAGAAATGTGTTCTGTGTTAACCCTTTCTGGATAATTTTTGCTGGAGTAAGGACTTAAAGGCTTCACAGATACCCATCCCTGACTCCAGCCCATTTCCTTCTCTACCACCTGCACTCCCGTTCCAAAGGTGCTGGCAGTTTGCAAGTCTCTTGAGGGTTCTGCAGCATACATTAGAGTGGTTCTGTTTTACCCACTGAAAACATTGGGTTTCACTTTCTTATGTCTAATATTACATACACATTCATTTGATTTGCAGTGTCCAAAGTTGTATTACACTGTCCCATTCTCTTTGTCCTTGTCGACTTCTTTTTAAATATGTCCTTAAACAGAAAGTGAAATTGGAAGTGTATTCAGTTTGCCGTCTTACTCCAGAATCCTTGCTCATAGGTTGTTTTTTTTTTTTAATTTTTAAATAAGATTGAACATTGCTTATGAACAGATTGATGTGGAAATTATTCTTTTGTAAGTTAATGTATCTTCTTTTTGAATATGTTCATTTTAGTACAGTCATAGAAGAAAATAATTATTAAAATCATACAGCATGTCATTCCTGGAAATTTAAGATTTTCACTTCATATCTGAGAAGGTATCTTCTCCAGAATTTCTGGAAAGCAAATGCTATGCTGATTCCTTCAAAAGAATACAAAGCTATCTTTTTTTTTAAAATCTGCTTGTTGATATAACCTCCAGTGAATAACATTTACTTGAATATCAATTCACTTGCAAGCAGAGATGATTCTGATGCTTGCTCCTATCAAATATACTTTTATTTAAAATAATAAAACCATTATTATTAAAGATAAAGCCTTATGAGTGTTGTTTGCTCTACAAGAGATCTTGGAAGAGCTTATATTCTGTCTCCTCAAGACAAAACCACATGTGAGCACTTTTAGCTTTTTTGCTGTTACTCTTGTTAAATCTAACTGATCTGCCAGTATTTAGTTACAACAGATACCTTTCATAAAAACTACAAACTTCTAAATGATGCTCTCTCTGGATGCCTCTGTTCCTAACCACCTTTCTTTAACCCCATGAAATAGAGAAGGAATGGTGTGTTGGGAGGTGGGGGGGTGGGCAGAATCAAAGTTGAATCAAATGAAATTGCTAACATATTTTAAAAGCTGCAAGAATTAAATTGCTTTGGGGTTCCCATAGATTCTTGGGTGTGTGTACCTTTGTTTCAGTACTTTGAAGGAAAGGACTTTATTCCTTTTTGCTCTCTAGCTCATAATTCTGTAGGTACTCAGTTATCGAATGGTTGTGAATTTAATTTCTTTTTTGAGGCCTTTACACATTAAGGTAGAGACCTACTTTTCAAAGATCCCTTCCGAAGAGTTCTTTTTTCTCCCCTTCAATATAGCACCAAAAAAAACAAAAACAAAACTCCACAGATTTTTCAAAAACATCTTAATAGTAACCAGTTTTTATACAAAATTAAACCGAGCAAATAAGCTAATTTTTATATTGACATCGCTTGCGGTGTCTGTAAGCTGATTATCTGGCCTTTCTTTGTGTCACATCGGCTAGAAAAAAAGTGTTTAAAAATGTCTTTTTTCAGGGCGCCTGGGTGGCTCGGTCAGTTGAGCATCTTACTCTTGATTTCGGTTCAGGTCACGATCTCAGAGTTTGTGGGATCAATCCGTGTGCTGTCAGCAGGGAGTCTGCTTGGGATTCTCTCTTTGCCCCTCTGTCCCTCAAAATAAACTTTAAGGAAAAAAGGCCTTTTTTCATAAACAGAAATATTCCTTTCCTAACAAAATAAAATATTATTAATTAATGTATTATTCTAATAGATTCTTCCAAGCAACATAGAAGAAAGTAGTCCTGCTTCTTCAGTCCATGGCTTCTTCTTGCCATGTTCTAGGAACTGTCTTTTACTCATTCCAGGCTCTGAACTCTTGACTGACCCTAACTGCTTGAACTCTGTATGATCCCTGTGGCATTACCAGAGTTTATGTTGAGCCCCTATAGCCAAATGCTCCTGTTTTATATTTATTTTATGAAGATTAGTGATAGAAATTCTTTATTGTTTTAATTGCACTAATTATCCAGTGTAATAAGTACAGGTTACTACAAAACCAGCAACACTATTGTTGAATCTTTGGGAGACTTAACTCTTAGATACCATCTGGTTAAGCATTTATTTATTTTTAGTTTTTCAGCTGAGCCTAGAGCATTATGTACATTACTATCATCAGATCTTTTCTGTCTTCTTTATTATTTATCCATATTATATGTGATACACAAATATTTTCTATCCTGTCATATTTTTTTAAATCTTAGTCATTACTCCTGTATCACAACTTGATTTCATAACCCATTAATGGAGCAGGAATCTTCCAAAAAGCAAGAACAATGTCTATGCAAGGCACTTCAAATCATTATAGCAAGTATTAGTAAATATATTTTATACTTCATATACTCATATTCTTCAATAATATATGTGGTCGTAATTTGACTTATTGTCTATTATGTTATGTCATATTATGTTGAATTTAAAACATTTCTGACTTCTGGTCTCATATTCTTCTTAAGACCATGAATCTTCACTTGTCCAAGGAAATTTAGTATTATTGGGGGAGGAGGGGGAAGAAAGCAAAATGTGTGTTCTATAGGTAATATTTTATTACCTTATGGTGAGGAGTAGGGCAGTAATAGCTGAAGAAAACAGAGGCTTACAACTGCAGAACTAACAGTGATATACTAGCTTTTTCATTTGTGTTTTTGCTTCAGATCAAAAGGTCAGTGTGTTTGTAACACAATGATTGTTACCTCCCATATATAATAGATAATTGCAGTGGTATTAAAAATTGGTTTATTGCTGTCCCAAGGAATAAATATATTTTATTTATATGACCCAAACACACCCACTCCTTCCAGAAATAAAAGTTTCACTAAACAGAACTTATTCTATAAGTTATGTGCTTTGATTCTCTTGTTTTTAAAATGCTGGTTGTAAAAAAAAAAAAAAAATGATGGTTGCAACAGTATATTGATTTCCTGGCACATCAGTCTGGGTCAGGTTGAAGAACACTGTCTTCTTGGACAGACTCCCTGGGTACCACCTATCAGTGTTATTCTCCTGATTCCGAAGCCACTCTGTTATGAAAGTCTTTTACAGGGCGATGACGTAGGGTCTAATCAGAAGAGACATTACCCATCTGGACCCGAGAAAAACACTTCATCTGACCTTCTATAAATGTAATGTTTTCACAGAATAGATCATTCTATTCTGTGTTGTTTTTGCAGTGAACAAACTACTGTATCTCCAATAACATAAATGTGTCACTAAATCCTAACAGATAGATGGAATGTACACAGGGACAGTTTCATTACGTGAGGACAAGAAAAATATAGCAGAATTTTTACTTAGAAATTTGAATGATATGAGTATGATAACAATGACAATAATAGCTGTTCTTATTTATTGAATATTTACTCTCTAAGGACTTTATTATCTCTATTGTATTTGTCACAGCTGTCCAACAAAGGGTAGGCATTATATTGTTCTTTCATAAATGAGGGAAACATGCCTTAAGTAAATTAATCAGCTTTCCCAAAGCAATATAACTAATAAGTATTCAAGTGATGTCTGACATATACCTTGTGCTCTTTTATCATTACCTATAATGTCCAGCAGGAGGTTTGGAGGGAGACGGTCCTGAATCATCACTGTCACTTCTTAATTATATGACTTTGAGCCTGTTTTCTCCCTGTGAAATGAGAACGAAAACATGCACCTCATAGAGCCATAGTGAGGAGTAAGGAAAGAACTTCGTAATTAGTAAAGCTACCTAATAATAGAAAAAATTAAAAATAGAGACCACAGGACTAGAAAAGACTGTGAAGGTCATCCATCTTGTCAACAGCTACAACTGTATCAAAGTTTAAGCTGTTTCTCCACAGCGTCGCCGACAGGAAGACTGAAACTTTTCTCTGTTTTGGCCAGTCTGTGGGATAAAAAAAATAACATATCAATTTTCATTTGTATTTGTGATATAACGTTTTAAGTTTTATTTATTCAAATTCAAGTTAGTTAACATACTGTGTGGTGTTGGATTCAGTAGAACCCAGTGATTTCATTACTTACATATAACACCCAGTGCTCATCCCAACGAGTGCCCTCCTTAATGCCCATTACCCATTTAACCCCAAACCCCCCCCCCCAGTCCCCCAGCAACCCTCAGTTCGTTCTCTATATTTAAGAGTCTCTTATGGTTTACGTCTCTCTCCATTTTTATCTTTATTTTTCTTTCCCTTCCCCTGTGTTCATATGTTTTGTTTCTTAAGTTCCACATATTTAATGAAATCATATATTTGTCTTTCTCTGACTCATTTCACTTGGCATAATACAATTTTTAATTGATTAATTTTTATAAATTTGTCTTAATCCATAGAAAATATCCCTTGGTTTCTAAATCATGGGCTATCTTTAGATTGAAAGTGGTTATTTCTGCTGTTTGGGGTGTCTACCTGCCCAGAAGGCACTAGAATAGACCTATTGATTTTTTTTTGGAGAATTCTCAGACCTCTATTTCATTTCAGCTTAGTATTTCACCCTTTAATTAGCCTTAATAAGATCACAGCTGATTTTCAATAGAAATTTTCCATTTGAAGTTTATTAATTTCTTCATTCCCATTAGAATTGGAATCACAATGTATACTAGCATTCCTAAATCAATAAGTAAATGTCACCACTTCCATAGTGACAGTTCTTCGTTTACCTGCAAGAAGTTCAGCTTTTGTACTAACAATATTTGAAGTAATTATATTTTCCAGTGAGCAGTTTTGTAGGACATTTAAAAAGAAAGAACCCTAGAGCATTCTTTTTGAATGCTTGGTTTAAAAAAAAAAAAGTTGTAGTGGGGCACCTGGGTGGCTCAGTTGGGTGAGCATCCGACTCTTGGTTTCGACTCAGGTCATGATCTCACGGTTCGTGAGTTTGAGCCCCACATCAGGCTCTGTGCTGACAGTGTGGAGTCTGCTTGGGAATCTCTGTCTCCCTCTCTCTCTCTCATTGCCCCTCCCTTGCTCTCTCTCACTGTCTCTCACTCTGCTCTCTCACTGCTCTCTCACTCTGTCTCTCAAATAAATAAACTAAATAGATAAATAAGTAATTGCTGATTAATGTTTACAATATCTTTTGCCTTTTAGAACAACTCTTAGAATTTATGCACCAATTGCCTGCTTTTGCCAATATGACTATGTCAGTGAGACGAGAACTTTGTGCTGTTATGGTGTTTGCAGTCGTGGAAAGAGCTGGGACCATAGTGCTAAATGATGGTGAAGAGGTTAGTGAACATTTCTGTCATGAAATTTCTGTTTGAGGGTCTCTTAGTACAGCAAGTGAACAAAAAACCAATTCTTATTTTTTCCTCTTAAAAAACAATGAGCAATAATTAGTTTGAATAATTTAAGAATTATGATACACTGATCGTTATGTCAAAATATTTCAAATCTAATATTTTTATTTTTTATAATATTTCATATGCTACTGATAGAAATACTTTGATATATTAACTTTTCAGATTTTTATAACTTTAAATGTTCATTGTATGCCTTTTGTCAGAACACAATGATATTCTTATTGAGGCAGTGGTGATCATTTTATATTGCGTACATATGTTTGGGGGAACAGAAGAATTCTTTTTCCTTGTGTCATTTTAGAGAAGAATGCTCAAAGTCGAATTAAAAGAGTGGAATGACATGTACCCCTAGCTGGGCATGAGGAAATACATAGATCCATGGCTGTGCTTTGCTTTATTCCTTATTCTTTCAATTTAGTAAACAGTTAATTTCACTTGAGTTATTCCATCTTCGAAATAAAAATCTGCTAAATCATTCGTAGAGACCATTCTAGCATTTACAGCTGCATGACCATAATTTTCTGCTTTGTCTTCATTTTTTTGAATTAGCTGGATTCCTGGTCAGTGATTCTGAATGGTTCTGTGGAAGTAACTTATCCAGATGGAAAAGCAGAAATATTATGTATGGGAAATAGTTTTGGTGTCTCTCCTACCATGGACAAAGAATACATGAAAGGAGTAATGAGAACAAAGGTGGATGACTGCCAGGTATAAAATATCATTAAAAATGTATATGTATATTTTATGCTTAACACGTCTATACAGTTGGGGTAAGATTTTTCTGCCTATATAAATAGGTCTTCTTTTAGAATTTTAAATATGATTTTGAAGTAGAATGTTATCACACCCTAGGAAATTAAAAATAAATTTTCCTTAAAGTTGTTCGGACTTGGGGCGCCTGGCTGGCTTGGTCAGTAGAGAATACAACTCTTGATCTCAGGGTCATGAGTTCAGGCCCCACATTTGGTATAAAGCATACTTAAAAAAATAATAATAAAGTTGTTTGGACTCCACATAACTAGGTGTTCTGTAAATATGTTTTATTTAAAAAAGTGTTCTGTAAATATGGCATTTTAAAATTTCCATTAATAATAGTTTGATAATCTGTTCATCAAAAAATATAGAAGTAAAACACCCATTATGAAAAGAAATAGATTAATAAAGATGATGTGATATAGTTATACAGTGTTTTTATTTAAATACATACAAGATAAGGAATTGATTTAAAAGTCATGAAAATCAGGAACAGCTGGGTGGCTCAGTTGGCTAAGCATCCAACTTCAGCTCAAGTCATGATCTTGTGGCTCGTGAGTTCATGCCTCGCGAGTTCATGCCTCGCATTGGGCCCTGAGCTGACAGCTCAGAACCTGAAGACTGCTTTGGATTCTGTGTCTCCCTCTCTCTCTGCCCCTCTCTCGCTCACACCCTCTCTCACTCTCTCTCAAAAATAAATAAACATTAAAAAAATTAAAAACAATAAAAGTCCTGAAAATCATAGTATGAATCAGTAGAAGGACTTCTTGGTAAAAAAGTAATTACTGATTAAAAGAAAATACATGATAGCAAAAGAAAAATGTTAGTGTTGATATTGTGTTAATAATCATTATTTAAAAGCATTTATGTGCGCCTGGGTGGCTTATTTGGTTGGGCGTCCAACTTTGGCTCAGGTCAAGATCTTGCGGTTTGTGGGTTCGAGCCCTGCATTGGGCTCTGTGCTGACAGCTCAGAGCCTGGAGCCTGCTTTGGATTCTGTGCCTCCCTCTCTCTCTGCCCCTCTTCTGCTCACACTGTATCTCTTTCTCTCTCAAAAATAAACAAACATTAAACAATAAATAAATAAAAGCATTTAATAAAAGACTAGAGAAAATGTGGAGACCAAATGTGAAATTTAGTTAGATTGATTATAGCTGATAACCTCTGTATTATTGAGAAATAAATTTAAGATACTTGTGTTATCAAGTGTATAAAATTTATGTCTTCTCTTCTGAAAAAAAGTCTTTGAAAGATAAAATGTTTGAATGTAAATAAACCAAAAGATTTGACTTAGACCAATTAATGGTAAGTGCCCACTGTATTTAATGGTCTGTAGTCTGAAATACATCTGAATATACTTTGTTCTAAAAGAACATCATTGAATTTTTATAGTGTCTGATAAATGTAAAATAATACTCTTTTAAATTTTAATTTTAAGCACTTTACTTACTAAAAGAGAAAATGACCATGGCTATAAATAAATTTTTTTTAATATTTATTTATTTTTGAGAGAGAGAGAGAGAGACAGAGCACAAGTGGGGCAAGGGGCAGAGAGGGAGGGAGACACAGAATCTGAAGCAGGCTCCAGGCTCTGAGCTGTCAGCACAGAGTCCGACACAAGGCTTGACTTCATGAGCTGGGAGATCATGACCTGAGCCAAAGTCAGACGCTTAACCGACTAAGCCACCCAGGCGCCCCTACAAATACAATTATCTTACCTAGAGAATAATGTTGCCAAAAGTAATGTTGCCAAATAATTCCTTCAGTAAGCACTGTAGAGAAAAAATAAATGGTTGTGAATTCATTGTTTTGAATAGTAATGCCAGAAGAACGTTCTAAATATAGTCAAGTCTCAATTATTTGGCATAATAGAAGAAAACAAAATGGTAGGTAAATCTTGGAGTCTTTATTTGACCTAGAAATGTGTTTGTAAAAGAGATTATAGATGATGTTTCAGCTTTGGAACTGTACTCCAACAAAATATAATAAAGCCATACTTGGTCCAAAACAAACTAGGAATTTGTTAAAGGTTTCCCTATCCTATTATCTGTTATCAGTTCCTGCCTGGTACATATTGGCTTTACTAGAGCATTTTAGTCAGAGTCTGTATCCTTAAAGGACAAGTTAAAAAGTTATTTTATTTCTGAGAATTCATCGATTACATTAATACCTCTTAATTGACCAGCCCCTTTTGTTAGAAATTTGTAATCATGGAACTAAAATGATATTAGAGGCATAGACATATTTCAGAATAATTGCTAAAAATGCTATATGACTGAATATTACAGAGTACTTAAGTAATATCAGATGTACCAGGTAACATTAAATATTTATTTCGGAATTCTGGGAAAAGAAGGGAAAGAAGATGTCAGGGAAGAGAGTCTACTCTATTTATTAGATGAGGAATTGGTGAGAAACCCGAGAAAAGTCTCTTATCTCCACTCCAGTCTAAGCCACTGTAAAAGGAAGATCTTAAATAAGGGGCTTCAAGAATCACTCTTGTACCTGCACTGACTCATCTGCTCAGGCCTGATACTCGTTCCCTCAGTAGGAGAACAAGTTTGGAGAATGAAGTTAGACTTAATGTAACGCTTGTGTTGGTGTAGTATTTTAGTGTATTTCTGTTAAAATGTCATATCTGTCAGTAAGTTATCTACAAATGTTAGATCATCCTCTTGTTAGGGGAAGTAAAGGAAACAATGAGAATCATATTTTCATTCATCCATAAGATGGCCTCCATAAGTTTATATCATTCTACTGAGCACCTTGTAGGCATTTAACAGTTATTAAATGAGATGAACAAAAATGCTGTTCTCCTTACCAGGAAGAGGCAACTTCGCCTAGGACTGGCCTTAATTTTCTTATAGTCCAGTGGGTTCCAAAAGTAAATATTGAATAATGTGATATTTAGTTGAGCTCATAGTAAACCTGATCCACAATGAGTGGATTATATTTAACATTTATTTCTGTTTGTTTGGATCCCATGATATGCTCAAAGTTCTATTTTGCTTTGGATCCCTACTTTGTGTGTTCCTCTTTCAGTTCTCTCCTTTCATTGTTTGTGCTTGTTCCTCTGTTCGCTTTGAAAGACAAAGGCAGACACCCTATATAGACACCCTATGGTACCAGGCAATTGGTAATGGTTTTCCGTTTCCCATATGTGCCTCCTTCTTTTCTCCTTCCCACTTCTATCCCTCTTTTCTGTTCCTGCTCTTCTCTCCCACTCTTTTTTTCCTTCTCCCCTTTTTCTTCACTACTGCCTGTGTCTTAGGCCTGCCAGTAACACATCAGGCATTGCTTAGCCTTACCCTACACCCTCAATGGGGAACGAACCCTGGGATCCCTGTGTGACCAATTAGGCATGAATTTCCCTTACAGACCACAAAATGCCAGTTTAAATAGCTCTAACTTCTTAAGGTAAACCTGTTAGACTCCCTTTTTCCAGAGACCATGGGAGCTAATGACACTGAATTTAAGTAGTTTTGGAGAAAGCAGTTACATGGGAAAGTTGACAATACTGTATTATGGTTGACGTTTAATTTTACTTCATCCTTTTATCGTCTATTATAATTTTTCTACTAAATATCAGTTGTGATGTCATGTGCCCAAAAAACAATCCTGCAATGTAAGCTGCCTTTGGCCTTTTGTAAGCCAAATCTTGTTTGCATTTTTATTTTATATCAGAATGCCAAGGTTTACATTACTTTCATATGCTTACAGCTATTTAAAAGTATAAAACCTCATCAAAATAATTATGTACATAGTTCACAATTTTTCAGCTGGCTTCATCATACCAATTAAAATTATGTCTTGCGTATGAATTTCTTATTATATCTTCAGACTTCTTAAAGCAAAAATAAATCTGCTAATAAAAATACAGATAAATGTTTTTACCTATTATTTATTTCTTTTTAGATATGTATGTCCATATTAGAAATTCGGTTGGGTTTTATTTTCTTTTTGGATGGTACTTCAGTTTGGTACAGAAGTGACAAAAATATCTCTCAAGGGGGTGCCTAGATGGCTCAGGGGGTTAAGCATTGGTTGGACTTTGACTCAGGTCATGTTATCATGGCTCATGGGTTCAAGCCCCCCCGTTGGGCTCTGTGCTGACATATCAAAGCCTGGAGCCTGCTTCAGATTCTGTGTCTCCCTCTCTTGCTGCCCTTCTCCTGCTCACTACTCTGTCTCTCTCTGTCTCTCTCTCTCTCTCTCTCTCTCTCTCACACACACACACAAAAACAGACAAACAAACAAAAAAAAAAACATTAAAAAAAAGTCTAGGCTTTAAGAATTCCAAATCAAACTTATTCTAATTTCCTTAAACCTTCAGTCAAGATTAATTTTAGTAGATTTCTCTTCTAAAATCATTTTCTTTCTTTTTTAATGTTTATTATTTATTTTTGAGAGAGAGAGCACAAGTCGGGGAGGGGCAGAGTGAGAGGGAGACACAGAATCTGAAGCAGGCTCCAGGCTCCGAGCTGTCAGCACACAGCCTGACTTTGGGCTTGAACCAATGAACCGTGTGACCATGACCTGAGCCCAAGTTGGACACTTAACTGACTGAGCCACCCAGGTGCCCCTAAGAGCATTTTCTTTTCTCTATCTACTTACTCCTTTTAACTTATGGAATGTATTTCTTTTTTAGGAGATAAATGAGAAAATGATATAATTGTGTTCTCTAAACAAGTGTAAGAAAGATCACCTAAAATTATTTGGAGACAGAGTAATTTTAGTGCCCTGTAAAATTTAAAAAAATAAACTATTTTTGAGATAAGGAACTAAGGACCACAGATTTCAAAACGTGTATACACCTGTGGTCAGTGTTATAGAAATGGATTGTGTTTTTAAATTAAAAAAAAAAATTTAACTATATGTAATTATAAGAAAAGCCTATGCCTTTTGAATTTTAACTTTATGATTCCAATAGAAAAATTAATGAGATTTTATCAACCAGCTCTGGAAGAAACAATATCATAATAAGCTATTGCTCAGGTATGAAGCGCTGCTATTCTTTTAAAAAACTTTACTGATTGTATGGAAAGTATGGAAAGTATAGAAAATTTATTAAATAAAATGAGTCACTTGTAATTTGCATTATTCAGAAATAAAAATTATTAACATACTGCTCTATTTTATTCCCAGATTTTGATGTGCATGAAAAAAAATTTTTTTAATTAGCAAGCATGTAATTATGAAACATTGGGCAAATCAGCATGCTATTGGTACAGCTGTTTCTTTGTTTGTACAACGGGGACAATAGTAGGACCTTCTTTATGGGATGACCAGGAAGGTGAATGGAGAGTTCCTATAAGGCCACCACAAAATGATGATGATGGTGTCATATTCATGATAATTATTATTACATTTGGTTTTCCATCTTTTAAAAAAATAAATATACTATCATGAACGTTAAGTCAAAACTGTAAATACTCTAACTCGTGTCTCCTCCTCACTGACTTCTGGTTAATTTGTGTAATAAGTGCTTTAATTCATTTTTCACTTTCTTTTTAAATTACTAAGAAATGTAATTTAGTGGTTTGCCCTAAGCCCTAATATTTTTTATATTTGGGGTCACAGAGGAGTAATGGCTTGCCATGCATATTATTTTTAACTTTTTGTTTAAGAGCAAGGATTGCCCTTAATACTAGTTACAAGGAATATGACTTGAGTTTAACAAGTAGGTGGCTTGTTTTGTGGACCTTTTTTGAACGAACTTTCTAAACTGATTACTTATCAATATAATTAGCAAATGTATAATATCTATTCCATGGGTATCTTTGAATTTTGATCTTTTTTTTCATTTTTATTTTAAAATTGTTGCTTTTTTTTTTTTAATTTTTTTTCAACATTTATTTATTTTTGGGACAGAGAGAGACAGAGCATGAACGGGGAAGGGCAGAGATAGAGGGAGACCCAGAATCAGAAACAGGCTCCAGGCTCTGAGCCATCAGCCCAGAGCCTGACGCGGGGCTCGAACACACGGGCCGCGAGATCGTGACCTGGCTGAAGTCGGACGCTTAACCGACTGCGCCACCCAGGCGCCCCTAAAATTGTTGCTTTTAAAGTCTTTTCTAACTTGTAAAGCCTACTAAGTGGTAATTATGTTTTTATATTTATCCTCCTAAGATCCCACCTTCAAAGAAGAGGCATGAAAAAGGACTCTTTTAATTTTATCTTCTGATTTTTAAAATGGTTAGGATTTTTAATATAAACTACATATAAATATGATAAAAATGAAACTTGATTTGACCAAGGAAGAAATACATTAAAAAGTAGAGAAGTCAGATTAAGGTTCATTACTGCATTCATTTAGAGAGTATGGGAAAGACATGGAAAAATGTCAGTGTTAAATAATTAAAACACTGAATTATTAGTACTGCTAGATCTCTTGCAAGCACTTCATCATTAACATGTGACTTACATTTTGTTCCAGTTTGTCTGCATAGCCCAGCAAGATTACTGCCGTATTCTCAACCAAGTAGAAAAGAACATGCAAAAAGTTGAGGAGGAAGGAGAAATTGTTATGGTAAAAGAACACCGAGAACTTGATAGGACCGGAACAAGAAAGGGACACATCGTCATTAAGGTAAGATAAACTTGCCTCCATCTTGTGGGAAGGATTTTTTTTTTTTTTTTTGTAGTATCCATTAGTTATGAGAACTTAAGATCCCTCCCCCCATTTTTACGTATGATTTCTCTTAAAAGTTACCAGCTGTTAAAAAGATCTTTATACTTCCTGATGAACAGCAGTTTGATAAATTATTATATATATTACTACCCAGTTCATCTTATGTTGAAAACGTGGAATTATGGTACCAAATAGGTATTATTTGTACGAGATAGTGATTAAACCTTTTGTTACAGGGCACCTCAGAAAGATTAACGATGCATTTGGTGGAAGAGCATTCAGTGGTGGATCCAACATTCATAGAAGACTTCCTGTTGACCTACAGGACTTTTCTTTCTAGCCCAATGGAAGTGGGCAAAAAGTTATTGGAGTGGTTTAATGACCCGAGCCTCAGGGATAAGGTTGGAAAATATATTGTAGTTAGGCTTTTAAATGTGAAATGTTCAGATATAACCTTAAAGATAGTTTAATATATATATTTGTCACACCAGTTATGTTCAAATTAGTTTTTAATGTTTATTTTGAGAGAGAGAGATTGAGAGAGTATGCGTGAGGGAGGGGGGCAGGGAAAGAGAGAGAGAGACAGAGACAGAGAGACAGACCCAACCAGGCTCCACGCTCAGTGCAGAGCCCGACCTGGGGCTTCATCTCACGACTGTGAGATCATAACCTGAGCCAATATCAAAAGTCAGACACTTAACTGATGGAGCCACCCAGGCACCCCTCAAGTTATTCTTAATGGAAAAAAGAGAATGCTCTTTTTAAGCAAAAAAAAAAAAAAAGTGAGACACCTGAGTTCCATTGGAATCCGCATCCTCTGTTGGGCAAATGGTCAGTGCATTCCAGATGAAAGTTACAATTTTTAAATTGGCACCAGAGCAGCATTTTATTGTACGTGTTGCTGGTCTGTAGGCCCCAGTAATATAATTCTAAACAGACTTCTTTAGCGGCTCTTGAGAGCTCTTTCAAGGCCAGATTGGATGATAAACTACATACCCTTTTGAGGTGTAAGAGTTAATCATAGCCTATACTCATTTCTCCTTTCCCCATGTGACAGTCTGATTTACATAAGGCAGACATGGGAAGGCAGGTAGGAAAATCCAGAACAGCAGACCAACAGTCAAAAGCCCCCAAGCTCTACTGCTGGTCCTGCCCCTAGCTAGCTCTGTGGTCTTAGAGAAATCATTTGGACAGCAATGCTTTTCATTTCGTGTTCTGAGAGTCACAAGCCTAGGCTTGTTCAGCCAGGCTCTCCAGCCATCAAAACTTGGTTTGAGTATTGCCTTTGCCATGTACCTTAGGTGTCATCTGACCCTCCTGTCAGTCATTTATTGACTTGTAAAATGAATAATCGACATCTTTTAGGGGTTATTGTGAACATGAATAATAGAAGTGAAGTTCTTTATGTAGTACCTGGCTCAGTACACTTAATATGTATTAAAATACATCATACGTTTTAAAAATTGTTTGGTGGTGGTGGAAGTTGGTAATATTCAATTTATGATTTATGAATCTCTTTTCTTTTCTTTTAATGTTTATTTTTGAGAGCAAGTGAGCAAGCAGGGGAGGGGCAAAGAGAGGGAGACAGGATTTGAAGTGGGCTTTGCACTGACAGCAGAGAGCCCAACGTGGGGCTCAAACGCACGAACTGTGAGATCATGACCTGAGCCGAAGTCGGATCCTTAACCAACTGAGCCACCCAGATGCCCCTGAATCTTAGTTTTCTAACCTGTAATAGGCTACTAAGACTTTTAACTTGGCTTCTCAGCTGCAGAATTTTAATTTTATTAAAAGGTTGGTGTTAGATATGTTTCAAGGGAGATGTGATCAGGGTTTCCAAAATTTGAAAAATGGACAATAGTGATCGTAAATGACCAAAAATTAATATAAATATCAAGGCTTGACTCCTGAGTGTATACTAACTATAAACAGTATTTAACTGTAGTTAAAAATTAACTATATACCATCACCTTTGTTTCTCTACTGCTAGAATAATGTGCTTAATTTTCTCACTTTGATTAAAAGGGGAGATGGTTTGATTAGAGGTTAAGATGTTTGAAAAAAAAATCTGTGGAAAATGTATGTTATTTAAAATTTAGAAAATAAAACATAAATAAAACAAGTACTTTTATAAAGTTTCAGTTATACTCCATTTAGTGAGATTTTGTTGAGAATTCACTTTATGCTAAGACTTGTAATAAGTCTTAAGGATGTCCTGAGAACATAACAGATAAAGTTGTGCACATGGAACTTATAGTCTAATGAATGTCACAATCCTCTTGCTGGGTACATCACAAATAGTCTGTAACTGTGTGTGCATGCGTGTGTGTGTGTGTGTGTGTGTGTGTGTGTTTGTTGGTCTGTATAAAGGAGGTGTAGGGCTCTGTGAAAACACATGTGCAGTTTAAGAAAAGTCTACTCATTTTTCCTGAAGAATTGGCAGTGTTAAAAGCCTCCTGAATCTTAATGTTAGCAAGTAAGATGTAATTCCCAATAACTTCCAGCTAGCTCCTTCCTTTTTATAACTTTTTCCCTTATAGATCTTTCTAGGCTTAATGTTATTCATTCCTTTTGTCTCTTCTGCCCTCTACTGTTATTTTTTAGTTTCTGTCTTCTTTTGTCTTATATTAATTTATTTTGGTTTTATTATAGCTTTGTTTTTATTATGACCTTTTTCAAATATATTTTGAGAGTAAACAAGATAGAAGAAGTTAATTACTATCTTTCACAGATTCAAAATCCTTCTTAGCAAAACAACAAAAAGTCTATACTCATAATATAAATATACATAATTGCAGAAGGTCATTTTCTTATGAATAAAATCCTTGCTGTGAGGGTTTTTGTTGTTTATTTTGTCCATTGTTATTAAGTAAATTGTTCAGTATCTTTTTTGAAATGACTTTAATTGCGGATTTTTAGCACTAAAAAGAAGAAAACCTGCTAAAACCATTGATTTTTCAGGTTACACGGGTAGTATTATTGTGGGTGAATAATCACTTCAATGACTTTGAAGGAGATCCTGCGATGACTCGATTTCTAGAAGAATTTGAAAATAACCTGGAAAGAGAGGTAATATTTTTGATGAAAAAAAAGTCATCAATTTTAAGTTCATTTAACTCAGCCTATTTTTGAAACCACTCTTTCTGAACTTTTATAGAAAATGGGCGGACATCTAAGGCTGTTAAATATTGCATGTGCGGCTAAAGCAAAAAGAAGATTGATGACATTAACAAAACCATCCCGAGAAGCTCCTTTGCCTTTTATCTTACTTGGTGGCTCAGAGAAGGGATTTGGAATCTTTGTTGACAGTGTAGATTCAGGTAGCAAAGCAACCGAAGCAGGCTTGAAACGAGGGGATCAGGTATATTTCTAAATCCAAACTGAAGAGTGATTATTGGTGCCTTTTTTCTTCAATCAGTTGGGATACTGAAATGAATTTCATAATTTTATTTTTTAGATATTAGAAGTAAATGGGCAAAACTTTGAAAATATTCAGCTGTCAAAAGCCATGGAAATTCTCAGAAATAACACACATTTATCAATCACTGTGAAAACCAATCTATTTGGTAAGTATTTTTGCATACTTTAATCTGTCTACTTTTGGTCTTTTTTTCCCCCACATTTATGTCTTAATCATGAAAAAAGTCATTTTTATAAGTAATATTTCAAATATAAGAATCAAAATATTTACAGTAAAATGCATAGATGCAGATAATTATGTAAGCATGTATGTAGATCTAAAAATCTAACTTGAGGACCATAAAGATTATTTTTATTGATAAGTGTTTAAATACCTATTATTTTTAAATACCTAAAGATTTAAAGAGTGTATTTAACTTAGTGTGAATGGAAGTGACAGAGCAACACAACAAAGAAGATTCTTGTGGTCATTCATTGGAGTAGTATTTTTCCCTGGGATTACAGTTTTGATAGTTGAACACTTGTCACCTGTTCCTGAGTCCTACAATTTCCTTTGAATTGTTTGGATTTATTATAATGGGTGTTTTATGGTGTTTATTTCCATTTTAGTATTTAAAGAACTGCTAACAAGATTGTCAGAAGAGAAAAGAAATGGTGCCCCTCACCTTCCTAAAATTGGAGACATCAAAAAGGCCAGTCGCTACTCCATTCCAGATCTCGCTGTAGATGTAGAACAGGTGATAGGACTTGAAAAAGTAAATAAAAAAAGTAAAGCTAACACTGTTGGAGGAAGAAACAAGCTAAAAAAGATACTTGACAAGACTCGGATCAGTATCTTGCCACAGAAACCATATAAGTAAGTGTATGAATTTTCTGTGTGTTATTTTATTGTGTTAAAATGATATGCAAAGGTAGTGATATAATTGATGTTTACGCATGTTCTCAGGTTTTATGGCTGACCTGTCTTAGAAGCAATATTAGTAATGATTTTAATCTCATATGTTTGCCACTTACTTGCCCAACCCAAGCTTTATTAGAGATAGTTTAGCATCTCCTCGTTTTTTTTTTTTTTAATCATTTGTACTTAAAAAAAAAAAAAAGCATGTTTGTTTGCTCATGTTTCACCCATGGTTTGGAGTTGTTTTTGCTACATTTCTTTGTTTCTGGATATCTTGTCGACCATCACTGTCTGCCCTTTGTCAACCAAATCATTGCTTCTTTTGGTTGCTACTATTCATCCTTGCCATTTTCTTTTTTCCTCTCTGTTTTCATTTATTTAACTGTTTCCAAGATATCACCAACCAAGCACAGAACTCCTTTCCTTCCTTCCAGTTGCCTGGACAGTCAGAATGTCAGGTATATTGTTGAATCTCTTCTTGGCTGCTTATTTATCCCAGGAGCTCAGACTAGACAAAGTTATAGGTGTCACACTTTTTTAGTCTTGTTTGTTTGCCTGTTTGCTTGGTTATTTCTTCATTTTAGCTCCTTCTTAGTCTAGAGATCTTTTATAAAATTCAATTACCATTAGCCAAAGTTTTTTTTTTTTTAATGTTAAATAACATTGATGTACCAAATGCATTTATTACATATTCCTCAAGCTACAATGATAGATAAGTTGCAAAACATGTAGGTATTTTCTTTCTTTGATAATTGAATGGCTCTTCTAGAGGAACAGTAGATATTCAGAACTACATCAAACATTTCTTAAATTCCATTTCAGATAAAAATTTTTATCTACAGATTGGAGAGATATGGTCCAAATATAGTATTGATGGGAGAGTCAAACTTGTGTTGTCCCCACTGAATATAATAACTGGTGGTTTTGTATCAGTTTAAAAAGACTTCTACAATAGAGTCCTAAGGATAAGCAATGAGTATGATGATTTATTTATAGACTTGAGAGCATGTTTATATTGAGTAATTTTTAAATAAATGATGGATTAGGCCCGTTAGCATTACAGAAAATAGAAATTGATTTTTAAAATGACCATTCTTGATAAAAATTTTAATATAAAATGGGCAAAAAGAATTACTTAAATGTAGAATTATTAGCAGCACAATAACAACAACAACACAATCTGACAGTCATATTGGACCATGAACCTTAAAAAAAAGTCAAATAAAAGTCAGCATGACCCTGGCAAGTATTAATAGAAATGTGACATGGAAAAACTGGGATATAAGCCATCCACACTACAAGACATTGGCAAGGAACACAGTATGAGAATATTATGTATAATTTTGTTTTATATGTATTTAAAAAGATACTCAAAAGCTAGAGAAGGGAAAAGAAGATAATAAGATGTGTTGGTTTTTAAACACTGAGGAAACATCTTAATTTGTATTTAAGAAAATGTAAGCTGGTGTCTGAGTCTTGGTTTTGGCTCAGGTCATGAGCTCACAGTTTTGTGAATTCAAGCCCCAAGTCGAGCTAGAGTGAAGCCTGCTTGGGATTCTCTCTCTCTCCCTCTGTCTCTGCCCCTCTCCCACTTGCACTGTCTCTGTCTCTCTTGAAATAAGTAAACCTAAAAGGAAATGTATGTCTCATTTTAAGTATTTTATTGTAAAAATTATTTGAAATAATTCATGTATATAATGCAACTGAAATGAAAGAATTATATTTAAAAGCAGGCTTGGGGCACCCGGGTGGCTCAGTTGGTTAAGTGTCTGACTTCGGCTCAGGTCATGATCTCGAGGTTCACAAGTTCAAGCCCTGCATCAGGCTCTGGGCTGACAGCTCCGAGCCTAGAGCCTGCTTCAGATTCTGTATCTCCCTCTCTCTCTGCCCCTCCCCCTACTTGTGCTGTGTCTCTTTCTCCCTCTTTCTCAAAAATAAACATTAAAAATTTTTTTTTTAAAGTAGGCTCAGTAAACTGTAGGATCTATTTTATGGTATGATAGACTTAATACTAGTTACTACTTAAATTTTGCTCTCCTAGAAATCAAAGATTTTTACAAAGATTTTTTTTTTTTTTAACAAGGCCATTAAACTAGCCAATCAGGCAGATTTTCTAGATATGCCGTGTCCCTCCCTCCCCACCCCTAACACTGTCAGTATTACAGAAGTTATGATGCTGGATGGTGGCAAACTGGCAAGGATAGGTATGGGAGAGGGATGTGAATAGGGTGAGAAGAAAAGGATGAGGCAAGAGGATTATAGGAGTCAGATCTGGTTGTCAGGTAAGTAGAGAAAGAGTGATGAATACTGAGAAAAGAGAGAATAAGTCAATAGACTATAAAATCAACAAAGGCTAAAAAACAGTTTCAGTAACCATGAGAAGAGTTGGAGAGGTCGAACAATAGACATGCTCAGAGAGGGACTTGTCTGAATTACGTCTTAACTATAAAGTAGTTCCAATCCAAGAGAGTATCCTCATGTCTGTGGATAACAGATATATAGGCAAGAGTTATTAGATCTTCATTTTAGGTGTTAAAATGTTGCTGAGAAACATTTCTTAAGAAGGCAGCTCTAGTGTTTTTAGCCATTTGTGGCCACTGTGACCCAGTTGGCTCTGTATCTTTGGCCCGAGCCCATAATAGTTGTCTTATGTCATGGATTATAATCTGATACTTTTGGCAGTAAAGATGGTTTTATGTGGTTGAGAAATGAAATTCTACTAATGTGAAAGTTTTAATGTTTCACAGAACATTAATATTTCTCATCTTTATGTGCATGCCTATATGTGTTTAAATGGAAATTGGATTTTGTCACGGACTTACCTATGAATTTGGAAGAATTTACACTAAAATCGTCTTTAATTGTTGGCGACTTTAAAAGAAATATCTTATCCTTGTTTCTTTAACTTTATAATTTCCATCCCCCCCCCCACAAAATAAAGAATGCTATTATATATATTTTTTAATTATCATAGCCATTAAAGATAGTAGGTATTATGATCAGGCTCTAATTTCTGAGAACCTAACTGATGCTAAATGTCTTAATTTTATTTATGTCACCTTGGACACCCAACCAAAGAGTTTTCTTTCTCTTCATTTCTAATTTCTAGAAATTAGAACTATAACCATTTGCTGATGATCTAGTTGTTTTGTATGTGTCCATGTTTATTATTTTAATTTTAAAGTCTTTTTTGGAAATAGTGTGCCCTTCAAGTCTAGAAATTTTTAAATGTTATTAAATCATGTTTTTAAGAATTGTCCACAGTAACACGTTTTATAAAGGTAAATGAGTTTGTAGCTATCAGTAATAAGGAGTATTTCTCTGGGAATTTAAATGTCTAACTAGAAATTTTGAGTAGAGAACTAAAAATAAAAAATGAGTCATTAATTTCCTTTGCCTCTTCTTTGATGCTAAGAAATATTACCATGGACCCCTGCTTTTTTATGCTTTGTATAATTAAGAAACAATCCCGGTGTCAGGGTTTCTTTACATTTGACTCCATAGTGATCTCATTTATTTCTCTGAAACACTGGAGAGTGAAATTAGGACAGTTTGGATTTTTCTCCTCTGTTTTACTCCGTTTCTTCAGTTCTTAAAGATCAGATTATAAAATAATTTATCATTCTGATACATAAATCACCAGTCGAGTGAGACTAAATACACTCTTTTTAATGTGCTTATTCTTAAATCTATTTCCAGGAGTAACTAGAGCTTATCTTTTTTTGAAAATACTGAGAGAGTACTATTATTCTTTGTCTACTGAAAGAGGCATAGGTTTTAGAGGGACATATGCTTAAGAAACAGCAAAGTAAGTTGAGTTAGATACACTTAAGCAGTAGTTGCTACTGAATTTTCAACCAGATTTATTAATGGTACCTTTAAATGAGCTGTCTTATACAAATATGTTTTATTTATGGTCTGTGTCTATTATATATTGATGAGTTATAACTTTTTACTTGTGAATCATTTATTCTCTAATTTTTTTCTTTGTTCAGTGATATTGGGATTGGTCAGTCTCAGGATGACAGCATAGTAGGATTAAGGCAGACCAAGCACATCCCAACGGCATTGCCCGTCAGTGGAACCTTGTCCTCCAGTAATCCCGATTTATTGCAGTCACATCATCGCATTTTAGACTTCAGTACTACTCCTGGTGAGCATCGCCTGTGCTGCTTTTGTTTTCTTGTAGTAATCTCTTTTCTTCTAACATATGGTAATGCTGTATGCTCTTGGTTTGGCGTGGATTGTGTCAAATGCTCCAAGTCAGAATGAGCCTTAAATTTCAAACCACTGGAATCAGTTCTTTCTTATTCTTCAGACTAATTTGATAGGATCCTGGGCAAATTAATCTCTGAACGTGTTTTCTCTTTCATAATAATAACACATACCATGCCGGTTATTACTAGGTCATGTTAAATAAATAGAGTAAGAGGAATATATTAGATTAGCTTAATGGGATTTTCAATAGAATAAAGATGAACTTTAGATTTAAATTTTTCCCTTTTTTGCTACCAACCTGAGAATTTTATGTGCTGCTGCTGTGTACTGATGTTTGTATTTGTGGATCATTCAGGTGTCTGTGGGGAAAAATATGTTCATGCAGCAGATCAGTATGTTGACTTATAGAATCTTTGAAGAAGGATTGTAATGAGGGAGAGATGCAAGTTTAGCATTTATCTTTTCTAGGGAGGTTTTCCTGATTACTTCACTTAATTGTATTACCATATGCTAAAATCCTTTCCACTTACATATGGCTTTTCTTTCCCCCAGACTTGCCAGATCAAGTGTTAAGGGTTTTTAAAGCTGATCAGCAAAGCCGATACATCATGATCAGTAAGGACACCACAGCGAAGGAAGTAGTCATTCAGGCCATCAGGGAGTTTGCTGTGACTGCCACCCCGGATCAGTATTCGCTGTGTGAGGTCTCTGTCACACCTGAGGGTGTAATCAAACAAAGAAGACTACCAGATCAGCTTTCCAAACTTGCTGATAGAATTCAGCTGAGTGGAAGGTATACAATATATCTGTCCTATTGGATTTCTTTAACCCCTCTTCAAACCCACACCAAAGTCTAAGAGATGAACACTTTCAAAGGGTTTTTAAAATGAGTAATACCCCTGCAAACGAGAAAGAAGACTTATCCCGTTCTCCAAGAATTGGTGAATCAAAGGAAATGTACCCAGTAGACTGCTGACCCTCACAAGGATCTCTTAAGACCCTTTTGAAAAGGAGGGCACTGTGACCTGAATATTGTTATTGGCTATCAGGGCACAAGCAGTCACTTCTTACACTGGCTGTAGGACACCAGGCTGGTGAAGTCACAGAGCTAACACTGATTCTCTTTCCTGGATGTGTACATTCACAAACATGTTTTTAAATCATATTCTGTTGTCAATTGCTCCTGCCTACTCAACTTTTCTAGGAGCTGCAATTGTTTAGATGGAGATATCAATGACCATGTGGCTGGCTAATGCTGCCTTTTATTGTGTGCTACACTATGAAAAATACCTCGCTCTAGAACAAACTTTTGGTTGCTTCAGAGCTTGGTCTCCTGCTGCAATAAGTGCTTCTATCACATATTACTGCAGGGTAACATTGTACCTGATTTTGTCAGTCTCCTGAATTTCCCTTGATAATACATAATGTGTGTCCTCAAACCACAAATTAGTGAAAGTTGAAAAAGCAGTTACCTTTTGGCTCTAATTTAAAGACTAGATTCTGCACTCACTGAATATTAAGGAGTTTCATAAATCACATTTTTTCTTTTTTTCTTGCTGGATGGAGTGTTCTTTTTGCACTTGAATTTTCCATAGTATAAATCTGATTTAATTCATTCAAAACTTCCTTTTTCTTGCTATCAACTATAACGTTATTACTCTTCTTCACTTTTACTTTATTTCCAACCCTGACACCAGCAGTTACTGTTGTTTTAGGAGATCAGTTTTTCTCATTATCATTTGAAGGCACATTGCTATATCTGTAACCATGATGGAGTTCTACAAATCTCCATTGAGGTGCAGATTCATGGCTCACAGTCAAGAAAATTATATATGAATACATGTCATGGGCTTCATGAGTAATCAAAACTGGGAATGTTCAATCTGTGGATGTGAAGGCCTCAAGGTATGTGTTTTCCGTCAAGGTCACTTTGGTGAAAGATGCAAAAGGCCAGTTTGGCAAGACTCCCACTGGGCTCATTCTGCTTCTGTCTTTATGGAATTTGGCTTAGGAAAACATCTGTCTACTAAACCAAAAAAACAACCCCACAGGGCAAACATCTGGATTCTATTTTCAACAAGTTGTTTACAAAGAGAAAGGAGTAATAATGAGTTCTCATCTCTGCCACTGATAGTAACTACTCATTAATATTTGGGAGCCTCTGTTTCCTCATCCGACAAGAATAATACCTGCCCCACTTACTTGTAGGCTTTTTGTGAAAACCAGATATTTAAAAGTTAAAGATCAGGGTGCCTGGGTGGCTCAGTAGGTTAAGTGTCCGACTTCGGCTCAGGTCATGATCTCGTGGTTCATTAGTTCGAGCCCTGCATCAGACTCTTTGCTGACAGCTCAGAGCCTGGAGCCTGTTTCAGGTTCTGTGTCTCTCTCTCTCTCTGCCCCTTGCTCCTCCCCCTCCCCCCAAATAAATAAACATAAAAAAAATCTATTTTGGCATTATTGTACTCATAGTATCAGATAGAAGGGAATATCTTACAGGTTTCTTTGGTATTTGAATAAGTTGGTTCAAATTGGATCACGTTTACCTATTAATAGTTACAGACTCTCTCTGGGAAAACAGGGTGATGACCTGTGTCTGATCTCTTCTGCCTTCCTTAGAGCCTGTTTTCTTATTTAAACTGAAATTTTAAATTGAGCTATTTTCTGTCACTTTTAGCAAAAATTCATAAAATGATCTGGAAATCAGGGAAGGGCAGGAGAAAAATACATGACAACTGGTACAAATGAAATGACATGTGATTTATTAGCTCCCATCAGTGACTTCCTGATAGGTGATTCTATGAGCTGGTGACTGGGGCAGCAGCTGAATTCTCTGTCCTTGCACAAGAGAATTCTTCCATCACTCACAGTCTGTTCTTGCAAATGTTGTCTACAAAGTAGCATCATTCTTTCAAGTAATGTCATGAGACTGCTGCTTAGGCTTAGAATTGTGTGTTTTTCACAGGTATTACTTGAAAAACAACATGGAGACAGAAACTCTTTGTTCAGATGAAGATGCTCAGGAGCTGTTGAGGGAGAGTCAAATTTCCCTCCTGCAGCTCAGTACTGTTGAAGTGGCCACACAGCTCTCTATGCGGAATTTTGAACTTTTCCGTAACATTGAACCTACTGAATACATAGATGATTTATTTAAACTCAAATCAAAAACCAGCTGTGCCAACCTGAAGAAATTTGAAGAAGTAATTAACCAAGAAACATTTTGGGTAGCATCTGAAATTCTGAGAGAGACAAACCAGCTGAAGAGGATGAAGATCATTAAGCATTTCATCAAGATAGCACTACACTGCAGGGAATGCAAGAATTTTAACTCAATGTTTGCAATCATCAGGTAAGCGAGCATACAGGTCCTAAGATTCAATTCAGTTTGCAGATCAAAAATACACATCAGTCCAGGAACACCGTATAATTTCTATAAATGTAGTAGCTTTTGATTGAATCATGTTGAACAAGTCCTTTTCTCGGAATCCAATGATTCTTAATTTAAAGTCTCTGGTGAGCTACATGTAGAGCCCAGAAAAGCTATATTCACTACTTTTTTTAGTTCTGCGACTTAGGGCAAATTATTTTAATTTCTCTAGACATCAGTTTATTTCTCATAAAGGAACAGTGCCCCAAAGAAGGATCAAGTAGGTTCAGTGATATTATGTATGTGGACTTCTATCAGCCGGCACAAGGCAGATGCCCACTAAATGTTCATTTTCATTTTCTTCCCGTGTAAGTGCTTATACTGAGGCCGGAAGACACTACAAACTGAAACAATTAGCAATATTGCTATTCACGGTGATTATGAATCCTTGTCTCTCACTAGGAGTTTGATCATATTGTCATTACTGTTAGGACTTTTATTTTATTCCTGTAGGATACTTGGCCAGTCTGTTTTATCACCAGCCTCCTATGTGCCAAGCGCTTCTCTGTGCATGGAAGCAGAGCTGCAAAACAGATGCTACCCTCATGATACTTCACATTCCAGTTGTTTGTCCATAATGAACAGACTAGAAGGGTCTGAAGGGTAATAACCCTTGGCCCTGACCCTGCTTCTGTCTTCAATTCTCATTATCCAGAATTATTAGTAGTTTCTTATGAATCCCATAAATTGCTATGTATATACAGCATAAACACAGAGGTATTATACGTTTATAAACAATATGCTATTTTTACTTTCTTTGTTTCGTAAGAATGAGTCATTTAATTTCCTTTTTTTCCTTTCAGTGGCCTAAATTTGGCACCAGTGGCAAGACTACGAACCACCTGGGAAAAACTTCCCAATAAATACGAAAAGCTGTTTCAAGATCTCCAAGACTTGTTTGATCCCTCCAGAAACATGGCAAAATATCGCAATGTCCTCAACAGTCAAAACCTGCAGCCTCCCATAATCCCTCTATTCCCAGTTATCAAGAAGGATCTCACATTCCTTCATGAAGGTAAGTATAAAGTAGATTTTCTGTCTTCACTTGTGGAAGCACACGATAAATGAATGTGATAGGATTCCCTTTTTCTTCTTTGCCAATTACAGGAAATGACTCAAAAGTTGATGGGCTAGTCAATTTTGAGAAGCTAAGGATGATTGCAAAAGAAATTCGTCATGTTGGCCGAATGGCTTCAGTTAACATGGACCCTGCCCTCATGTTCAGGACTCGGTGAGTGTGTCCTCTTCAGTAACACGTGTAGGCTTAGAGAAGTTTGGGTTTAGAGGTCTCCTAATAAATGAGAAATTTTTGAATATTTACATTTGTAGCTTGGCAGAAATTTTATTAGGTTGTGGCGAGAATCCCCTGAGCTCTAATTCGAAATAAATGTCTTATTCGGCCTCAGGTGCACTTTTCACTGTCCGTAAAAAACAGTTTGTCTTGCAGAAATTTTTCATTTGACACGAGGCACAACTATTCCTTACTTGTCAGAACACTGGTTTGTAGAGCTTAAAACTCATAACTGATAGTATGAACTAAAATATGTAAAGAACCCAAACAATATGGGCTCAGTATCCATGCAATGGATTTAGTTGGCAGTGTAGTCAAAAATGATTAATCCAGTGAAGGAGAGGAGTTCTTAGAACAAAAAAATTAACCGTATCTGTCTCTTGAGCCAGAAAAGTATTGCGGGTAAAGTTGTGTGTGTGAGGTGATTATGCAGTTTAATGTTTGTGAGCTTCTAGTACTGCTTATCCAAAAGTCTAGTCCTTTCTTTCTGAGCTTGTGATCTTTCTGTCTCTCTTTCTACACCCATGCTTCAATCTCCATGGCTCTCACTTACAGGAAGAAGAAATGGAGGAGTTTGGGGTAAGTGGTGGAGACCTTGCAAACCCACACACAATTCTTATTCTGCTCATTGCATTGTTTTCTTACCTGCTGTATTTTCTGATGCTTTGCATTTTCTCTTAACCCTCTTGCTGACTTCACGTTTAATCTGTTGGGGCTTTTGTTTTTGAGGTCATGATCCATGAGAGCTGTGAAGTGGTTGATGATTGTTCTGGGGAACTGTAGGCCAGGCATACTTCTCAGTCTTCAAAAAGATTTTATTTTAATATGATTTGTGTACTTGGAAATGGAGAAAGCCTAATGCGGGGTTACGGGAGGAAGAACATTAAAAGGAAAAACTGTGCAATTTAAATACTATTGCACAGATATTTAAGTAAATATATATAATGTAAAAAGTGCCCCAAGGTGTTAAAACTAGTTTTTACAGCTCAACTAACTACTGTTTTCATTCTATAAACCGATACTTTTTAAACATAATTCTTAACAATTCATGTGCTAGTTTCTATATATATATATATATGTTTACATTTGCATGATCATTTTATTAACAGATTGACCCATATTACTTCAAAAACTCTTTCACTCAAGGAATAAGAAAACGATTGTGAACAGTGTAGCTAATTTTATTTAAATTTATGTAAAATATCCTCTTTAGGAGAAGTAAATTTCATGTAAATCTCAATGATTTTTAACTGTGTATTGCATGAGCTCCTGTATATAATCAGTATTTGCTGGCTTCTATGAAAGAACTGCCTTGAATGCTCTATATATGAGAAAAGCAGAATTTCCGAGTTGGACTAGAAACATATATATATGTATGTACATATGATTCTTTTTTAACTTAAGAAAATTTAATCTATATTAGTCTATATTTCCTTGTAACAGTTTACTTACCAGAATGAGGCATGTGATCTTTTGAACGCAGAATACTTGTGTAAGTCTTGGCATGTTTCAAATAGATAAAGGAACCCCATGGTAGAGTGAGCTGCATATCTGCCTTTTCATCTTCCAGGTCTCTCAGCCAGGGTAGTACAAATGCAACAGTGCTAGACGTTGCTCAGACAGGTGGTCATAAAAAGCGGGTACGTCGTAGTTCCTTTCTCAATGCCAAAAAGCTTTACGAAGATGCCCAAATGGCTCGAAAAGTCAAGCAGTACCTGTCCAATTTGGAGCTAGAAATGGATGAGGAGAGTCTGCAGACCTTATCACTGCAGTGTGAGCCAGCAACCAACACATGTGAGTTTTTCCTTAAAGCGGCTGCAGAATCTGAAATGCAGATTTGTTTCCTGAGCAGTGGTATGGGCGGCGACAAGTGGGGCTTAGCACCGAGGGGGCAGTAGCATCCTGGCAACATACTAACCCCTCCCTTGAATGCTGCCATTGATCCCATGCAGTACTGGCCTAGGCCAGGCCTCCCGTCCAACTCACTTGGCTTGGGCAGGGTGACCACAGAGATTTAGGGGGACGGCTGTTTCCGTTGTGTCTTTGTTGTCTCGCAAAGATACTTCCAAAGTGATGGGCAACCTGAGAGGCAAGAGTGGTGAAGGGCCTGCCTTGTCAGAGGGGTCTGTGACTAGGTGCACCTGCTGCCTTTTATACCCTCAGCCTGACAGCGCCGGCAGGAAGTTGGCCTGGCACAGGAAGCAGTGGTTCTGCTGCACGGTACCAAAACACAGCCTAACGTGTAGTTTCCCAGCCTTCAAAAATCTGACCAGGCTATAAATGGGGGCAGTTTTCTGCTTGTTTGCATCTGCATTCGTGTAAGATCGAGGCATTTTCCATTTAGGACACTTTCGGGTCTTTTATGGACAGGTTTGAAGATACCCTTGATAGAATTTAAATGTTAGATGAGTTAAGAAGATTCAAGTTACTAGATTTTCCCAGGACACCAAAGAGCTTGTACTCTGGAGTCAGATTGGTTTGAGTTCAAATCCTGTTTGTTTCTCCAGATAGCAATGTCCCGTTAGGCAACTAACTTGAGCTCCCTAATCCTTAGCTTCTTTACGTGTAAATGGAGGAAGTACATCTGTGTCATTGAGTTGTTTTGAATGTTAATACATTATACATACAGCATTTTTAATTGTCCTATTCAGATTGTCTTCTATATGCCATGCAATTATATAATCAGTCTAATATTCAAGCTGTATTGGTTGCTATTGGCTAACATAGATAATTTTACCCATAGGAGAGAATTTAAGAGTGAAAAGATTACAGTTAATACCATTTATTAAATAAAAACTAAGCTCATACATGTCAAGGAATTTTGAGCTCCATTTTGAAAAGTAGTCCTAATAATTTTCCTGTTGTAGATTTTATCATATATTTCTGCTTTTTATATACATACACACAGCATATTGAACTCTCCACATTTTTCTACTTTTATTTTTAATGTGGTATTTAATAGTATAATCATCATTTGCGACAGCTAGTTTCATAAAGTAAATATCTTTGTCCTGTCAGGCCTATATTATTTTCTGTAACTAGGGTTCCCTCCCACCCCCATTTCTGCCCTTTATGTGGATAACAGGAAAAAGACATGATACACATTTTCGTGTTCTAAAGTGTAGAAAATGCTTATGCAGTTCTGAACTTGTATATAGCTACTAACTTCTGAAATTTCTTGTTCTGTTTTTAAACCAAACAATTAACAGTGCCGAAGAATCCTGGTGACAAAAAGCCGGTCAAGTCTGAGACCTCCCCAGTGGCTCCAAGGGCAGGGTCGCAACAGAAAGCACAAGCCCAGCCACAGCCCCAACAGCCACCGCCACCACATAAAATCAACCAAGGACTGCAGGTTCCTGCTGTGTCCCTTTATCCCTCACGAAAGAAAGTACCCGTAAAGGATCTCCCACCTTTTGGTAGGTGATTCAAATCATATCCTCTTTTGAGGCTATTTGGTGTCATGTTTTTCAGATTAGGAAAAAATCCTTATCTTGAATACCTCTAATTTACTTGAGTCTCTATTTGATTGTTACCTCTTAGTAAAACATTAATGTTCAGAAAGTTAAATTTTACTGTTACCAGTGGAAGGGACTGTTTACTGTTTATTCTATAGAGTGTCTCCTTGAATCATGCTCATTTGTTATTGGGAGCGGAGGGCGTGTGAAATGGGAGTGTTAGTATATATCTATTAGTTTTGTCCCTTTATGTAAATAATACAACAAAGTTATATTTCATAAAATGTATGGGTTCTTTTTTTGTACATTTATGTACAACAATGTTAATAAAAGGGGGGAAAAAAAAAACCTTGTGGTACAGTTTACTTAGATAAAATAGGGTATTGGTCACTGAGCTATTCCTACCCAGGGACACCCTGTCCTTATGAGGTGGGCAAGAGTCTTCCAGTAGGTCCTTCGTATACTTTATCTTTGGGTCTTTCTTCCTGGTCAGCATATATGCCATTTGTTGAATTTGGGGAAGAGTGACAAAAGAATATCTTTGCTTGACATTTCCCCTTTGATTTGTATTTGTATTTGTATTTGTATTACTCTCCCTATCACAAACTGAATTACAGGTTTCTTTGTCCGTCATCTTATTAATATTCATATCTTCCTAAAGCCCCTGCAACCTGACTTCTATTTCCTCTTTTACACTGACCTTCTTATATGGAAGTTTATCAGTCTTTCTTTTACTTAAATATAACTTTTTAGCCAAATGTGTAGGTGTGCCTGAATATAAAGCACTTTTTTAATCTCTGTGCAATGCTGGCCTTGGAATTTTTTCCCAAATCACAACTATTTATTCGTACAGCTTTAGTGTAGCTAACATTTTCATGCATGTTGTGTATATCAGCATGTATATACATAAATATTGCTTTAAAAGTGGTCTTTAAGTAACTGTATTAAAACAAGATCAGATGTTTACATGAGGTGAAATGAAGGCTTAAATCTGTGTTAAATTTCACCGCCTCCTTTTTAATGGATCCTGGTAAGTCTAAGAACATTAAAACTAGCATTGACTGAGGCAATGTCAGGTATTTCCAGGTATTTCCAAGTATTTCTTTGTCGTTCAGAAATAAGGCAATTGAGAGTGCCTCATAAGAATACTAGAGGCTTTGTAAACTATTTTAATGTGACTCCCCCATTTCTAAAAATATTTCTTGGGGGGGAAATCACCTTATATTGGGATATGTAATCCTTTTTCTTGTACCCTCATCCTTCTTGATCCTACGCTTGGCACTAGATCACTCCCTTCTGAAATCGTCTCCTGTGGTTTCTGTGACACAGGGCACTTCCATGGGTCTACTTCTGCTTTTCTTGCATCTATTTATTTGATCGAATATTAACTTCATGGAATTCTAGAACGTTTTTATTCACTTTTCTTACTACCTCTGATTAGCTCTTGGCTCGTTAGTTTTCTCCCATCATTCCCACTTCTCCTGAGCCAACACATCCAGTAATACCAAAATACCTGTTTGAGTTCCCCAAAATACTCAGCCTTGAATTCTAATAATAAATACTCTTAGCTGATCACTTCTGTCCTAAATTCTAATATTTTCAAATTGTTCATTTTTTTTCTTCATTGTTGTCTGTTGTCAACATATTGTTGAATGAATGTTGATTAAGATTTAGAATCTAAAGTAAAATATCAAAAGCAGTCTATTTCTAGCACTCCAGCAGATCCCAGTCAGAAACCACATTACAGGTACTGTGTGCCTTCTGTAAGCTTACTGTTTATACCATGATGATATTACAAGCAGGTTGAAACTAAATGTAATATTAAATCATCCAAAAAGATTTCATTCATGTGATTCCTTTTTACTCATGAAAATACATATTTCTTTCTTTCTTTTATAGGCATATACTCTCCACAAGCTTTAAAGAAAATTCTTTCTTTGTCTGAAGAAGGAAGTCTGGAGCGTCATAAAAAACAAGCAGAAGACACTATATCAAACGCATCTTCCCAGCTTTCTTCTCCTCCCACTTCTCCACAGAGTTCTCCAAGGAAAGGTAGAGCTAAATTACTTACTGTTTTCCTTTATAGCAATCTATACATTTCAGCTGCAATAAATTCCAGATTTATATATCACGTCATTTTTGATGTTCGGGTCATTTAAAATGATGTCCTATATAATGCCCAATGGATTTACCCCCCCACCCCCCCTGGTTTATAAATTTGGAAGAATTTTGGTATTTCTTAATAGTAAATAGTGTTAAACTACATATTGCCGTTTAAAACATATATATATGGTTTTTATTGATTGTAAGTATGGAAATAATTTTTATAGTAAAAGGTGTTCTAACTAAATATAATTATATAACATTAACTGCAGAGTAGAAAGCTTTAAAAACATAAGAAAACTAATATCTTCCTGATTTATTTTTTCATTGTATTAACACGGGTCTTGATTATCTTTTTTTGTTGCTATTTTATTTTCAAAGAGATTAAATTTTAGGCAAACTCACTTCTTTATGTTGATGCTTTCTTATATTAAAATAATAGTAATTTTTTGCTGAATAACCCTCCAAGTTCCTTTCTCTTTCTACCCTTTAACTGAATGGGTATAAACGAGTAATAAATGGCTAAGACAGTTTTCTCTAGAGGAAGGCCAAAAAGATGAATAAATTGTTAGATTTCACTGACATAACAAAATACCTTTTCAGCTTTACTTCTTAAGATATTTCAGACATGGATGCATTTTGTGTGCGTATCAGTCTCTCCTGTCCTTGTTAAATGGATACATCTAAATTCTTTTCTCATCCTGTTGTTAGGTGGCAGTGACAATCAGCTGAGATCTTTTGGCTCCGGGCAGTTGGACTTAACCAGTTCCTCCTCTTCTCTTGGAAGTGAGAACAGTAACAAGAATAACAATGCTCCACGGACCTATGGGATAGGTGGGGTTTACAGAACCAAAGACTAGGGGTGGGAAAGAGAGGAATTTTCTCATTATTAGTTAAGGAAAATGGGAGAATTCCTCTAAACGTCAAGTCCTCCACCCAAGTGATTATTTTTCTAGAGGTGTTTTTTTGAGAGGACTGTTCAGGGAACGCTTTAAATCTTGTCCATCAGAACTTTCAGTGTCCTCTAAAAAAAGACTTCTCATAGATGAATGCATTAAATCTCATCAAGACCTGTGCAACCTTTAAAAAATAAATCAGGAATTAACAAGTTACTGAAAGGATGGGGAAGTACTTATAGAAGGTAAATTAGCAACATTTAGGTGTTCTAGATTTAATTTTTTTATTAGGTAAGTGGCATTGAAAAATCTGCACCGCATACACATAATCGTATAAAACCAGTATTTTAAGTAATGTGAGATCTATAGTAATATTGTTTAAAAAATGAGTACTGAGAAACAAGATTTGAATTTTTTCATTAAAAATTGTCAAGACAAGCACCTCTTTCTTTGTGGCTTTCAAAATTATTTTTAGCAGCAAAGGAGAGTTAAGGGTCCTTCAGGACATCTGTTTAGACATAGTGATGGTCTAGGGAGAAACTGGAGGTTTTGCACATTACATCCTTCAAAACAATTGGCTTCTTTGCGATTCATCCAATATAATATTAATACTGAAAAACAAATGGCAAAAACCCAAAGGTATTTTCATCAGGTATTTCAGGTATTATTCTTATATGTCCACTTGAAATGGTAAGACAGATACTTCTAGCTGAATATTCTCTGCCATAAAGTTCTAAAAATTAAAAACTTCATTGAAGATTACTGACTTTGCAGTTAAAAAAATACTTTTAAACTTGATCATACTTACTCTTCTTAGTTTCTTTTATATAGACTAATAGTAGTAGTATTTATACCTAAAGGAGCTAAGAATAGTCAACTAGTGCCATGATTTCTGCAAAATTTCCTAGTGCACATAACAGTGTTTCTTTTTTTCTTGTTTAAACTTTCATGAAACATGTTAAATTTCATTTGAGTAAAAGTTTACCTTACCAGTCACCCAAGTCTCCACAAGTAAAATGGTTTTTCCCTCACTTCAATGGTGGTACCTTTGGCCTGCATTTTGGTTTTGCTTCTATTTGGTAGACTTCAGTTTTATGTTGTAAACCTATGGTGTCTAATTAATATGGTCGTTATTTCCCATGCAGGCTACACTCTGGCTCCCAGTGGTACTGTGGATAATTTCTCAGATTCTGGTCACAGTGAGATTTCTTCACGATCCAGTATTGTCAGCAATTCTTCCTTTGACTCAGTGCCAGTCTCGCTGCATGATGAGAGGCGCCAGAGGCATTCTGTCAGCATTGTGGAGACAAACCTCGGTGTGGGCAGGATGGAAAGGCGGACTGTGATTGAACCAGACCAGTACAGCTTAGGGTGGGCAGCGTTTCTTTAGTGTTCTTTTACATTCCTTCTTCCATCCTTTAAAAATTAGTCCTTTATTCTGGATGTGGATTTCTGTTACTTTACCTAATGCCCAAGAAATGCTCACCCATCCCAGTTCTAATTTTTACAATTTCTAGATTAAGTTCCGTGCAATTTTTGTTGTATGCACTGCTTTTCAAGGTAGCTTTATTCTTGGAATACAGTTGCTCTGTGCTAAAGGAAGAGGCTGGTTTCAGGATGTACCAGATCCTGTGTGTGCGCTGCCTCCCTGAAATCAGATTATGTTGACTCGTCCTTTAACCTTCTAAGGAAAGGGTTCCTTTATTATATAAAAGCAAGTTGTTGTTCTTTTCCCTCTGTATTGGTGATGACAAGGTGAGCAAACTGGATGTGGCAGAACCGGCCAGGAGTATGAAACTCGGGGGTGCTTTTATCCTCTTCCTGTGATGAAACAAAGCCACCTTTCTGGGGGGAGAAAACGTATTTTGGTTTTATATCATAGATTTATTAACAATCTTGCACTTTTTCCCCTTTTCATTTTCAACCACGTAGGTCCTATGCACCAATGTCTGAGAGTCGAGGCTTGTATGCTACAGCTACAGTAATTTCTTCCCCAAGCACAGAGGAACTTTCCCAAGACCAAGGGGATCGTGCGTCACTCGATGCCGCCGACAGTGGCCGTGGGAGCTGGACGTCGTGCTCAAGTGGCTCACATGATAATATACAGACCATTCAGCACCAGAGAAGCTGGGAAACACTTCCATTTGGGCACACTCACTTTGATTATTCAGGGGATCCTGCAGGTTTATGGGCCTCAAGTAGCCATATGGACCAACTTATGTTTTCCGATCACAGCACAAAGTACAACAGGCAAAATCAAAGTAGAGAGAGTCTTGAACAAGCCCAATCACGGGCAAGCTGGGCATCTTCCACAGGATACTGGGGAGAAGACTCGGAAGGTGACACAGGCACAATAAAGCGAAGGGGTGGAAAAGATGTTTCCATTGAAGCCGAAAGCAGTAGCATCACCTCTGTGACCACAGAAGAAGCCAAACCTGTTCCTACGCCGGCCCACATAGCTGTGACGTCGAGTACTACAAAGGGACTTATTGGTAAGCTTATTAGAGAGCTTTGTCAGATCTCACCTTTCAAAAGTAAAATTATGTGTTCATGGTTCTTTTCTTCATCTTGACCCACCCGTTGTTGTCGGGGGCTTCCAAATTAGCGGTATGTTCAGGATTTTGAAATAAGAGTAGTCAAGAGCCCAGGTTCTGTGGTCAGGTACATATGGATATATTCCAGCATAATAAACAGTCTGTACATTTTAGCAGTCAAGATCAGCAGATTATCATTATGGATGTTTTCTTACCTTTTAGGCTAAAAGTATCAGAAGGATGCCCATTCTTTCTAAAGGAAGAATTGTTTGCGTAATTGGAGCTGTTTTAAAAGTTCTATTTTGTTCCTTGAATTCTACTTAGAACTTGACACTTCGCATATATAAATCTTCCATTCACTTTTGTTATGCAGACAAATCATGTGCTGCACACTGTAGAACAAGGAAGAGGGTGCTGAGAAGTAGCATAAAGCATAAGAGCATAGGCTGCGGATTGGGGGTTGAATCCCTGTTTGCCACTTTACTAACTTTGTGACATACAGGCAAGGTACTAACCTATATCTGCTTCTTCCTTTGTGAAACGAGCTTAATAATTTCTATCAATACGGTTGATGTGGGGATTAAAGGAACTCAGAACTGTGCCTAGATAGTAATTTATAAGTATTTGAAAGATGTTTTTGCTTTGCTGCTGCTGTTTCTCTTATGAAGTCTCTCATGTTCCCCCATTCCTATCAGGTTGTATTTTCTATGGCATAGTCAACATCTACCTAACTGAAGTGCAGGAATAAATTACAGGATACAGAGTCAGAGACTCTATAAATACAGAATGGAATTTATTAATAGGGAAATTGTTATTTTGCCATATAAATAGTCATGGATGGATAACAGTTAATACCTTGTCTTGGGTTGCAATTTTTAAAGCACTTTCTTTTAACAAACTAATACTTAGAATTTTTATTGCAAAGACGGGAATGAGTTTCATTCCTAATAACTGAATCTATGAAGTTCCAGAAAATAAAACTCTCATTCTACTTGGCTTCACAGATTTCATGTTCTAGGTCATGAACGTTAATAAAGGACTTTAAAAGAAATACATACCTTATAGTTTAGAGTTTTAAAATTTGTGTCAATTTTTGCACGACTTTTCCAAATTTAATTCTCTTTTCCAAAGTGAGGTCCAAGACCTGAACGTAACGTACGATTGATTTTCTGCCTGACAAGGGTAAATGCCCAGGTAATATGGACTAGCTTACCTTGTCCTTAGGGTAGGGGGAGAAGGAGGAAGGAAACTTTTAGCAGGCACTACTAATATCTCCCAGGCATAATACTAGGATTTTATGTTTTCTCTTTGCTTAAACTTTCCAATAAACCCAAGGGTTAAGTGTTAACCTTATTACTATTTTATAGTTAAATGCAAGATCTGAAGTAGTCTGTTTAGTAACGTCTCTCACCAGTTATTTTACCATGGTGATAACCATTGAGAATATTTGGCCCAGTTAACATCCATTTCCTCGCCTGCCATATCCCCCACGCAACATAAATCACATTTGTCATTGCACGGTGTTTGCTGTCTCAATAATTAGTTTTATAATTAAAAAAAAAATTTTTTTAATGTTTTATTATTTTTGAGACAGAGAGAGACAGAGCGTGAACGGGGGAGGGTCAGAGACAGAGGGAGACACAGAATCCGAAGCAGGCTCCAGGCTCTGAGCTGTCAGCACAGAGACCGACGCGGGGCTCGAACTCACAGACCGTGAGATCATGACCTGAGCCGAAGTCGGCCGCTTAACCGACTGAGCCACCCAGGCGCCCCAGTTTTATAATTTAACGTAAACATTTGTGGCATGAAATAATCGTCCACAAAATTTGCAATGACCGGTACATTGTCTTCACTACAGTGCGGAAGGAGGGCAGGTATCGAGAGCCCCCGCCCACCCCTCCAGGCTACATTGGAATCCCCATCACTGACTTTCCAGAAGGACATTCCCATCCGGCCAGGAAACCTCCAGACTACAACGTGGCACTTCAGAGATCTCGGATGGTCGCCCGACCCACCGACACAGCTGGGCCTTCGCCTGCACAGCAGCCACACGGGCCTCCAGCGAGCGGCAGGCCAGTGAACAAACCGCAGTGGCATAAGCCCAATGAGTGTGACCCGCGCCTCGCCCCCTATCAGTCTCAAGGGTTTTCCACCGAGGAGGATGGTATATATATGCATTCTTAAAACCATAGCATTAGTGTGTTCACTTATTCTGCCTGTGAGCTTTCGAGGGCATTTGTTTTCTTAACACCTTGGTCAGCTGCGTCTTTAGCCGTATCCTACATAAGGAACATTTTGTGTTCAGAGTTTGTTCGTTCCTGAACGTGTTTAGAAATACCAAAGATTGCCGAGGGGACACTTGCAATAAAGTGTATTACATGACTAGATTTCTTACTGATTCTCAAAGTTTCTCTGTGGAAATGTATTTGGACTTTTAACGAGATCCGAATGAAAGTCTGAAAAAGAAGCATACCTTATAGCTTCTTTGCCGCCTTTCTATAAATCTACCTGGCCATGCTGGAACGAGGGTGACGGAGATCACCCTCTGCCCTTGTTTAACATGTTTTATTATGCAAATAATCATAATGGAAAAAAAGTAAAAGACAAAAAATGAAAATCACTTCTAGTCCTACCTCTTGCAGATAGCAATTATTAACATTTTGTTACATATCCTTCTAGATTTATGTGTGCGTATATATTATTTAAAGTCCCATGCTGCTTCATAATTTTCAATTTATTAACTTTACAATCAGTAAGCATACGATATTTATATCTTCTGTGTATATTTAAAGATATGCATCATATGTACTTTTTTAAAAACTTTAATATTAATCATTACTTAGAAAAAAAGGGAAAAGATTTTAAGTGAGCTATACTAAAAACATAGCTATGGTATTTTTATTTAACCTATCAGTGAATGTATTCTCTCTAGCAAAGAAATGACTTGCCTGCTCACTTTTTTTTTTTTTTTTCCTTTCTTTCTTTTTTTCTCATTGTGTTTGCAGAAGATGAACAAGTATCTGCTGTTTGAGGCACAGGCTTTTCTGGATCCAGAGTTAGCCACCTAAAAGGAGAGCACAAGAAGACGTCCCTAGCAGTGGAGCCGTGGAACTCGCATTCTGAGGATGGTGGACCAGTTTGCCTCCTTCCCTGCCTTAAAAGCAGCATGGGGCTTCTTCTCCCCTTCTTCCTTTCCCCTTTGCATGTGAAATACTGTGAAGAAATTGCCCTGGCACTTTTCAGACTTTGTTGCTTGAAATGCACAGTGCAGCAATCTTCGAGCTCCCACTGTTGCTGCCTGCCACATCACACAGTATCATTCCCAATTCCAAGATCATCACAACAAGATGATTCACTCTGGCTGCACTTCTCAATGCCTGGAAGGATTTTTTTAAATCTTCCTTTTAGATTTCAATCCAGTCCTAGCACTTGGTCTCATTGGGATAATGAGAAAAGCTAGCCATTGAACTACTTGGGGCCTTTAACCCATCAAAGAAGACAAAGAAAAACAATGAAATCCTCTTGAGTACAGTGCTTTGTCCACTTGTTTACAATGTCTTTTTTTTTTTTTTTAATGAATTTAAAGATTGTGTTCAGAGAGTAAATGTTCTATCCATTTGATGATCACAGTATTATTTTGAACCTTTAAGTAGGGTTGCCAGCCTGGGTTTCTAAAAAACCAAATATGCCGGACAGGGTGTGGTCACACCAAGAAGAGGGAAGACCTGGCTTGCGACCCTGTCTTCCCATGTCCTTCTGGCCTCACCCGTGAAGTGCCCTATCCTGGAAGTAGAAGATGTTAGCCAATTACTTAGATACCAAGACACCTCATCCACTCCTTCCCCAGTGGGTGGGGTTCTTCTGTAAAACTGTTTGCACATGGCCAGGGGAGGGAAAAAGGACTCTTGTGTCCTGTGTCTGAGCCTTATGGAGTGCAGGACAGTGTCGTTTGAGGGCGTGTCCTGCTCCATCGAGACGGATGGCAAACCCCGTTTTTTTAAGTTATGTTTCTTTGATTTTTGTTAAATTAGTTTTAGGGATTTTTTTTTTTTTTTCATTTTTAAAGAGAAACGTTTGTAACTGGATAGCATTGCAGTGAAAGCAGCTTGGGATATTGGAGCTAACGCCAGCTGTTAATACTGCTCTTTCGAGACAGCCTCCCTGTACCGAACTGGCATTAGGGAATAAACAAGCCTTTAACGTGATAGAGGAACAAAAGATCAAAAACCTGATTAGACATGCCAGCCTTTGCGAGGTGGGTTAGTCACCAAAGACTAACCTGGAAGTGGCTTTATGGACGCTGCAGATAGAGAAGGCCTACGTGTAGCAACCACCTGCTCACAGCTGCTATTAACCCTATAGTGACTGAAATGACCCCTCCACTCTATTTTTGTGTTGTTTTTGCACAGACTCCGGAAAAGTGAAGGCTGCCAATCCGAGTAGTACTCAAATGTGAGGAACTGCTGGTCTTGGATTTTTTTTCCATTAAATTCAGCTGATCATATTGATCAGTAGATAAACGTAAATAGCTTCAAATTTTAAAAGTCAAATTGCAGTGTTTTTTCACTGCATCAAAACGATGTCAGTGCTTTATTTAATAAATCTCTTCTGTATCATGGCATTTGTCTACTTGCTTATATATTACATTGTCAATTATGCATTTGTAATTTTCCATGTAATAGGCATTATTTGCCAGTTTTCTTATATAGGCTGTGGACCTCATGTGCAGATAGACAGAAACCTAGCTCTACCACAAGTCGCACAAACGTTATCTAAGCATTAAGTAATCGTAGAACATAGGACTGCTAATCTCAGTTCGCTCTGTGATGTCAAGTGCAGAATGTACAATTAACTGGTGATTTCCTCATACTTTTGATACTACTTGTACCTGTATGTCTTTTAGAAAGACATTGGTGGAGTCTGTATCCCTTTTGTATTTTTAATACAATAATTGTACATATTGGTTATATTTTTGTTGAAGATGGTAGAAATGTACTATGTTTATGCTTCTACATCCAGTTTGTACAAGCTGGAAAATAAATAAATATAACATAAAGCCTGGTGTCTATCCTTAATGAATCGTGCATGCTTTTTATTTCTGAAGTGTAATAAGGCCTTTGGGTCTTACTGCAGGAGCAAGCCCTCAGAAGGTCAAAGAGATTTAGCCTACTTAGTATAAAAACTACCTAAAACTATTCTTTTAGGTAGCTTTCTGTTGATTCAAAGATACTAATATCACAAACCAAACCACATTCAGAATTCAGTGTTTCTTGAGATTCAGTGAAAAATAATGATGATCCATATATATTTATAGAGCATTGGTCTCTTCTCAACTCTTTTCCAATAAAAATTTCTGTGGGACATATTTTAATTCCCAGTGTGCATAATGAGAAACAGGACCTCAGAGAACATAAATTGTTATTCATGATCATGACCACTAAGTTCAAGGTACAATGTAGCTAATGATTTGAGACTTCTGAGTACATAAAATATTGTTATGTCTAGGAGTTGTGTTATTTGGTAAGTCTGAGTAATGCTTCAGTCTATCAGAAGGGCACTTATACTTAAAAGGTAAAAATCAGTTCAGCAGCAACCTATTTAAGCACTTTTGAAATCAAGGACTCATTTCTTAGCCTCAAGCAGACATAAAGAAAAATGGTACCACTCACTGGGAAGCCTCAGAAGCTGGAGTGGAAGCATATGGGAGCACGTGCACAAAATGTGAGAAAGTCTAAAAAGGAGTCAGAAGTTTAGCCCTACTACTCAAGTGGCCACTGGCCAAACTTAAAAAGCTTTCTGAATCAGCATTTGTGCTAGCTGTCTTGGTGAGAACATGTTGAAAATCTGGCCATCGAAACAATTGGAGAATTAAAACGAGTAGCTTCAACCATACCTTTTAAAAAATGAAGGTATTGTGTATAGATGTGTTATGTGTTTGCCTCTATTCGTTATAAAAGCCATTCATTACTCAGGGACACTCATCAAAACAACCACCTATGCTTTAATGCAATGCTCGATTTAAATTTGTCATTCAAAAAGCTTAATTTTCTCCAATCTGGCTGGAAAAAATTAAGAATCTGATGCTAACAAGCTCTTCATCCTAACTTTTTGTATTCTTAAAACAGGAAAATGACTAAACTACGATGCCCATTAAAAACCCTTTTATATTTTAGGTTACCTTTAAGTAGGCAAAGACTTGTCTCTGCTTCAGGGATTCAAGAAATCCATGTTCATCAGATGTAATCAACAGCAATGACAGAGTTTAATCCGTGTCCTGTTAGTAACAGAATTTGGTCAAGTTTTAGGAATGTTGTAGAAGATACTTTGTTGGCAAATATCTGATGCTCTATCCCCTAATCAAAAAGGCAACACAGACCCAAGTCTGTTTCCATGCACACAAGTTAAAACCTTCCAAATATTCTCAGCTTAAACCTGTCGTCCTATATTGGGAAGTAATAGAGCTTATGTTCATCTATGCTTTAATGTATTTTAGCTCCAGTTCACTGATACTATCTCCCCAAATGTTCCTGAGTGATGCAAGCTTCTGAGAATGTGTGTATCAACGCCTGGTAGGTCTGTGTACTAATGTATTAATGCATTATTGCACTCATGTTTTTGTCAAAAATAGGAAGCTCTCTGAGTCCTTGATTCTGTGATCTAATTCTCCTTTAACAATAGCTTACCCAAAGAATAAGAAAGTGAAGCAAGTTGTTGATGGAGAGGGAAATGATTTCATTAATATTCATAATGTCAAGAAGAATGTTGAAAGGGGCAGTAATGTAGCTTTAATGAATAGGACAGACTGTAGCCAAGCTGACATGACTTTCAAGAAAGACTTTAAAGCGAATGACAATTTACCCAACTGAAAGGGAGACAGACACGCTGGAACTGAAAAATAATTTGTGAATTGCACTTTTTCAACGTTCACGTTTTTTTGCAAGCAGGATAAAATTCCTGCCTATGATTGAAATTACACTCATTGCCCAGTTTTTACAATGCCATGATTATATAACAGGAAAATTTTATAGAGGTGATCAAAACATTGCATGCAAGGTTAAAGAATCGTAGAAAAGGCTTTATTTCATGGGCAATCAATGAGGTCATAACAATTTTCATTGTGGGGAAAAATAGGGTATAGATATAATATCAAAGTAAACAACGTCAAATGACCAATTTTATAGAGGAGGGGAAATAATGAAATAAATTCAGTTCAGGGTACTCCACAACTCCAAAATAAAAGCAAGTTCTGTTTTTTCTGTAAATAGTTCCATAAAATTTAAGGAGCTTTGTTAATAACATTAACTATTTGACCTAACACTGAGTAGTTGCCATGCAGTATGGTCTGATGTGAACCAATGAATTAACAGTATGGCAGAATATTTGAGGCCTTCCTTAATTTATATAGATATATAATTTATGCAAAACATTTTTTCAGATAAGATTATAAAACTGATGTAGGATTAAGTCAGTGTCACGTGTAGCATTGAGATGAAAATGTGTGCAGTGCTTCCAGATGTAAATGAGTTGGTTTCAACCATATTGTACACTTACTATGCTCTACGCACTTTCTTCTAGATGGTGGATATAGATTTCATTAATGTGAAATGAGGTGTCTTTTAATTACCGTTTTTTGTTTTGGTTTTTGCAAAGTGTCTCCCGTTTCTCGGGCCTTAGAGGGGAGAACTTAGTGATCTTAATATCTTATCAAGTAGTCTTGATCACTGCTGGATCAAAGGCGATACCAGTCCCAAGAGCTGCCCATGTAGGTTTGCCAGCAATGTGTAAGAGGGTCCTTGACTAAGCACTGTGACCAACAGGGAAAGTAACAACCAACTTGAACTCATCACGTTCTCTTTGGGGTATTTCTGTGAGAAGGCAAAAATAGCAAAAGCTATACTCAAATCGGTATACAGAAGCTATGAGATGAGAGAAGTGATGAGTATGCAGAAATCACAAATAAGTAGGGGTCTCTGAAGTCCAGCAAGAGATTAAAGACAGGAGTGAGGGCAAAAGCTTAGTGTAACAGACACCTGTTTCTTAGGAAGCAACCAACAATATGTCTTCATTGTACCTGAATAGATTTCCAGTCTCGGAACAAACCCCCTTGCAGCTTGGCTCTGTGAAATGTGTTTATTCTTCCCTCAACCAGGATGAAAAGCCTTTCCCATTCTTTGTGTTTCCTTTTCTGATAACTGTTCTTCCCAGCACCTAGAAAAATGCCTGGGATATTATAAAGGTTTTTAATACATGAATATCTTACCAAGAACCCTAAAGGGCCCAATTTACACTAATAGATTGGACAATCAAAATCAGCCAATGTGCATTTATTGAGGGGCATCTATAACTGCCCAGTACTGGTAAATATTCAGAAGTAACATAAAGTACTTTGTTAAAAAAAATTATTTTTTCTTTATTGAGGTATAATTGACAAATACATGACTCTTAACAGGAGTAGCAAGGATCAAGATTAAAATGGGGGCACCCGGGTGACTTAGTCTGTTAAGCATCCAACCCTTGGTTTCCACACAGGTCATGATCTCATGATTTGTGAGTTCGAGCCCTGCATTGGGCTCTGCACTGTCAGGGCGGAGTCTGCTTGGGATTGTCTCTGCCCCTCCCCTACTCATACACTCTCTCTCTCTCAAAATAAATAAATAAAACTTTAAAAAAAGACAATAAAATACTATTTAAGAGTTTTGTGTGGCTTCAGTTCAGATAGGCAAAAGATCAATAAAGACTGAAGCATCCATAAAGGAGTGTTCAGTTCTCCCTTGAAGTATCAGGAAGATTTGATGAACAAAGGCATTGCCTATGGGACACTGAGGAGACACACTTAATTGCATGGACATCAGGATTAGGAGAAATTAGTGGAATAATTAGGGGAATGTGAGATTACATGTAACAAAATAGTTACAGAGATTGTATTTATTTTAGGGGATCAGAGCTTATAAAAAAAGGGCAAGAGCAAAAGAATCTTTGATGAGACAGTATTATTCAAGAAAGATCTGATTTGGCAGGACTATAGGATGTAAGGGTGAACCAGGGAGAAGGTAGTTCGCGGGAAAAAAATCCAAAATAATCTAGGCCTGGGCTAGTCAAGTCCTGGAAAGCGTGTCAGGGGAGCAGAAGCAATTCAAAGCGGGGGGGGGGGGGGGGAATAATAGGACTTGGTATCCATTAGGATAGGATAAATTAAAGGAAAATTAAGCCCCTCTCCCCACCAAAACAAAGTCTTAAAATTCTTTGAGTACTTAAGATAAAGGAAGTGGGGCGTCTGGGTGTGTTAAGCGTCTGACTTTGGCTCAGGTCATGATCTCACAGTTCATGAGTTCGAGCCCTCCATCGGGCTCTGTGTGGACAGACAGCTCAGAACCTGGAGCCTGCTTCAGATTCTGTCTCCCTCCCTGCCCCTGCCACTCCCCCACTCATGCTCTTCCTCTCCCTCTCTCTCAAAAATAAAGAAAAAAGATAAAGGAAGTAACATTGACAAAGATAAGGAAGCTGCAGAAAATACTGATTTTTTAAACGAAGTCAAAAAAAGATTTTTGTCCAGGGGATTCTACTTTATGTTCTACTTTAATGCCCATCATACCTCCTGCACCCAGGTTGAAGAAGGTGGTATTCTACCCTACTTAGGTACCATTATTGGTGAGTCCTCATGGCTTATTCACTACATTTTCCAAAATGTGTTTGATTCATTCTTTTATATCACTGTCTAGGTTTTAAATCTTTGAGGGCAGGCTATTACACCTAACCAAACTATTTCTAGCACTATGCACCCTGTGGTTATGCTTAAATGATAGTATTTGTGTGATCTTGGATCAGCTGGTTAGTTTTTTTATAGCACTCCAAAAGACCAAAAGTATAGAAGAAACAAAACACACAAGCAGAATGTGAATAAATAGAATGAAAAGAGCCAGAGAATTTGAGTGGGTAAGGGGTTAGGCCACAGCCTCACAAAATTATACTTACTGATTCACATGAAAAGCTAGACCCAGAGAAGGACGTTTACAGCATGGCATTTTGAAGACTTGCCTCAAAAAAGGCACTCCCCAGGGGCATCTAGGTGGCTCGGTTAAGCGTCTGACTCTTGATCTCAGCTCAGGTCATGATCTCACAGTCATGATCTCATAGTCGTGAGACTGGGCCCCGTGTCAGGCTTTGTGCTGAAAGTGGAACCTGCTTAAGATTCTCTCTCTACTTCTGCCCCTCTCCACCTCAAAAAAAAAAAAAAAAAAAAAAAAAAAGTCACTCCCAGAGGACGAGTAGAAATGAAAACTTACCCAACCTACTCATGGGAGAGTCTTGATTCTCCAAGTGTCTCTTCTTCCACCAACTTTCCTGACAAGGGAAGAGACGAGTGAGCTAGCATTCCACTGTGCCCAGTATCAGGTCCTTCACTACCGAAGAGACAGGAGAAGTCCTTTGCTAACATTCTTACTCCATCAAGAGTCCTGGTGCATGACTAAGTCTGCAGGATGCAGATCTCTGAAAAACAAAACAAAACACCTTGTTTTCAAAAAAGTGAAATGAATAGAGACCAAGGTTTCTTTTACAATCTTGCTAACATTCTTTTTTGGTCCAAACATTTGAATCTTGGAGTTGAACTGCATGGTTTTGATTTCTTAACTGTGTGACTCTGGGAAAAAAACTGAATTCTATATCTCAGTCTTCCCATGTGTAAAATGGATAAAACAATGGTATCTATCTCAATAGTAACAGCAAAGGTAAAGTAAAATATCACATATTAAACATTTTACACAGTATGTGGTACATAGTAGGCACTCAAACAATGTTAGCTGTAAGATTTTCTAAATTACAAAATATTTTCCCAAATAGCATGTACACATTAATAACATACAACTTAAGCATACAACTTAATGCAATTAAGCAAATATTTATCATTTCAGGGGGGTATAAACCACAACACTGGGATACCACTCCATACCCATTAGGATGGTGACTATCAAAAAAACAGGAAATAACAAATGCTGGTGAACCTGTGGAGAAACTAGAACTCTTGTGCGCTGTTGGTGGTAATGCAAATGGTACAGCCACTGTGGGAAGCAATACAAATGGTTCCTCAAAAAACAGAATTGCTGGGGCGCCTGGGTGGCTCAGTCCATTAAATGTCTGTGGTTCAGGTCATGATCTCACGGTTTGTGGGTTCTAGCCCTGCGTAGCGCTCTGTGATGACAGCTCAGAGCCTGGAGCCTGCTTCAAATTCTGTGCATCTCTCTCTCTCTCTCTCTCTCTCTCTCTCTCTCTCCCTTCCCCATGCGTGCACTCTCTCTCTTTCTCTCTCAAAAATAAACATTAAAAAATGAAAAAAAAAATAGAATTGCCACATGATCCAGTGATTTAACTTCTGGGTATATACTCACAAGAATTGAAAATAAGAATTGGAAAGGTTCCTTGGACACCTACATTCTCAGCCTCCACAATAACCAAAAGATGAAAGCAACCTTAGTGTCTACTGACCAATGAATGGACAAAATGAGGTATATGCCTACAATGGAATATTACTCAGCCTTCAAAAGGAAGGTAATTCTGACACATTGCAAAATGGATGAACACTGAAGACATGCTAAGTGAGATAAGCCAGTCACAGAAGGACATATACTGTATGGTTCCACTTATGCAAAGTATGTATAGTCAAATTCACAGACATAGAAAGTAGAATGGTGGTTGCCAGAGGCTGGAGGAATGGGGAGTTATTGTTTAATAGGTACTGAGTTTCAGTTTTGTAAGATGAGAAGACTTCCGTGGATGGATACTGACGGTGTGGTTACACAACAAACTGAAGGTACTTAGTGCCACTGAAAGGCACATGTAAAAACTGGTTAAGATGGGGTGCCTGGTGGCTCAGTCAGTTAAGCATCTGACTCTTGATTTTGGCTCAGGTCATGATCTCACAGTGGTGAGACTGAGCCCCAAGTCAGGCTCTGCACTGAGCGTGGAGCCTGCATGGGATTCTCTCTCCTTCTCTCTCTACCTCTCCCCTGCTTGTTCTCTCTCTAAATAAATAAATAAACATTTAAAAAAAATGGTTAAGATGGCAAATTTTATGTGTTTTTTTTTGCCACTATAAAAACATTTTTTTACCTTTATCATTAGCCCACAGTAGTCTGGCATACATATGTGCCTTTATACTTCTTGTTCCTTATACCTATCTTCCAGAGGTGGAAACAAAATTGTATAATTCTCTGCTTGAAAATAAAAATACGAAATCAGGAATAAGTTCCCCTTTAAAAGGCAAATCGGTTTTAAATAAAAGGACACTAGGACTTGAAACATTTGAACCTAAAATAACCTTGCTTACTTACATCCTGTGTCCAATACATTGTATTGATGCTTTAAGAAAACAGAATTGTACTATATATTTGTGATGCAGGACATTAAGCATAAAATCTATTTTCTAACTAATCAGGTTGGGGGTATAACGTCAAGTAGGATTAAGTATGACTTCTCCACTCTTTAACATTAGAAATAAGGGTTCCGATTCTGGTAATGGAAAAATAGTTTGTATTAGACTAGCTCTCCTGCTGATAACAATTATAAATGCTAGATAAAATATAAAAACAAGCAATAGTTTGAATGCATTGGAGAGCAACCAAAGGCAATATCGGTAGGGGCACAATCCTTGAAGGAAGGAAAGCACACTAGGTGAGCTCTTTGTAGAGAACTGACTTTTCTCTTGAGGGTACGTTCCAGTCACATGGCCCATCAGCGATAGAGGTCAAAGTCAGTTGTTTTGGGCTCAGGAAGATCAGAGTTCTGTTCTGAAAGGTTGAGAGCAAATAGGGAGGACGGTACCAAATCTGCATAAGAATTCCCTTCAAGTCTTTGGAGGGCTCCAGAGCTGTGCATCTGCCAAATGATGGTCCAAAGAACCCAGCAGAAGGCAGCTGCTGGGAGGCTTAAGAGCTAAGCAGAGATTTCAGCCACTGTCGCTTTCTGGGAAGACTGGAGTTAGAATAAACACCTTGGGCTTTCCACTGAAAACCTAAAGGGTCATTACTCGGAGTAAAGATCATGTCCCCGAACTGAGGGCTATGTCCTCTAAGGCAAAACTAAAAGAGAGTCACCCTGACAAAGCCTGTAGCTAAGCCCCATGGGATCAATGTGACCTGTTCATAATTTAATTATAAGAGAACACAATTCAACACTCTTCAGAGGAAAGCAACATAAATCCAGATTCTCCACAAATGTTATCATTGATTATATGATGTCAAGAGTATAACTAAATATTACTAGGTATGGAAAAGCCCAGGAAAATCATAATTAGTGGTAAAGGAAGTGTAAGTACAGGAAAAGAGAGAGATAGAGAGAGAAGGGTAAGAAACAACAATCATATGGTAGAAATAACTAACACTTTCAAGAGAGGAAAATCACCACAGTGGTTCATATTCATTCAATTAATTCAATATATACTCATATAGTAACCATAATATGCAAAAAATATTACCACTTTATCGATAATATGATTATCATCAAAAAGAAAAAAATGAATAAAAGAAACAGATTTTTCTTTTGGTTTTATTTCCTGGCATCCAATAGAAAGAATGAAAGGGATGTTTATATTCACTTTTCTTTGCTGAAACAATAACTATGGTTATCCATATTTGGGTATATGGCAAAGATTGTTTTCAAAATTAAAACGTGGGCATACATGGCAGAGAGCAGAACTCTTGTGAAACAGACAAAAATCCCACTCCTTTTAAATTATAATAATGGCATTGAAATTTTCCCACCAATAATAGTTAATGTGGCTCATGAACTGGATACTTCTGATAACAGCAAAGGATTATATCTTTTAATTGTCAAATTTTGGTAGTTACCAGATAAGTTTATTAGTTTAAAATTAAAGTACATAATTTTGCACATGATAGCTGAATCCAGAGTTTACTTGGTTTATGCTTACAGTGGTTTTCTGCTTTGATTTCAAGTGTCTTTTAAGGTCAGTCAAGTATGATTGAAATTTAAATAGCCGTTTCCTTTCACTCTTATAGAGTTATGAGATCCTCAGAGTTTCCCCAAATGAAACAATCTCTGTTGGGAGGGTAGAATGTGTGTTCCCTTCGTTTGAAATTTCAGTTGACCGGGTCAGCTCAGGAGGAAGCAAATTGTCCATGGATTTATATAAATATCACTATAAAGAGACAAAATATTAAGGGGCAAAGTTGATTGAGCATCTGACTTCTGCTCAGGTCATGATCTTGTGGTTCATGGGTTCGAGTTCCGTGTCAGGCTCTGTGCTGACAGCTGAGAGCCTGGAGTCTGCTTCAGATTTTGTGTCTCCTTCTCTCTCTGCCCCTCCCCTGCTTACACTCTGTCTCAAAAATAAATAAAAACATTAAAAAAATTTTTTAAAGAGACAAAATATTAATAAGTGCTTTCGATTTTTTCTTCCTTCTGCAGACCCAGAAAGGAACCCAGAATTTATCAGCTTCACACATCATAAATCTTGAACTTGTGAGTTACTCTTTGAGCAATGACTCTAAGTGAGACTTTTCCTTCCTTCCTTGTGACTCTCCCAGAAGTTGACCCTTTGTACTCTACATCAATCAAGGATTCCCAGCTTGAGGTCATGTTAGGGCAGCAGATACTTTGAGGAACCAGTTCTCATGACAATGGAATGCCACTGTCCCTCTGGCCTCTAAATGCTGGGGAGGCTACACTGTGTCTCTAAATCACGCTTTGTCCACCCAGACAGGAAGACTCCGCCCCATGGTGACAGCCACACTGAGGACTTCAGGGAGCTTAAACCTAATGGTGTCAGGGAGCTTTAAGTGATTTTCAAACCAGCACTTGAACGATGTTTCTGGAACACAGTGGGATAGAAATAAAGAATATCTATTAGCTACCGTGGTACTTTTTTCTTCTCTGAATATTTTATTATTTCTACCATAAAAGGTTCCTCTTTCCCCACCATCCCTTCCCTCTTTCTTTCCCTACAGTCCCTTTCCTCCTTCTTTCCCTGTCCTCCTCAACCTCCTTCACCACCACCCACCCGGCCCTAAGAAAAAAATTCCTTTCTTTTAGTGTTCTTCCATCATGACCCACACCTTATTGAGTGGTTCTCATTAGAGAAAATTTAAATACATTAATCCACATCTTCAGGCTTATTATGAATCCTCTACTGCAAAATTTTTAGGATCTTTTCAAGCACCCATTACAACTTCTACCAAGCTCACAGGTGTCCTTTCTTACTCACGACCTCCTCTCATCAGCCTCTGCACTGTGTGTGTGTGTGTGTGTGTGTGTGTGTGTGCATTAATGTGACAAGAAGTCTGCTTATATCTTGGGCTTTTTCCCCTGGTGAAGACAAAGCTTATGCTCAGCTTCCAGGAGAGTGCTTTGATCCAAGCCCCTTTCCACCCTAGCACGACCTTCTGGAATCTCCTATTATGTCCCATAGACCCAATAAATCTCCCAGGATGTTCAATTAATGCACCCTAGTCCTGGCCAGGCTGGCTTCCTTCTATTCCTGAAGCAAGGTCCAAATCACCTCTTCGAATGTGTGAGCCCCAAGAGACAAATCCAAATACAAATGAAGTAGCAAACTCCCATTCCTTATTTTATTCTTAAAAAGCATTATTATGACAAACCAAAGCATCACCAGGAACACAGAGCACACACTGTATGGTCATCTGCCACAAGGGAGAGATTTGTGTCCATCCTGTTCTGTGAAGGAGAAGGATGACATGTGGACAGGAAGTCTCATAGGTTTACTGGTAAGTATGCCGGACTTCAAGTGGCTTGGGGGTTGGCCTCAGGGAGGACAGGCAGTGTTGGGATTAGAAAGCAAAGGTCTCTTGGATTTATCCTGGATTGCTCTCTTTCCATTATGCTCCTTGAATAAGTTTGCTATGGTTGCCAACCAAATACCACAGGAAGGTAATTTCTCATAGTTCTGGCAGCTGGAAGTTCAAGATCAAGGTGCTGGCAGGTGTGGTTTCTCCTGAGGTCTCTCTCTTTGGCTCAAAGATGGCTGATTTCTTGTATTCTCACATGGCCTTTTCACCTTGAGAATATTTCCCTGCTGCCTCATCTTGTCTAAGTACAGTAATCCTATTGTTCGGAGCTTCACTCTTAATTACCCCTTTGGAGGCCCTCCACATAGAGTTACATTGGATATTAGGGCTTCAAAATATAAATTTTAAGGGAACACAGTTCAATCCACAACAGGTGGTCACTGAGCCAGCAGGTAGCTAAGAGCAAGATGGCAGGTTCACAAAAGCAACAGTTCTCGTGCAGCTCAGAGGGACATCCATAAAAGACTCTTCACCAATGAGGATCCTTGAGGTACTCTTTCCCTACCCATGTGATAAGTGAGATTGTTTAAAGGTGAGCTGTGGTTCTTTAGGTCTCTCATAATGACCCTCATATATGTTTCCTCCCTAGGAAATGCTCTGCTGAGTCCAAGGTCTCAGCTTTATAGTTGGTTTTTAGTAGCAGATAACTTTTCCTAAGTAGCAAACTTTTTGCATAATTTTGAGAAATTTCTTCCTAAAAGGCATACATGTGCACAATGTACACATTTTAACAATGTAAATCCGCAAGTGATGGCGAAGTAGGATGGGTTGTAATAATCAGAGAGTAGCTCATCTCATGACCCCAAACTAGAGGCATGACAGCTACATCCAAGCCACCACTGAAATGTACAGCCTATCCTGTGGAAGATGCTGATGACGCAGAGCAGACCTCTTGTGAAGGTCCAGAGAGGATTGGATCAGTGGATGTTTTGGCCAATTCTTTGCCTCTTAGTTAGATCGGGCATGTAGTAAACAGGCATGTCTGCCAGGCATGGGATGTGGTTGGGGTACTGTCAGGGCAGGGGGTGGGGGTCTGAGCCCAGGCCAAGGGCTCAGACAACACGATTCAAGAAAGTGTCTCAAGAAACCCTAAAAATACTCAAGTGAAAGTTTTCAAATTATCAGTCAGAGTCTGATGACTGACAACTTAAAAGCAGTTCTCAAAACACTTTCAAGAAGGTGTATGTGGTCAAAACTTTCATAAGCTTCATTACCATGGAAATAATGAATGCATGAACTGACACATCATTTGCTTTTTTCTCTGTTGGCATCTCCACTGATGGCACAAAAGCAATGGTGGGTAAAGAGTTGGTACCTTAACATGAAGCCGTGGCATCAACCTGAACTAGCCGTCATTGTGTTTTTCGTTGTCATGTACTTCCAGTAAAACAAACACACCAGTGCTTAATGAGGCAATAAAACTTCAAGATTTTACTAAATCTTGTCCCTTGAGTACTCATCTATTTAGCATTCTTGATGAAGAAATGTAAATACAAATAAAGCACTTTTGCTGCATACCAAAGTCCAATGACTGTCTCAAGAAAGCACTTTTTTTGTTTGATGTCAATCATATCTCAATAAAGTGGTTTAAAAAAAAAGAAAATGCATTTTGATTGAGCACAAACTTAACTAGCTGCTTTTTATCATGGAATATCAGGAACACAATTTTTTTCCAGAAGAATGACTATGGTTATTTGGATATTTGGTGTTATGGACTGAATGTTGTGCTGCATCCCAATTCATATGTTGAAACCCCCTACTTTTCCGTGTGATGGTGTTAGGAGGTGGGGCTTTGAGAAATGATTAGGATTTAGTGAGGTCGAGAAGGTGGAGCCTTCATGAATGGTATTAGTGCCCTTATAAGAGTCACAAGCAAGTTTAATTCCTTTTTCTGTTCTCTGCCATGAGAGGATATGAGAAGGCAGCAGTCTGCAGCCCAGAAGAGGGCTCTTTCCCGGAGCCTAATTCTGCTGGCACCCTGATCTCAGACTTTTGGCCCCCTGTGGAAGGGCCCCTCAGACTTTTGGCCTCAGACTATTTCCCCCGCTGTGGGAAATAAGTCTCTGTTGTTTATAAGCACCAGTCTATGGTAATTTGTTATAGCAGCCAAAACTGACTATGACATTCGGTAAACTTTTTCTTCAAAAACAAAAAAAGTAAGCTCACTATTTCATGGAAAAATAACTGACGAGACTTGTTGCCAATGATAAAATCCAAGCTTTCAAGTGAAAATTAAAGTTTTGGAAAATCTGTATCTGCCATTGTACACTTGAAAGCTTTCCAATAGTTAGAGTTTTCTGATGAGATTAGTAGTGATATTATCTTTTAAAAAAAATGTTTATTTTTGAAAGAGAGAGAGAGACAGAGAGAATGTGTGAGTGGGGTAGAGGCAGAGAAAGAGGGACAGCCTGCTTGAAGCAGGCTCCAAGCTGACAGTAGCAAACCCGATGAGGGGCTTGAACTCACAAACCACGAGATCATGACCTGAGTCTAAGTTGGACACTCAACTGACTGGGCCACCCAGGTGCTCCGGTAGTGATATTATCTTAAAGAATGGGATGTTTTTTTTTATTTTATACAATGAAATGTGTCAATAAAAGAGGTTGAGAATTACTACCTTGAAATTTAGGTTGGGCTCCTGTTATCTAGACCATTTTGATTCCTCCTTACTAAAAACAAATGGATGTAAATCACACACATGAAAATTATAAATTATAGAGTTTCTCTACTTGAAAATGGTAAGCAGCTAAGCTCTTAGGCTGAACTTTTTTTTTTTTTTAATTTTTTTTTCAAAGTTTTTAAATTTATTTTTGGGACAGAGAGAGACAGAGCATGAACGGGAGAGGGGCAGAGAGAGAGAGGGAGACATAGAATCGGAAACAGGCTCCAGGCTCCGAGCCATCAGCCCAGAGCCTGACGCGGGGCTCGAACTCACGGACCGCGAGATCGTGACCTGGCTGAAGTCGGACGCTTAACTGACTGTGCCACTCAGGCGCCCCGAGGCTTAACTTTGAAAGGTGTTTGTGGATGTCCAGGATCACTGAAAATAAAATAAGACATACTTATCTGTAAAAAGTATAGACATAAAACTCTTAGAAAGTTAGTATATTTTTCTTATAGTTTAATTCTAAGAGAAAGATCTAGAACATTTTTAACCTACATTCCTTCTTGGTTTGACTATACTACAAAAAGAATATTTTCCAGAGTCACATAGGATTTCTTGGTTTGAAATCCAGATCTTCCTCTTTCCACTTATGTGACTGGGAGAAATGTATATCTCTGAGCCTCCAAAATAGTCCTCAGTGATCTCTGTTTCCTGGTCTTTATACCCTTGTGCCCCCTGCCATGATAGCTCTCTGGCCAGTAGAATATGGCAGAAGTAATGATATGTAACTTTCAAGATAAGGTTATAAAAGACTGCACCTTCCATCTTGAGTTCTTGCTTCTCTTTAGATCACAGCTCTGGAAGAAAGCAGTCTGTACCATGAGGCCACTGAGGCAGTCTGTGGAAAGGCCATGTGGTAAAGAACTGAGGTACCAACAACCACATGAGTGAGCTTAGAAACATGTTTCAGCCCCAGTCAAGACTTGAGATGCCTGGTACCCTCGCTGACAATTTGTCTGCAATATCATAAGAGACTCTAAGCTAGAACCAACTGGTGGTCCCAAAACTCCTGATCACAGAAACTGTTTGTTGTTTTAAGTTACTTTTTTGGGGGGTGGGGGAGTAATTTATTAACCAGCAATACACTTAAGTACAGTGATCTTTTTGTATTGATGCCTAAAGGGTATCTTTTTCCCTCTGAAAAAGCTATGGTTGTGTTAGAATTAGAAATCTTGTACTGTGCATTGTCAGCTACTATTTCATGCAAGCAGGGGGCATATTCAATAAATAGTTTCACATCTTCCCTAAAGAAAGCTTTACTACAATTTAGATTTCAGTACTGTTTTAATTATTTTAGTTTCCCTTTTCAAAGCCCTCCCCCTGCCATAATACATATGTTAGATCCTCTTTTACTGACTTCTACAGCTACCACTTTCTATCAAATTTTTTAAATCTCTTTCTTCATTTCCTTTTGATCTTTAAGTTTCCTTCTTTGCCATTGTCTACTTCCTTTAAAGCATTTTGTGTTGGCTTTGTTACTGTTTCATTGGGTTTATCTTTGTTTCTCAAATGACTTTTTTTCCTAAATATTCTCTGAATTCATTCACTTATTTAAAATTTCTCTACTCATTTTATTTATGAAAAAATTTTAAAAATTCTGATTTTTGATGATTTACAAAAGCTTATAATAGTTTTCCTTATGTTATTTTACCATATTTTGAAATACTAGGTTATAGTTTTCATTCATTTTGTGAGTTTGGATTTCTGGCATTATTTCATAGTATGCAAAGGATTTATTTTCATATGCTTCCATTTCTCTTGTTTTCTGATAACAATCTCTCAGCTTGAGATTTGATATATCCTTTTCTGCAGTTCGTTTTTAAGTGAAATGAGTACTCCTGTCTTTTTAAGAGGAATAAATGAGCCAGGATAGCTTTTCTAACTTCATGACTCTAGATCTCTTTTATTCTTTTTTACAAAGTGCTAAAAAATATGGCAGTAAACTTCCTGAGATTTTCCTTGTCTGGTCTTCTCCCTTAATTCTATTTAAACTTCCTCTTTCCTTTGCCTCTGTTGTTTCTGTCCTGCCCATATGGGATTCTACTCTCAGCACTTTCTCCTTGATGCAGGGCTTTGTCATAGAAAGTTAGTTTGGTTTGTTACTTTCAAGAATTCATAGGCACAAATCCCTGGAAAGAACTCATATCCTCAATTTTCTGAAACCCCACTGAAATTTCTGCACAAAACAGTTTGCAAAATGCCTTCCCAGGTTCTGCAGCTATTCCCAGGATAATCCACTGTGATTTCCAGGGAGTCACTGATAGTAATTTAATAGATCTTTGTTGTTGGTTTTGTTCTCTTAGTTGCTCTGATTGTTTTAACAGGGAAGTTTAAAGAGATTCAAAAACTGTATTGCCATTACTACCTAATTCCTAGAATGGTATACTCTTGCTTTTCTTCTGAACAAAATTTCCTTAGAAAAAAAAATTTTTTTTTTTACAAACTTGTGCATCTGTTTTTTAGTTAGCTTAAAAAGCTAAGTGTATTATGTAAATTTTATTTTATTTTTTTTTTCAACGTTTATTTTTGGGACAGAGAGAGAGACAGAGCATGAACGGGGGAGGGGCAGAGAGAGAGGGAGACACAGAATCGGAAACAGGCTCCAGGCTCTGAGCCATCAGCCCAGAGCCTGACGCGGGGCTCGAACTCACGGACCGCGAGATCGTGACCTGGCTGAAGTCGGACGTTTAACCGACTGCGCCATCCAGGAGCCCCATGTAAATTTTAAAGGTAGAGAGTAGAGAGGATAGTATACTACCACCCATCTGTGCAACTGATGAGGGAGCGTGGGGCAAGCTGAGGGCAAAATACAGTCTGGTACACACACCCTGCCCCCATGCCTTGATGACACTTTGCTAAGGACAAAAGAGAATCTTAGCTTAACATTATCCCAACCTCAAGGATCCTGTAAGTATATTTCCTTTATCTCAACTGTCCTAAGATATATCCTGGCAATCACATTCCAAGCTTATGGCCCCCTGATATATATCTGAATGGTCTATGACTGAGGTTTTAGCAAATGGAAATAAATGGTGTTTCCCTAGCAATAGCTAGCCCCTTGAGGTTCTGGAAACCTTGCTTCCAAAATTCCTTACAGACTTACTGTATCCCTAACTCCCTCCCAACCTGAGGTTATACAATCAGTTATCCATCATGACCCCAGTGCAGCTCTTCGTGCCCACAGGTTCTGTCCCATGCTCTAATAAAAGCACCTTTTTTGTACCAAAGACATCTTAAAGAATCTTTCTTGGCTGCTGGCTCCAAACCACTCCACCATCACCCCAAAACTTCATCACAACCATTTTCAACACTTATTAACATATAGCCAACCTTATTTCATATTTAACCCTATTTATTCCTGCTCCCTCAATGGATTATTATGAAGAAAATTCAAGACATCGTGTCATTTCAGCATGAAATATTTTCGTGTTTTAATTATTTTTGAATGCTAACTTTAATATATGATATAAATAACAGGCTGAAATAATTTACAACTTCACATAAGTTACAAGTGCAAAATGGAGGCTTGGCTTCACATATCTTAGGAAAATTGTGTCTATGGATGGGTCACAGAAATCAAAATTAGCAAGAGGTCTATTCTTAGAGATTTGTGAAAAAACAATACTAAATACAACAATACTTAAAACCATCGATCCAGTGTTCTATGTCAGAAAATCTAAGAGTCATCCTCAATTCCTCTTTCCCTTCCCCCAACAGAACCAGCAACCCAAGTTCTGTGCATGCAACATCTTCAATATTTCCATTCCCACTGCCACTGTCTTGGTTCAGGGCTCTTTTCTTTCTTTCCTGGATTATGGCAACAGGTTTCTAAATCACCTCTTGAGCGCTAGTCTCACCCACTTCAGTTGCTCCTCCAAGAACCATTATCAAGACCTTAAAATGTAAATTGATTCATTTGGCTCTTCTGTTTAGAAGCACTTAGTGTCCCCCCATCACGTGAAAACACTCCTTTTGAAATAAACTAGGCTGCTCAGGATTTATTTCTCCAATGTCTCCTCTTAACTGTGTCTATACAAAAACTGCATGCAAGAGTATGTTGTTCATGGCACCTGGAAGGCTCAGTAGGTTAAGTGTCCAACTGTGGCTCAGGTCATGATCTCACAGTTCATGAGCTTTAACCCCACATAGGGCTTTGTGCTGACAGCTCAGAGCCTAGAGCTTGCTTTGGATTCTGTGTCTCCCTCTCTCTCTGCTTCTCTCCTGCTCACGCTGTCTCTGTTTCTGTCTCTGTCAAAAATAAACATTAAAAAAAATTTTTAAAGAAGAATATGTTGTTCTATTTTTTCCCCCAAACCCTTCCCCCATACTGTCAGCAAATTCTTACTTTCAAATTCCAACAATGTTTCTTTCAGCTTTGAAAAAAATAGCTTTATACACTAAAATGACCACATTTTGTTCACAAAGAAAACTTAAATAGTATCTTGGACTTTCAATATCTTGCCTGCATTTTTTATCTCATTTGTTCCTCAAAAACCTCCATCGAGTATATAAGGCAGGTACTGTTTCCTATGGATGACTAAACTGGGTAGGGGCAGCAGTTAGTAGGGGTAGAGGTAGGAGAAGACGTTGGAAAACTCCAGCAGGCACCATTCATGTTGTATCCTATAGAGATGATTCCCGCCCCCAATACTGCAGCAAGCAAATCTGCCTTTGTTTCATATAGATCACTTTCAGAGTTCACAGCAGGGGATGCGGTTCATTATGCAGATTTTTGACCTGTTTTCTTTCTTTCTTTTTTTAAGCTGTCATGACCAGTAATTCTAAATAATAGGCAACTAAAAAGCTTTCCGTTGGAAGAAAGTTAGTTTTTTCCTTACCTTCTTTACTTACAAATGCACCCAGGTCAAAAGTTTAGGGAAGCTTGGTTTGAAATGGTATCCATGGTTTTCTTATGGTAATTTTTGATTTCTAAATACAGAAGTGATTTAATAGTAAAATCCTGCTGGTCCAGTTGGAGGTCATGGGAATGCCTCTATGTGAATATAAAGAATTGGTTTTAAACTACTAGTTGGCCAAAGGCTTATTTAGCAAATTTAGAGAAGCAGTTTATGACCTTTACCTACACTTGAACTGAAATGGTAATCTACAGTTCCAAAGACATTAAGAATTTCAATTTGAATTTCTGTGGAAAGACTGATCATTGTGTTCTGAACGAAGATGAAAGAATATAGGTGAGAGGTTATGAGCAGGCAACACTGCCCATGCCACTGACAATCAACTAGAAAACAGCCTCCAGAATTTCCAATTTTTCCAGATGTAATATTCAACTCACTTTTTTTGTTGACATTTGGTAAACAAACATTTAGAAATTCACGTGCTGTAACACCTGCTGTCCCACTCCAGCTACCAAATCGGTTAAAATGGAAAAGATTTTTTTTATTGTAAATTGCTATTCTTCAGGTTGTGGGAACAGCTTTAGATTTTCAATAAATGCTTTTTTAAAAAAATTTTTTTTTCAACGTTTATTTATTTTTGGGACAGAGAGAGACAGAGCATGAACGGGGGAGGGGCAGAGAGAGAGGGAGACACAGAATTGGAAACAGGCTCCAGGCTCTGAGCCATCAGCCCAGAGCCCGACGCGGGGCTCGAACTCACGGACCACGAGATCGTGACCTGGCTGAAGTCGGACGTTTAACCGACTGCGCCACCCAGGCGCCCCAAATGCTTTTTTTTTAAATTGAATACATATGAATAATAAAACTAATTTAAAAACTCTGACATGTTAAGTTTTACTTTTTAGTTTCAAACTATAATGTCTTTGATGGCAGTGATGTGTTTCCTTCAAAGACTTTACTGAATGTAACATGTCAAAAATAAACTCATTAATATGGACAAGTAATAATAATACCACAGTTTACTCAAGTCTGTAGTATCTCCTATTGAATAATGTAACCTTAAGAGAATAATTAAATAAAGCTGACTTTTTTCCAAGATGAAATTTAAGAAAACTTGGGTATTTAAGAATTGAAAATTAATTACAACAATTTAATCCCTCAACTATGTTTGAGAATGCTGTAAATTAGCCTTTCTTTAGATTAAAAAAAAGAAAGAAAGTATATTAGAAAAGACCTCTAGTGTTTATAGCAGCTTACTGCAGTTTCATTTTAAAAAATCTACACTGGGAAGATAGAATAAATGTACTTTTCCCTACTTCTTAACAAAGTACAGTGAAAACCTCTGCATTATATATAAAAACCTGCATAAGATGACTCTGAAAGGTGACGAGAAGACAGGCTGGCTAGAGACCTCAGGACCAGGTGTTCCCTGGGGTTTTCTTTTTGCCTTGTAGGTCTCAGACTTGTAGCTAAAGCTGGCAACCCAGAAATGCCAGTGAATGGAAAGCAAACAGAGCAATCCTGCTCTCTAGAAAAAGACCTTAGAAATGGGCAGCTAGCAATACAAAAAACTGTTAGACGATAACTGCTCTGCTCCAGTGAAACCATAGATAAAGCTGTAGCCCTACCACCCATGCCAGCAAAAGCTGAAATGGGAAGCCTAGAGTTTCACAATGCCCAGACTGTAATAGCGGTGGAACCAACCTCTCCTTAAAACTTCTATTGGGCTAGTGTCGAAGAAAGCTGATCAGGGAGCTAGGACTTTCATCCCTTCCAGGCAGTATCACTCAGGACCATGTAGAATTTCATACCTACTAAGAAGTAATTAGCAATAATGTAATGCCTTTGCCCCTCCCTGCTGGGTCTCAGAAGAGGCTTATGGATGAGTCAGGACTTTTTTTCTTTTTAATGTTTATTTATTTTTGAGAGACAGACAGAGCACAAGTGGGGGAGGAGCAGAGAGGGTGAGAGACAGAATCCAAAGCAGACTCCAGGCTCTGAGCTGTCAGCACAGAGCCCAACGTGGGGCTTGAACTCACAAACAGTGAGATCATGACCTAAGCTGAAGGTGGATGCTTCACTGACTGAGCCACCCAGGCACCCCGGGACAAGTCAGGACTTTTATCTCCACCCAGCAGTAATGAGGCCAATCTTTCCCTGTAATATCAGTCAATGCCATGAGGAAAAGGAGTAACAAAGCCCAGAAGGTAGCTGAGTGTGGAGAAAGAATTCCTACTCCCATCTAATGGTAATGACTGGCTCCTCCCCTCAGATGTCAATGAAGGTTGAATGGGATCCTAAAATTCTACTATCCAGCAGTAATGAGGCAGTACACCTCCCACTTCTGCTTTCCCTTCCTAGAAGAAACTAGCTAAAACAGAAGATTTTTTTAACGTTTATTTTTGAGAGAGAGAGAAAGAGAGAGAGGGAGAGTGCATGAGTGGGGGGGGGGGGGCAGATAGAGAGAAGAGGCAGATACAGGATCCAAAGTGGGTTGCATGCTTCAACTCACAAACCTCAGATTATGCCCTGAGGCAAAGATGGACACTCAACTGACTAAGCCACCCAGGTGCCCCTAAAACAGAAGAGTTTAATACAACCCAAGCTCTCATTACATAATATCTAAGTTTCAACAGAAAATCACTCATACCAAGAACCAAGAAGATCTCAAACTAAACAAACAAAAACAGTGAACAGCCAATATGAAGATGACAAAAATGTTAGAATTATCCAATAAAGGTCTTAAAGAATTCATCATTAAAATGATTCAACTAACATTACAAATGTGCTTGAAACAAATAAGAAGTACAAAGTATTAATGAAGAAATAGAAGATATAAAAAGAGAGAAATGGAAAGTTCAGAACTGAAAAACACAATAATAACAGCAAAAAAACAGTAGATAAGCTCAACAGCAGAATAGAGGGGATAGAGGAAAGAAACAGTGAACTTGAAGATAGGACAATAGAAATTACCCAATCTGGGAAGAGGGGAAGATGGTGGCAGAGTAGGAGGACCCTAGGCTCACCTCATCCCATGAATACAACTAGATAACAATCAAATCATCCTAAATACCCTAGAAATTGACCTGAAGATTGGCAGATTCCACAACTAAGGGTAAAGAGACCATATCAAAGAAGGTAGGAAGGGCAGAGATGTGGTTTGGGAGAGAAACGGATTGTGGCTACTGTAATGCAAAGTGAGCTGCAGTCTTGGAGAAGGGTGAGAGACAGATTAGAATACAAGGGAGTGCACAGGGAAAATGAATCCCCATAGCTTGCAAAGCAGGAGGAGTTGAACTTCCTGAGTTTTTGCAACCAGTAGGCTTAAAGCCTAGCGTTCTAAAGGTCAGCAGGTTTGGCTCAGGGAGAACACAGAAGTATTAGGGCTGCTCCTGGAGAGAAGGCAGGGCAAACAGCCCAAGGACATATAGTGTGAACAGTGATCTAAAGAGTGCCTAGGGTATATAGTACAGAGGTTTATTGCTCATCTCAGAGTATATCCCAGAGAGGCAGCATTCACGGACAGACCCCTCCATAAACAAGAAAACTGGCAGGTGCCATTTCCCTCCTCTGCTCCTCATGATAAGCACAGCGCCACCTGCAGGAACCAGCAGAGTACTGACACTACCTAACAACGAACCCCTGTGCTCCAGGGGAACCACACTTCTAAGTCCCACCTGCCTTGGTCTCAGTGTAGTGCCCCCTCCCTCAGAAGACCAGCTCAAACCCCTGCTAACATTGTGTCTCCTGATCTGGGAGTTTTGCAAAACCTAGGTTCCAGTGATGGTGGTGGCTCTCATTTCAAAGCAGATCAGAGAACCTACTTAAAACATGCCACATTCAGACCAGGGACCAAACACTGCCCACAACAGGAAAAAAAGGGGCTCTGCAGATGACTTGCTTGAAGAATAGAGCGGCTGGGGCACCTGGGTGGCTCAATCGGTTAAACATCCAACTTTGGCTCAGGTCGTGATCTCGTGGTTTGTGGGTTTGAGCCCCGCGTCAGGCTCTGTGCTGACAGCTCAGAGCCTGGAGCCTGCTTCAGATTCTGTCTCCCTCTCTCTCTGCCCATCCCTACTCATGCTCTGTTTCTTTCTCTCAAAAATGAATAAACGTTAAAAAAAAAAAAAGAATAGACTGGCTGGACAAAACAGTAGAGCACATGTAGCACACATTGGAGGCACTCCTAGAAGACCCAGGCCCTTGGGAACAGGGAATACTATGCATCAGGGCACTACAGGACCACTTTTTCATAAGGCCATTACTCTCAAAAACAAGAGATGTAGCTTACTTTCCTAACACAGATAAACAGGCACAGAGACTTAGATAAAATGAGAAGACAAAGAAATTTGTACTAAATGAAAGAACAGGATAAGGCCATGGCCATAGATTTAAGCAAAACAGATATAAGCAATATGCCTTATGGAGTATATAAAGCAAGGATCATAAGGCTACTCACTGAACTTAAGAGTGGAAGACATCAGTGAGACCTTAACACAGTGATAAAAAAGAACCAATCAGAGATGAAGAGTGCAATGAATGAGATTGGAAACACTCTGATGCAATGAACAGCAGGATGGAAGAAGCAGAGGAATGAAATAAGACCTAGAAGAGAGTACTAGAAAATAATAAAGATGAACAAAATAGAGAAAAAGGAATTATGCAAAACCAGAATAGATTTAGAGAACTCTGGATTTCATCAAGCATAATAATATTTGCAGGTGCCTGGGTGGCTCAATTGGTTAAGTGTCTGATTCTTGATTTAGATCAGGTCATGATCTCATGGTTCATGAGACTGAGCCTTGCATTGGGCTCTGCGCTGTCAACATGGAGACTGCTTGGGATTCTCTCTCCCTTTCTATCTGCCCCTCCCCCGTCTGTGCTTGCTCTCTCTCTCTCTCTGTCTCTCTCAAAATAAATAAATCATATAAATTTTAAAAAAGTAATAATAGTTGTATTATAGGAGCTCCAGAAGAAGAAGAAAGGGAGGTAGAAAATTTGTTTGAAGAGATAATAGTTGAAAACTTCCCTAAGCTGGGGAATGAAACAGATATCCAGATTCAGGAGGCACAGAAAATCCCTAACAAAGTTAACAAAAGCAGATCTACATAAATACATATTATCAATGAAATGGCAAAATATAGAGATAAAGAAAAAAATTTAAAGCAGCAAGACAAAAGAACGCAGTTACATACAAGGGAAACTCTGTAAGGCTATCATGGGATTTTTTCAGCAGAAACTTTCCAAGCCAGAAGGGAGTGGTATGATATATCCAAAGTGCTGATTGGGAAAAATCTGCATCTGCAGTCAAGAATATTCTAGCCCAGTAAGGCTATCATTCAGAATAGAAGGAAAGATAGAGTTTCCCAGACAAACAAAAACTAAAGGAACTCAGGACCATTAAGCCAGCCCTGAAAGAAATCTTAAAGGGAACTCTTTTAGTGGAAAGGAAAGACCAGAGGAGACAGTGTGAAGGTAGGAAACACAAAAGCAGTGAAAATGAACATTTTTGTAAAATTTCAGTCAAGATACTTACAAAATAAAAGGATGTAAAATAAAACATACCTAAAATGTGGGAAGGAGAGCAATAAAGTATGGGTTCAAACTTAAATGATTATCAAATTAATATAGACTGCTATATGCAGATGTTATATGCAAACCTAATGGTAACCACAAATCAAGAACCCCTGATAAATAGGCAAAGCATAAAAATCCAGGAAGCTATGAAAGACAGAAAGACAAGAAAAGATCAGAGAAAATCTTCAGAAACAACCAAAACCAGGTAATAGAATACAATGAACACATATCAATAGTTACTTTGAACGCAAATGGACTAATGCTCCAATAGAAAGACATACGGTGACAGAATGGATAAAAAGATTTATCCATATGCTGCTTAAAAATACTCATTTTAGGGGCGCCTGGGTGGCTCAGTTGGTTAAGCATCCAACTTCGGCCCAGGTCATGATCCTGCACTTTGTGGGTTCGAGCCCTGCGTTGGGCTCTGTTCTGACAGCTCAGAGCCTGGAGTCTGCTTCAGATTCTGTATCTCCCTCTCTCTCGCTCCTCCCCTGCTTGCACTCTGTCTCCCCAAAATAAGTAAATATTTTTAAAAATTTTTTAAAAAGACTCATTTTAGACTTAAAGACACCTGCAAATTTAATGTGAGAGGATGGAGAAATATGTATCATGCAAATGGATGTCAAAAGAAAGCCAAACTAGCAATACTTATATTGGACAAAATAGACTTTAAAACAAAGACTGTAGCAAGAGACAAAGAAGGATATTATATAATAATAAAAGAAACAATCCAAGAAGAAGATATAACAATTATAAATATTTATGTAACCAACATGGAGCACCCAAGTACATAAAACAGTTAATAACAAACATAAAGAAACTAATCAGAAATAGTACAATAATAGGAGAGAATTATTAACACTCACTTACATTAATGGACAGATCATCTAAACAGAAAATCAACAAGGAAATAATGGCTTTGAACGACACACTGGACCAGATGGATTCTGGTCCAAAAAACAGCAGAACACACATTCTTATCAAGTGCACATGGAACATTCTCTAGAGAGGATTACATATTAGGCCACAAGACAAGCCTCAACAAAATAAAAAAGATCTAAGTCATACCATGTACCTTTTCTGACCACAATGCTATGAAACTAGAACTTAGCCACAAGAAACCAATCTTGAAAGAACACAAATACATGGAGGTTAGAAACATGCTACTGAACAATGGAAAACCAAGACATAAAAGAAATAAAACCTACATGGAAACAAATGAAAATGAAAACATAATTGTGTCAAAACCTTTTGGATGCAGCAAAAGCAGTTCTAAGAGAGAAGTTTATAGCAATACAGGACCACCTCAAAAGGCAAGAAAAATCTTAAATAAACAACCTAACCTTACACCTAAAGAAGCTAGAAACTGAACAACAAACAAAACCTAAAACCAGAAGAAGGAAAGGAATAATAAAGATTAGAGCTGAAATAAATGATATAGAAACTAAAAATAACCCAATAGAACAGATCAATGAAACCTGGAGCTGGTTCTTTGAAAAATCAATAAAATTGGTAAACCTCTAGCCAGACTTATGAAGAAAAAAAGAGAAATGTTTCAATTAAAATCACAAAAGAGAGAAGAGAAGCAACAACCAACATCACAGAAATACAAACAATTATAAAAGAATATTATGAAAGAACTATATGCCAACTACGTGGATAACCTAGAAGAAATAGATAAATTCCTATAAACATATAACCTACTGAAACTGAATCAGGAAGAAAAACAAAATCTGAATATACCAAATACCAGCAAATAAATTGATTCAGTAATAAAAAAACTTCCAACAAACAAAAGTTCAGGACCAGATGACATCACAGGCATTCTACCAAACATTTAAAGAAGAGTTAATACCTATTCTTCTCAAACTATTCCAAAAATAGTGGAGGAAGGAAAACTTCCAAATTCATTCTATGAGGCCAGAATTACTCTGATATCAAAGACACCACAAAAAAGGAGAACTAGAGGACACTATCTCTGATGAACACAGATGCAAAAATCCTCAACAAAATACTAGCAAATTGAATCCAGTAATACATTAAAAAAAATCATTCGTCATCATCAAGCACAATTTATTCGTGGGTTGCAAGTGGTTCAATATTTGCAAATTAATCAACATGAGCATCATCAATAAGAGAAAGGATAAGACCTGTAGGATCATTTCAATAGATGCAGAAAAAAACATGACAAAGCACAACATCCCTTCATGATAAAAACCCTCAACAAAGTAGATTTAGAGGGAATATAACTCAACATAATAAAGACCATATAGGAAAATTTCAGTTAACATCATCCTTAGTGGGGAAAAACTGAGAAATTTTCCCCTAAGATCAGAAACAAGACAAGGATGTCCACTATCACCATTTTATTGAATATAGTACTGGAAGTTCCAGCCACAGGATTCTGACAACAAAAAGAGATAAAAGGCATCCAAATAAGTATGGAAAAAGTAAAACTTTCATGATTTGCAGAGACATGAAGCTGTATATAGAAAACCAAAAGACTGCACCAAAAACCTGCTAGAGCTGATAAATTCAGTAAAGTTTCAGGAGACAAAATCAACCCCCAGAAATCTGTTGAATTTCAAAAAAAAAAAGGAGAAGAAGAAGAAGAAATCTGTTGCATTTCTAATACACCGATAATGAAGCGGCAGAAAGAGAAATTAAGAAAACAATCCCATTTACAACTGCACCGAAAATAGTAAGATACTGAGGATTAACCTAACCAAAGAAGTGAAAGACCTGTATTCTGAAAACTATAAAACACTGATGAAAGAAACTCAAGATGACACAAAGAAATGTAAAGATATTCCATGCTCATGGATTGGAAAAACAATTATTGTTGAAATGTCTATACTACCCAAAGCAATCTACACATTTAATGCAATCCCTATCAAAATACCAACAGAACTAGAAAAAACAATCCTGAAATTTGTATGGAACCATAAAAGACTTTGACTAGACAAAGCAATCTTGAAAAAGGAAAACAAAGCTGGTGGCATCATAATTCTGGACTTCAATTATATCACAATACTGTGGTACTCAAAACAGTGTGGTACTGGTACAAAAATAGACACATGGATCAATGGAACAGAATAGAAAACCCATAAATGGACCCACAGTTATGTGGTCACATAATCTTTGACAAAGCAGAAAGGAATATCCCATGGGAAAAGACAGTTTCTTCAACAAATGGTGTTGGAAAAACTGGACAGCATCATGCAAAAGAAAGAAACTGGACCACTTTCTTACACCATACACAAAAATAAATTAAAAAATGGATGAAAGACCTAAATCTGAGACCTGAAACCATTTAAAATCCTAGAAGAGAGCCCAGGCAGTAAATTCTCTGACTTTGGCCATAGCAACTCTGTTGTAAATAGGTCCCTGAGGCCAATCAAAAGCAAAGGGAAGGGAAACAAAAGCAAAAATAACTATTATATTTAAATAATAAACTATTGGGACTACATCAAAATAAAAAGCTTCTGCACAGCGAAGGAATGGGAGAAGATATTTGCAAATGCATATTTATTACATATATAATATTATTCTTCCATAAAAAAGAACAAAATCTTGCCATTTGCAACAATATGGATGGAGCCAGAGAGTATAATGCTAAGCAAAATAAGTCATTCAGAGAAAGACAAATACCATGTGATTTTATTCATATGTGGAACTTAAGAAAGAAAACAAATAAGCAAACCAAAAATCAGAGTCTTAATTATAGAGAACTGATGGTTATCAGAGGGGATATGGGTGGGGGAATGGGTAAAATAGGTGTTGGGGATTAAGAAGTGCACTTATCATGATGAACACAGATGATGTATGAAATTGTTTAATCAATATATTGTACACCTAAAATTTGTATAATACTGTACGTTAACTAATTGGAATTAAAACACAAACTTAAAAGAAAAAAGGAATTACCCATGTGAACAATAAAGAGAAGCATTGAAAAAAAAGTGAAAAGACCTTCAAGAACCTGTGTAGTCTATTACAAAATGTTCAACATTCTTGCCATTAGAGTTCCATAAGGAGCAGAGAAAGAGGACAAAACTGAAAAGAAAAAAAAAAAACACTTGAACAAATAATGGCTTAAAAGTGAGACAGAAATGACATCTTAACTTTATAAGGAAAAACAATTTGAATAACAACAGATTTGTCTTGAGAAACCATGGAAGCTAGAAGTAAGGGAAACATTTCTGAAGTGCTGAAAGAAAAGACCTGTTGATACAAAAAACTACACTCAGCTAAATATCCTTCACAAATGAAGAGGAAATCAAAGCATTCTTAGATGAAGAAAAACTAAACAGATCTCTTGCCAGTAGATTTACCCTAAAAGATGGCTAAAAGAGTTCCCAAAACAGAAAGCAAATAATGGAAGAAGAAAATTTGCAACATCTGAAAGGAAGAGGGATTGGTGGAAAGAGTAAGTATATTGTAAATAGAGTATTTTCTTTCTCTTCTTCTAAATTATGTTTAAGAGGTGAAGCAAAAATTATACCACAGCTAGATATAGTTCTTAACATATGTAAGGGAAATATTTAAGCCAATTATTACAAATGGGAGAGAGTAAAGGTCTAAAAAAAGATAAGATTTTTATACTTCTCTTAAACTGGTAAAATGGTTAAAATATTGATACCAGATAGTGACAAGTTATGTATGTATTATGTACCACTTAAGTCAGTAAAAAGCTATAAAAAATACATTCAAAACAACTAAAGACAAATCAAAATAGAATACTAAAATATGTTCAAGTAACTCACAGGCAGACAGGAAAAAGAAAACAGAGAAGTGAAAAACAGAGAACAGAAAACAAAATCGGAGACTTAAAATCTAACACACCAGTAATTAAATTAAATGTAAATGGCCTAAATACACCAATTACAAAGATAAAGATTGGTAAAGTGCATTAAAAATCTGACCAACCTAGGGGCACTTGGGTGGCTTAGTTGGTTAAATGTCTGACTTCAGCTCAGGTAATGATCTTGTGGTTTGTGGGTTCAAGCCCAACATCCAGCTTTGTGCTGACAGTTCAGAGCCTGGAACATGCTTTGGATTCTGTGTCTCCCTCTCTCTTCATGCCCCTCCCCTGCTCACATTCTCTCTCTCTCCCTCTCAAAAATAGACAACAAACATAAAAAAAAGAATCACCAAAAAAAAAAATCTGACCCACCTATATGCTGTCTACAAGAAACTCACCAAATATAGCAATAGAGGCAAGTTGAAAGGAAAAAGATGTAATAAGTAATATCATGTAAACATTAATTTAAAAAAAGCAGGAGTAGCTATATTAGTATCAGGTAAGTAGACTTCAGAGCAAAGAAAATTGCCAGAGATAGAGAAAGATATTACATAATGATAAAAGGATCAGTCCATCAAGAAGGCATAGCGATCCTGAATGGGTATCTACCACACAACAGACTTTGAAAATACATGTAGCAAAAACTAATAGAACTGAAAGAAAAAATAGACAAATCCATAATTATAGTTGGAGATTTCAACACTCCTTTCTCAACAACTGATAGAAGCAATTAGGCTGAAATTCAGCAACAGTATAAAAGCACCAAACAACCCCAACCAACAGGAGGTAATCAACATTTGTAGAGCAGTCCACCCAACAGCAACAGAATACACATTCTTTAAAATACCTATGGAACATATACCAATATAGATCATATCCATAATCATAAAGCAAACTTTACCATATTAACAGAAAACAACAATAACAAAATTATATGATCATATTTGTAAATGCAGAAAAAGCATTTGGCAAAATTTAATACCTATTTATGATAAAAACTCTCAGAATAATAGGGATAGACATGTAACTCCTTGAAAAATAACAGGAAACACATGTGCTTTCAGAGCTGGATAACCTTAAATAAGAAAACTATAATTTCAAAAAGTGGACTGATCTACCCATAATTAGTAATAGATGTGAGACCTATTACTAAGCTTGTGACAGTTTCAGATTTGGGAATACCAGACCATTGGCCAACTATATGTCTGTCAAATGGTAACTTCAATTAAAATGTTCACCCTGGACATAATATCTATGTCCATTAGCTTTTCTTTCAGGAGGAGCAGTCTTTTACTTACTTAAAGGAGACTCGAGAGTTACTGTCATTTTCTAGTCTAACTTAACAACACTTTTTGTGAACCTAGAACTGCACAGTGTTATGTGTATCACAGCCTATAGATATCTTTTTACACTGGGGTGCCTGAGTGGCTCAGTGGGTTGAGTGTCTGACTCTTTATTTTGGCTCAGGTCATGATCCCAGGGTTGTGGGATTGAGCCCCATGTTCAGCTCTGTGCTGAGCATGAAGTCTGCTTAAGATATATTCTCTCTCTCTCTCTCTCTCTCTCTCTCTCTCTCTCTCCCCTTCCCTCTGTCCCTCTTTCCCACCTGAACTCTCTCTCTCTGTCAAAAATAAAAACAAAAACAAAAAAAGAAAACAGAAAAAAAAGAAAAAGAAAAAATCTTTCTACACCATGAATATACCAAAATTACTTTAGCAGACATTACCTAGTATCCCAAGGCCATGTGTCTATGTAGCCTACATGAGAGTGGACACAGATGGCAATAACTGATATATATTGAGCCTTTTCTTTGTGCTAGGCAGTGTTCTAGGCATGTCACCTTTAGTGACATGTTGATCTGTCACAACACTATAAGGTAGATATCCTTGCCATTGTTTAGGTGAAGAAATAGGCATAGGAGGTAAGCAACTTGCTGCAGTTGTAGTTAGAAAGTTGGAGAGCTAGGCTATTTGAGCACAGCCAGACTACCTCCAAAGTCTGTGGTCTTAATCATTACTCTGTAAATGATTAAACATTTGAATTTCTATACCCAGAAAGGTCACATAAATGGTTTTCCTTGAAACTGCCTTGGCATCCATAATTTCTGAGTGGCAGGGAAGGCTTTTCTGTTCAGAGTTGGAGGTTACTTTTTCTTTATAAAAAGTAGACAACTGTAAAACTCCTTCCAACCCTGTCTTATCTGATGTGAGTTACACAGGCTTCAACAAGATGTTAGCAGCCAAAGAGTGATGAACCACAAGTCCTGCAAGTTGTAGAAACACAAGGGACGGGCTTCAGTACTGTGTAATATTTCTTGTCTCCTTCCCCTATTTACCTCTCTCTGGCTTCAGAAAATTTTGCTTTTCCTTTGCAAAGAATCTACTATCCCTTGCCATGTTTAGATTGCTTCAACTTGGCTAGCTGAGTTTCCTACTCTTTAGTGTTGTAGTCAGTAGCATTAGATGGCTGAGCAATAGGGGAAAAGGGTAATGACTTACTCAGGCTAAATCTCCACATACAATACAGAAGCTGGAGAGCGGGAAGTAACTAGAGAGGTTCAGAATATAAATAGGCAGGGGCACAAGTGAGCTTTAGGTTGAGCATATAAGAGATCCTGAGTAGTTATAAGGAGAGAGAGAGATTAAGAGTAGAAAGAGAGACATTCGAGAAGTGCTTCTGTGAATTTAAAATGGGACGTATTTCAATACTATTCAATATATGCAAGAAAAGATTACAATCTCTGTCAAAGCTCACCTTGCTTCTTGGGTTGTCTATAAATGCAACTCTGAGCAGAAAACTGGCTATAATGGGGCCCTTGTTTTATTAGGATTCCACACGTTTGACAGAGAAGGACCACTCCCAGAGGCTGACAGGTAGTTAAAGGAATTGTACAGAATGGTTTGAAGGAAAAAACTTTTAAAAATAATTGAGATGATAAAGAATAAAGAGCTTGCATTTATAAATCTGACTTCATATAACTGTAAACTAAAAATTGGAGACTTTTAACATTAGAAAGAACCAGAAAAACTCAAAAACAAGAAAGAGAAGATATTTAATAAGAAAAGAGTAAAATACTTTTAACTGTGTTATGAGTTGACCAGCTCCTAGGAGGAATTGGAGTATCAAAATCTCAGAGTTTATTATTTATTTTTCATCCTATGTGGTTAATTACAATAATGTATATCATTTTGATTTTGAAAAGTGGATTTAGTTATTCTTGTTAACTTTTTAGTTGTTTATACAACGTCTTGATCTAAATGACCCTTTGGTTATTCTCAGTTTCACTGGGAATGTGGACCCTTGCTAAAAATTGCAATGACATTTTGTTACTCAAAATAGGAAAATCAGATAAGCAGCACCCCCTGCAGGTTGGTTTCTTGATCCAGCATATTCTTGCCTGATTATATCACCTGTCATATTTAAAAAAGAAATTGTGAGAAACATGAAGGTAATAGTTTTGTAACAGAAATAACTGATATGAATATTAAAAATGTGTAAACTTTGATTTTATAGATTCCATAATCTTTGTTTCCTATTTCTCTAGCTCATTTTTTCCTAATAAGAAAAAATTAAAATCAGACTGACAATATAGATCTACTCTAGAATGGAGAGAGAATACCCTATCTAGAAAAAATTTCTGACTTTAAGAATACAAGGACTAGTTTGTGCAAGTGAACTTAAAAAGCCTATCAAAGCCATGAAATTGAGAGCTGTATTGGTCCTTTTTACTTCTATTTAGTTAGGAGAATTTTCAAAATTAAGAACTTTTGGTTCAGTTACTCTTATTCTGTGTCTTACTGGAAATGAGAGTGTTGTGCTTTAAACATCATGTTTTCATTGCTGTCATTTAATCCTTTGGACAACTGAATTACTTATTTTCTTTTACATTTCCCCAGGGTTAACAGATCTGACTATAGGTTCAGATTTTAGTAATGTGGTTTTGTAATCCTAGAGTATGTGGTCATTTTAGAAAGAAAATAGTCCTTTCATGATTCAGCCCTAGGCATGAGAAAAGATAACTTCTCCTCTGACTCCAGTATTATCTGAGACTCCACAAACAACCAATTAACACTGTAGCTTAAGGACAAAAGTAAGGATCTGGCCTTAAGAAAGCAATGGTAATTTTGCCTTCAGAGACCGTCTGAACATACTATTAGATGTTTCCATGTGAAAGGTGCCACTTGGGTCCAACATGGGTGTAGTGGGCTTGTTAATTTTGTTTGGCCATTATCCATTTCCCCTTCCTCTGTTAATTGCATGTTTATTTGAGTAATGGTGTCCATCCCTTTCTATTATGTGGCCTGATTCATATGCATAGCCTAGGCTTCAAGAAGAGTACATGGCTCTGGCTTGGCCAATCAGAGCACCATGACCCATCAGTGACAGGAACTGGGTAAGGGATGTGCTCGTGACCTTGGCTGGGTCAAGTTCCTCACTGGGACTTTTGCTGGAACTTTTGGGAAAGATACAGAGTCTTCTGCTAGGTTGCTAAATTGACAATGGAAACCTGGCACTTCTGGTAGCCCCGCCCCCCGCCCCCAAATACTTGAAAGCATTAGCCTTTGCCTGAGAAAAAGCCAACCCAGAAAAAAGCGAATCAAAGAGATGGAGCCAATAAGAAATTCCTGAAGATGTAACTGATTACGTCTCTCTGTGCCTGAGCCCATCCATACTCTTGCACTTGTCAGTTTTGTGTGTCATTAAGAATAAATTATAAGTAATCTTAATAATTATATAATTATTTTATGTTTTGTTTTAAGTTTATTTATTCTGAGAGAGACAGAGAAAGCACGAGTGGGGGAGGGGCAGAGGGAGAGAGAGAGAGACAGAGACAGAGACAGAGAGAAACCTAAGCAGGCTCCAGGTGGTCAGTGTGCAGAACATGATGTGGGGCTCAAATTCACAAAACTGTGAGATCATGACCTGAGCCAAAATCAAGAGTCTGACACTTAACCTACTGAGCCACTTCAAGCGTCCCTATTAATAATTATTATTAATATTTTAAGCCAATATAAGCTGAGTTACACTGGCAACTGAAAGAGTTCTGATCAACACAATTAGTTTTCTGTGAATTGGTACTATTGGCCATGACAAGGAATGAAATATTGTTAAGAGGTCTTGTAGTCCTAGAGGAGAGTGACTAGGAAAATCATAGTTATGGGACAGAATTTCAAATTAGCTATTAAAATGGTACAGGCTGCCAGACAGAGAAAACTTGGTTTTATCAAATGACCCATATTATAATGTACAAGACATTGTTTAAAAAAAAAAAAAAAACAAAATCCTGCAGACTGGTACACGTTGTTCAAAATGAATAAAAGCTATATATATATTAGGCTGAAAAACAGTCCCCCAGAGATATCTATTTCCCTGAACATGTGAAGGTTACATTATATGGCAAAAAGGACTTTACTGAGGTAATTAAAGATCTTGAGGTGGGGCAATTATACTGGATTATCTGGATCGGCTCTAATTGTAATCATGAAGATATATAAATATAAGAGAGCTGTAAGAAGGTCAAAAGAGGAAATGGATGATGTGAAGACAGAAGCGGAGTTTGGAGTGATGTCACTATGAACCAAGGGTGCCAAGGCAGTCTCTGGAGGCTGGAAGAATCGAGGAACAAATTCTCCCTTGGACCTTCCTGAAGGAACCAGCCCTGTCAATGTGAGATGGATTTTAGACTTCTAATATCCTGCATGGTAATAGAATAAATTTGTGTCGTTTATGCCACTAAATCTGTAGTAACTTGTTACAGTAGCAAAAGGAAACTAATACACATGTTAAGTGGATCCTTTTTTTTTTTAAGTTTATTTATTTTGAGAGAGAGCACACATGCATGCATGCGTGTGTGCACAAGTGGGAGAGGGGCAGAGAGGGCAGAGAGAGGGAATCCCAAGTGTGGAGGCTGACATGGGGTTTGATCCCACGAACTGTGAGGTCATGACCTGAGCTGAAATCAAGAGTGGGACACTTAACTGACTGAGCTACCCAGGCACCCCACATGGATTTTTTTTTTTGAAACAGACAACCTCATATTGAAAAATATTTTTTCTCTTGAACCACAAGCAGCTTTAAGAGAGAAAAAAAGATCTCCAAACATACCTGGGCCTTATTCTCTGAGCTAATTAAAAGAACATTTCTAGTTAGGGTTAAAGATAGGGATTTCCCAACAAATTGGATTACTTAAGAGGATCATCAGGGTCAGATTATATCATGGTGTTCATGACTTGAACACCTTATTATCCAAGAGAGAGCATTGTTAAGAGGCCTTCAAAGGAAGGTGGGATGATTCTCTAGCCGACTTGAAGTAGGGAGAGACAAGAAGTTAAACTTCCCCTCCAGAGACAGTGTGTCAGTCAGGAAAGTATTTCCTGTCAGTTGAAGTATCTTTTTATAGCTGGGAAAAACTTGGGAAATCAACTTGTGAGCCATGGAAAAAGGTTTCTTTTGTTTATTTACTTTGGCTTTTTGAAATGTTCTTGGATTTGAGCAGATGTTTGACTGGAGAAAACAGACCTAAGGACAATTAAAGATATACCAAGTTGACCCTGCAGGAAACTAGCATTGTTTATTGCTGCATTTGAGAGAAGCTCCAAAATGGAGCAAAAAAGAAGACTGATGACCACCTCAGGCCTATATTCCCACAACGGCAGGCTGTGTTTCTGTTGCACCTTTTTGCAGCGAGTGAATTCACCTGAAACCTTCCCCAAAAGAGGGAAAAGTATGCTTTCTCCTCCACTTTAACTTAGACACCATGTCCCATCTTGGTGAAGTGCCATTTTGTTTAAAGGAACATATCCTGAATGTGTACAGCTAAAGACCCAGAAGAAGCCCACCATTAGAATGTAGGCTTTTCAGCAACCTTTATGCAGGTCTCTCTTTGCTTTAAACTCTCCTGGAGAAACAAGGTCTGGCCAAGTTAGCCTAAGCACAATAACTCTTGGGCAAATATAGGGACATGATTCTCTCCCTACACTACCAACCTATAGACCACCAGTGGCGATACTTACCCTGAGGCAAGAAGTCCAAGGGAACCTCGTGCATGGATTCAATACTGGAAGGGAGTGATAATGGTTTTAGGTATTTAACTTTCTGGTGTCAGTGGAGAGTTGTTTTGTTTTGTTTTGTTTTTTTTCTTTTTCTTTCTGACTTAGATTCTCCAAGGGTTGGCGATAGTGGTGAGTATAGGAGTGAGAACTGTTTGTGTGTTTGTGTGTGTGTGTGTGTGTGTGTGTGTGTGTGTGTGTGTGGTGGAGTGTGGTGGTTAAAAGAGGACATTACACTGAAAGATGAACTTAGATTTAAAACTAGCAGCTGCAAGGAATGGACCAGTAGACTGAGGCTCCTAGTTGGCAAATAAATATTTCTCCATAAAGACAGCTGATATTTCCTGGGGTATACTTTATTTTTTTTTTAAGTATATTTAATTATTTTTGAGAGAGAGGGTGGAGGAAGAGGCAGAGAGTGAGAATCTCAAGCAGATTCGGTGCTGTCAGTGCAGAGCCCAATGTGGGGCTTGACGTAGGGCTTGATCTTGAGAACTGTGAGATCATGACCTGAGCCGAAACCAAGAGTCGGGCACTTAACTGACTGAGTCACCCAGGCACCTCCTTGGATACATACTTTAAATGAGACAGTCTTTTATATGCTTTACATATTTAACTTATACAACAGCCCTATGATGAGAGTGCAAATGTTATTTCCATTTAATAACTGGAAAACTGGAGGCGCAGCGAGTCCAAAGCACCCAGCCAGTAAGTGGGGGAACTAGGATTGCACTCAGGCCGTCTTCATCTAGAGCCACAAGGAGAAAAATGGAAGAGGAATGAAAGCGGCCACTCAAAACTAGATAATGATGCCTCCAAGGAAAAAAGAGCCTGCATGCTGCGACATTTTCATTTCTCTGGGCAAGTGCTTCCTTGAATGGAAGGCGGAGGCAGGCCAGGGTGACTCAGCCCCTGCCTGGGCAGCCCACTCTCTGGATGGGGTCCATGCTGCTGGTGTGGGGTACAGATGTGCTGGGGAGGGAATGCTGAGTTGGGAGATGGTGTCCATGGGACACATGCCTGAGGCTGAAGCTCAGGGCAGAGTAACATCCCTTTGTGCCTGAAATGGGGTTGTCCGACTTCCTGGGGAAATGTGCTTCTGTTTGCCATCAAACCAATTTGAATTAATTTAGCAAGTGTCAGTTGTTTCCCTCTGAACTGTGTCAAATGCTATTCTAAAATGAGACTAACTAGTGAAATCCTTTCGCAGACTTTTTTTTTTTTACAAGATTGAGATAATATTTCACAGAAAGATGCGATGGAATGAGGCAGCCCTTTTTAATCACAGACAAATTTCCCCTGAGGATTTTGACGCCTCTCTCACAGCATGGGGACCTGCTAGTGGGATGTGTGCCTTGGAGGAGTTTTGTTGTTGTTGTTGTTGTTGTCGTTGTTTTTTCTAGGAGTGGCTGACCTACTACTCATTCTGTCAATCATATACCTTGAGAACTAATGCTAGACGCTGCTTTCACCTTCTCTTTGAGAATAAGCCACTGGGTACTTCCACCCTTCTAAACTTTTGAGAAATGGTTTGGAGATGGAGATGTCACCATTATTGTTATTAGTTGTGGATGTGAATTTACAAGGTGGGAAAGTCATCATCTAGAAGACAATTTAGTTTAGCACTTAGCTAAGTGCTGGCTGGAGACTGTGATGCAATCCCACTCCTTTGAAGGAACACGGTGGGAAAACAGATGCTGAGGAGGGACTTATTTCAAACATACTGAAGTCATTTATATACATGGTTCTGGCAGGTAAGCAAGGGAGACCTAAGTGGGAGACCACGGGCCTGGTGTATCAGCATGAGAAAAGGTCATTCAGTTTAGGGGGTTGTGCACAGAGTTGAGCACCGAGCAGGGGAAGGCAGAGTGCTTGCGGACAGTTCAGCACTTGGGCACTGACAGTCACTGTGAATGGGGCTGTGGGCCAAGGGCCATCAGTCCACAGACAGCCTGTCTTTTTAGCGACTGTGAAAACAAGATGGGGACAGTGAGTCCTTCATCCATCCCCTCTGACTTTCCTCTTCCTTTCCTACTCCACCCTCTCTTCTTCCTGCCCTACCCTCTTCACTTTTCCTGCCTTCTCCCCACTCCTTTTGTCTGCTCTCTTGATTTAGTTTCCTTTTTTTTTCTATGCTGTCAGTATCCTTTCGTTAAGAGGCATTGATTCCCCTATTCTGTGTCTTTCTCAAGAAAAATACCGCTTTGTTCAAAGTAACAAATCCTGCTCAGTTCCCCATCACCTCCCATGTTACCTCCCATTTTTTACTTTTCATAGCTGGCAACAAAGCTAGGTCAGGAATGGCAGAGGGGGCTCTGATGCCTCTCCAAGCCTGAACCCCACCCACAGTAGGACTGAAGGGAGAGCCACAGTGATCCAAGGGATCTGATATTCTATGACACCCCACCCTTTATGCTCCCTTTTCTTCATTATAAATTATCTAAGAGACAAGCCCCCTGAAAGAGATTATAATGAGAACTGATTATCCACATCCCCACGGGAGACCAGGAAAATCCCTCTAGTACTTATGTCTCTGTTTGCCTCAGTCACCTCCAAAAGTCCAAGTCCTCAAGGTCATCCTGTATATTCTGACTCTTATTCCCATAATCGTTCAGAACATTCTCTCATGGACTCATGTTCCCACTCCTTCCTGACCCCTAGCCATTCCATGGGCCCTCTGGAACTCAGAGTCTGTCATCATAAGATATGCTGTTTTCAATCTCACCTGTGAACATATTCCTTTCACCTTCCTGCTCTAACTTCCAGCTGTCTGATACAGTAGCTGTTACCCACATGTTGCTACTGAGTACCTGAATATGGCTAATCCAAACTGAGAAGCGCTGTCAATATGAAATACCTAGTGGATTTTAAAGACTTTCATGGAAAAAAAAAAGAATTTAAAGTATCTTGAAGGCTATTTAGGTGAGAATAGGATTTTGTGTTGATAGTTCTTTTAGCACTTCAAAACTGTAGCACTTCCTTCTGGCTTCTAGGGTTTTTCATGATAATATTTTCACTATATTGGGTTAAATGAAATAGATTATTTAAATTATATGTACCAAATTCTTTTTACTTTTTTTTTTAAAGTTTATTTATTTACTTTGTGGACAGAGGGGCAGAGAAAGAGGGAGAGAGAATCCCAAGCAGGCTCTATGCTGTCAATGCAGAGCCCAACAAGGGGCTCAAACCCACAAACTATGAGATCCTGACCTGAGATGAATTCAAGAGCAGGACGCTTAACCAACTGAGTCACCTAAGTGCCCCAAATTCTTTTTACTTTTACAAAATGATGGCTAGTAGAAAACTTAAATGACATATGTAGCTTGCATTGTATTGCTCTAGGACAGCAATACAAGCAGCAGTACAAGAAGACCCAGCTTCTTCAAATGGTGCCTCGTCCTTTTCTGATGCTCAGACTAGGTGTAAAGGTGGAACAGGTAGTTCCTGGCTCCTCATTGCTCTTTCCAAACCACTGTTCATCCTATTTCCTAACACATTCCAGATCTTTTGAAGCACATGACATTGAATTAGATCTATATCTACCCCATTCATACTGCAATTATCTACCATTCTCTTGGTTACCCCTTTTCCCCCTTATTGAAGATCTTACCATCTGATTCACTGCCATTCTCCCCAGCATGGCTCTGGTCATCATTCTGATCACTAGTGTCCTCAAAGATAATCCATCCACACTTGATGTCCTCACTTATAATGATTTGCCCTCCATCCCACCTCACCATGCCCCCCCCCCCCCCACATCTCAATGATCTTATCTTTGTCACTGCCCATAATTTCACAATCTCCAAAATCTTAACTTCAAACATCCCATTCTTTGAGTAGTATCTCTTATATTTATAGCTTATTTCCTTTAGGTTCCCCATTTTAATAATTATTTGACTCTACTTCCAATCAACTCTTTGACCCTACTTCCAAAACTCTATCACCTTTTTACTTACCCAGCTTAGAATCTATGGTTCATCATTGTGATTACCTCCTTGAATATACCTTTAGGTCCCTTATATCTCTACATCAGTCTTGCAGTTTCTGGAAAAACTCTCAACGTGTTTTAAAACAGCTTGTCCCTAATATCCACAGCCAAGACAACTAAACTAGTCTTACTAAATTTGTGATGCCAAACCTCAAGTTGTCCCCAGCAATGCCTGTCAGTCTTGTAACATATCCCTTGTCATTTTACTCTCTCACTTTCTTCAAACACCTTCACTGACATGATATTTCAGCTGAGATCTTGCTTTCTATTGCAACTGAGAACACAGAAGCAATCAGAAGAAAATCTCAACCTCTTCCCATCACCAAATCAATCCAACATCTTTGCAACTATATATATATATATATATAGTATATATATATACACTCTGTTTTTCTTTCACGTATGATCGGCAAATTTCCCTTGCTCTTATCTAAAGCCAATTTCTTTACTGTGACACCATATCCTGTCTTCCCACCTACTGAAGGACTAAATTCCTGCCTGCAATTCACCTTCCTCTGTCTTTTTTTTATCCTCTCTACTGGATCACTGGCATCAGCATCAGTCTCTCTTGAACCATTTCTATAAGATATTTAAGCCCACAAGTCCACAGCTACTGTCAGTGTCAGCATCAATGTCACAGAGCCTCTTCTAATGTTTACTCACAGTCATCTTAAACTTTTAGCAGCATTTGATCTGGTTGCTTGTTTCCTCTTGCAAAAGTGTTTACATGGCTTCCAGGGCTGCTTTTCTTTCCCCTACCTGGTTGCTCTTTCTCACCCTCCATTGCTGATCCCTCCCCTCCTCTTTCTCATATATTTTTTTAAATTTTTCTAAGGTTTATTTATTTTTGAGAGACAGGGAGACAGAGCATGAGCAGAAGAAGGGCAGAAAGAGAGAGAGACACAGAATTTGAAGTAGGCTCCAGGCTCTGAGCTGTCAGCACAGAGCCCGACATGGGGCTTGAACCCACGAACTATGAGATCGTGAACTGAGACAAAGTCAGATGCTTAACCGACTGAGCCACCCAGGTGACCCTCTCATGTTTAAATACTGGAGTGTCCACAGGTGCAGTCCATAGATTCTTGTTTTCTTTTCCACACTCATTTGCTCCTAGAAAATTTCACACAGTTTTATGGTTTAAAAAACATATATATATGCTGTAAACTTCCAAATTTACCTTCCTAGCCTGGGAATCTCTTTGGATCTCTAAATTCAGAAAGCCAACTGCCCATTCTATATCTCTATTTGATTTCCAATGAGAATCTTGATTATTACATATCTAACACCAAACTCTTTATTTTTCTTCCTAAATCTCTCTTCCCCCATAGTGGTCCATATGTTAGTAAATGCCATCATCATTCACCAGTTAGCTCCACAATTCCCCCAAATTGGAATGAACTCCCTTTTTTCTCTCATGCTCTCATGACTTACATACAACTCATCATCACATCTGGCAGACTCTAGCTTCACAATACATCCTCTCCATCTCTCCATCACCATCTAGTCTAAGCCATCAACTCTTTACTGCAATAATCTCCTTGGTTTTCTTCTTCTTCTTTTTAATGTTTATTTTTGAAAGAGAGAGAGCACAAGTTGGAGAGGGGCAGAGAGAGAAGGGGACAGAAAATCCAAAGCAGGGTCTGTGCTGACAGCAGAGAGCCCAACATGGGGCTCAAAATCATGAGCCGTGAGATCATGACTTGAGCCGAAGTTGGATGCTTAACAACTGAGCCACCCAGGTGCCCTATCCTTGGTTTTATTCTTACTTCCATCCAACATTCTCTATGCAACTGCCAGTTTGATCTTACTGAAATACAACCAGATTATTTAATGATCTACTTAGAAACCTATAATGTTTTATAACCTAGCTTATTGTGATGGTTCATTTTATGTGTCAACTTGACTGGGTCATGGGACGCCCAGATATTTGGTCAAACAACATTCCACACAGCATTGCTTTGATCTAGAAACTCATTTCACAGAAAGTGAAGTATGCAAATGGGCCCATGCTTATGGAACTCACTAACATTGTCATGTTCCCATTATCCTGAAACAGCTGGCTTGACAGAAAGGTACAATGGCCTTTTGAAGACTTAGTTGCAATGCCAGCCAGGTGGCAGTACCTTACAAGCCTAGGGAAGGGTTCTCTAGAAGGCTGTATATGCTCTGAATGATCATCCAATATATGGGGTTGTTTCTTCCATAGCTAGAATTCATGGGTCCAGGAATCAAAGAGCAAAAAATGAGAGTGGCATTCCTCACTATTACTCCTAGTGACTCAATAGCAAAATTTTTGCTTCTTGCTCCCATGACTTATGTTCTTCTAGACCTATGGCCTAGAAGTCTTAGTTCCAAAGGCCAAGAAACACAACAATAATTCCATTGAACTGGAAATTAAGACTGCAGCCTGGACACTTTGGGTTCCTCATGCCTATGAATCAATAGGCAAAGGAGAGAATTACTGGACTGGCTGGGGTAATTGATTCTGACAACCAAAGGGAAATTGGATTACTATCCTACAACAGACTATGCAGGGAAGAGTATGTCTAGAAAACAGAAGATCCCTTAGGGCGTCTATTACCATCACATGCCCTGTGATTAACATCAATGGAAAACTACAACAACTTAATGCAGGCAGAACCATTGATGGTCCTAACTCTTTAGGAATGAAGGTCTGGGTGATGCCACCAGGTAAAGAACCATGATCAGTTGAGGCACTTGAAGGCAAAGGGAATATAGAATGGGTAGTAAAAGAAAATAGTTATAAATCCCAGCTACAACCATGTGACCAGCTATAGAAATGAGGACTGTAATTTTCATGAATATTCCCCTCCTTATTTTGTTATAATTGTTAGTGCGTTCGTAGATATAGATATATACATTAAGCAAATATCTTTGTTTTCTTCCCTCTCTTATTCTTTTATCATGTAACAGAAGAAGTATTAACTTTGTATCATAGTATTTGAATAGTGTTAACTTTACATCATAGTATTTAAATTACGGGAGAAGAGTAAATATCACTGAAATACTCTACTCCCTCTGCCTATATATACTGTTTTTTCCTAAACATACATACCTGTAATAAACTTTAGTTTATAAATTATGCGCAGCAAGAGACTAACAACTAATAATAAAACAGAAAAATTTACTGTAATAAAAATTATGTGAATGTGGTTTCTCTCTTTCTCCCAAAATATCTTATTATACTACTCACCCATATTCTTGCTATGAAGTGGGATGATAAAATGCCTATGTGGTGATATGAAGTGAAGTGAAGTGAATGACATTAAGCTACTACTGACCTGACAATATGTCAGAAGAAGGATCATCTGCTTGTAGACTAGCTGACCATGGGTAACTGAAACCTCAGAAAGCAAAACCATGGAAAAGGAGATACTATTAAATATATATATCTATATACCTGTACCTATATCTATATTTATCTCCTATTGGTTTTGCTTCTCTGGAACACCTTGACTCATATACTTATAATAAAATGAAATTCCATTCCATGGGTTAAAAAGCTCTCCATGATCAGGCTACCACATATTTCTTCAACTTCTATCTTCTTCCCCTTCCTCACTGTGCTCCCATCACGCTGGCCTTCTTATTTTTTGGAACAGGCTAAAGACTTTCCCACTCCAAGGCCTTTGTATTTGCTCTTCCTTCAGCTTAGAATGCACTTCCCCCATATATTTTTAGTGCTTTGTTTTTTTATTTTCTTGTGGTCTTTATTGAACATTCCCTTCCTCAGAGGCATTTCCTAACCACTGTATCCAAAATAGCACCCAGTATCATTCTATCCCCCTGTTTGTTTGTTTGTTCTTCTTAGCACTTATCACTCCCTTACATGACATTATTTTTTTAACATTTGTTTATTTATTTTCTACTAGTATGTAATTCCCACAGAAGAAAAACTTTGTCTCTGCATTTTCCTTCACCAAAGTGATCCCTTTCAGACAAGCTTTAAGCTATTTAACCACTCCTTATTTCTTGGCAACAGACGTTGCTCATGAAAGTTGCAGAAGAAAAAGATCAATTTTTCTTATTTTGAGTAACTTTTATGGTAAACCCAATTCAAGCATTTAAAAAAAATTTTTTTTTACATTTATTTATTTTTGATAGAGACAGAGCACAAGAGGGGGAGGGGCAGAGAGAGAAGGAGACACAGAGTCTGAAGCAGGCTCTGGGCTCTGAGCTGTCAGCACAGAGCCCCACACGGGGCTCAAACTCACAAATCACGAGATCATGACCTGAGCCGAAATCGGACACTTAACTGACTGAGGCGCCCCATCCCAATTCAAGCATTTTATAGACAATCGTTGTTTTACAGCAACAGATATTTAAAAAGCTAATTAAATATTGGTAGATATTATATAATTTCCGGGGGCTTACTACCCCACCCTACTCCCTTTTAATTTACTAAACTGATTATATTAAATTTTTGAGCAATTTCCCTAATATACCACTTTGATCACCCCAAAGCAAATTCTTTCTAATTACCAGGCTAACTGCAAGAGAAGTATGCAAAAAAGTTACCATCCCTAGAACATAACTATGCTCAAAGAAGACATCCAGTTTTCCTCATAATTTATTTATTTATTTTTAGTTTGAATCTTGGATCGTCCATTTTGTATGGTGGAAGTACCCTGGGCTCTTCCATTAATGAACATGGACCTGAGCCTTGGATCCGTCATTCAAATACCATGTGATCTGGGCCAGTTCCTAAACACCTCTGAGACCCAATTTCCTCATCTCTAAAAACAGATTAAGAATAACAATAATATCTACATCACAAGGATTTTATGATGATTTTCTAGCATCACATGTAGGGAAAATTGTTTCAGAAAGTTTAAAGCAATTTAGAAATGTTACTGATATGTGTCTGGGACACAGGAGTTCAATGCATTTTCTTAATAATGAATAAATGAAGTTATATTGGTTTTGTTCCCTTTGAGGACATGTTGGGGATGGCTGTACTAATTTAAGGTGGATTAACCAAGAATAGATATTGGGCTATTTTATTGAAGGACCTTTATCCTTTGTCTATTTTCACCACTGTTCAATTGTACAGTGCCATTTTGAACTATCCAGAGCTAAATCTGAGGGGAGGAGAGATATTTATTATGCAGATGACCTATAAATTATCTAGGTGACAAAGAAAGGACAAAATGATACACACACACACACACACACATATACACACATGTATATATTTATACACACATACATGTTTGCATATTACTCAATTTCCATCTTAATTTTCACTGATATAAAATACATATACATTATACATTAAATCTATCTGTTATCCATCTTAAACCCATGGATAGTTTAACAGACACAATGACTGGAAAACAAAATAGAAAAAGAACAAAAAGTTAAGCTGACTAAAATAGACAGTTCTTAATGTGCTTGTGCTAGAATTTCAATTACACTACAGGGGCTAAAGAAATAGGCTATATTGTTGCATTCAATTTGCTTTTACTGTCAATAAATGCCCCATGCTCCATCCTGCATTTTCTGTACCCTTCATTGTTTATTTTATAGCTCTTTTCTTTCATTTGCTGTTGTTTTATAAGCTTGCTGTTGTCTATCACTTTGACAGAGAATAAGAGCTATTTGTTAAAAATCTATACAAGTTATTTTGACAAACATAAATGCTTTCCCCCCTGAACTTCCTTAAATACAAACATACTTACTCTCCAAAGGAACCTTAAATATATATTTGGTTCAAAGTAGCTAGTAACCCAAATCACTAAGTCATAGTCCTTTGTGCCTTACTCTGATCAAATATAAAACCACTTTGAAATTTTACCTGCAAGTCACAGTGGTTTCCAACATCACTGAAAACAAAACAACAACAACAAACAAGGAGTTGAAGGTAGACAGCCACATGATAGGGAGACACAAACTATCTGAAGACCCGAGGGCTCTTCAAAGCCTACACACAAACATTGAGAAACTAAACAGGGCCTGTTCATGGCTTTCATCACAATTTTGTAGACAGACATAGTAAAATACTGGTCATATTCTGTCTCCAGTCTTGAAACTGACCTAAAATACGATGCAATCCTTTGCAAGAAGGTAGGGATTCTGAACTAACCTGAAATAGGGATTTAACTGCTTCTTCCAAAACAGCTTTACCATTATTCATGGATGAGATATACTGTAACTGAGTGAGCTAGCGTGGATGACTGAAACCCCTGGCTTCATTTCACTCACTTCCCTTTGCAACTGGGTATATGGATACTGGTTGTTGTCAAGTGGGAAAAATACAGCCTACCTCTGTATTCTAGTCTTTAACTAAAGGAGGATCTAAAGCCTCCTTTCTTGGCAGGCCTGGGCGTGCTCTAGGATAGAGAAATAGATATTTCTGTGTCAGCACTGATGGCCCTCTGGGAATATCTTAAAACAGCCCTGAGAACCTTGGTGAGCGTTCTCTGCCTTAAAAGTCTCTCGATTATATAAATGTTCATCTTATGGGCCATATTTAGAGCATGCATGCTCCACAGAATATAAAACAAATGGAAGACTTTACTGCAGAATTATGAAGAACTCACATTGAATGTTGCCAGTTTCACATTCTGTCATGCTGTCCTCCTTGGGACGCAAGTGTTATAGAGGAGGTAGCCATCTGGTCCTTGTGATCATGACAGATGAAAACTGAGTAATATGCAAACAGATATTTTATATTTCTAAACCACAAAGGAGATAACTTGGTCTTTCTGCTGCTTGATTAGAAAGATCTGGGCTTAGACTGAAGTGATGGCAAAAGTTCTGAATATATAAGACCTGATATTTTAAGACATTCTTTATTCATCAAATCCACAAGTACTCTCTGAGCATCTGTATTGTGCCAGGGCACTAGACTCGGGGGACAGGAAGCGTCCTGTTCTCATAAAGCTTACAATGTATTACTGCAAATCAGAGATATCAAAGGTGATATTTTTGCTTCCTTACTATTATTAGTCTTTTAAACATAATGCAAATTTAGAGATAATAATAATGGGCTGCTTCTTAGTTATATTACTCAACATTTTTTTTAAAGTTTATTTATTTATTTTGAGAGAGAGTGCTTGCATGTGTATGAGTGGGGGAGGGGCAGAGTGAAAGAGTGAGAGAGAGAGAATCCCAGCAGGCTCTGCACTGACGGCACAGAGGCCAATGCAGGGCTTGAACTCACAAACTGTGAGACCATGACCTGAGCCGAAATCAAGAGTTGGACGCTTAACCTGACTGAGCCACCCAGGTGCCTCTAATTTAAAATCTTAATAACATCTAATTGCCTATTAGAACTTAGATATAAAATGTTAATTTGAAAGCATATGCCAACCAATTCACGAATTTCCTAGAATTTCTAATGTGCTAGAAATCTACAGCTGTTGATGAAAACAAAATAAAAAGCACTGTAGTGAACCACTGTTACAGGGTTTATAGCTATTAATGTAATTCATTAATTATCCTCAGTTAAACTAAAGCTTATAATAGGTTTAATTTCTTTACAGAAAATTCACTTTTGGTTCAAAAAATTTTTTAAATGGCATAGGGTAAAAATTAATAGACAAGAATAACATGAATATATCTTCCCCTTCTGTTTCATTTCTCCTAATTTTAGTCTGATTCTCCACACTTCTAATGTGATTTCTGTCTCCTCCATTCTCTACGACAAAATTTTTTGTAACTGCTTTGCCAATTACATATTTGTATACTATCTTCTAAGCTAACGTTAGTCTTCTTTCATTTACAAAAATTCCATTTACAAAATTTCCATTTACAAAAATTTGCAAATTTCATTTGCAAAGGGACATAATTAGTAATCACTAGTTGGGCAGAAATTAAGAAAATGGACTCAGAATTTATAAGAAAACTTGTTATTTACTAAGAGCTGCACAGCAGGGGGGAAAGAAAGCACTAGCCAGTAACTGGATGAACATTGCATCCCAGTTCTTCACGCATCAAAATGACAGGCTTTCCTTTAGGTACAGAGACAATCTAACACCCATTCTGAGAATTGTGTTTTCACCAACAGGGGAGAAAAGGCCTCATAGTTCATAGGCTGAAGAGGAGAAGCCTTGTGCTACTCAGCACATCAGGAGAAAGTGAACCTTGTAAAACCAAGTTAGATTTCAAAAAGCCTGTTTGTAAGGAGTACTGATAATGCTTATTTGAAAGAGATTATAGCTTTTTTAAAAAATAGCAAAACTGTAGTGATATATCACTGTGTTAATATTTAAACTTTCTCTAAATACTGTATGCATGTAGTGTCTTGTTATTTTAAAGGGCTTAAGTTCCTTTACCATTAGGCTTAAAAAAATCATCTAGTTGTACTTGATACTTGCTATAACCCAAATATCAGCCTCCCATGTGTCTTCTGTCCCTCAAGCTTCTGTGGATTACCTTTTTCTCTAGTGCTCAAATAAAAAGGTCTTGGGCCTTCCTTTCTTGCTTTAGAGACCAAGTCTATATCTGAGCTCCACAGGGGACAAATAGCCAAGAAGCATATCTACTTCAGCTGGTGGAGCAGTATACATTGGGTAAAGACTCAACGAGACAGGAGCAATAGCCCGTGTGCATGTCCATCACTGCACATTGTATTCTAGGGCAGTGCAAAGAGATTTAATAAGACAGGATGGGAAAGAGACCTCAATCTTTGGACTCAAGTTTGCTAAGCTGCATGATTAAGGAAGCACCAGTCCCTCCCCTGCTGTCATCAGGGCACTCATACAATAGCAATATAATGAGGCAGAATCTTGGGTCCAGCCTTATATTGAGAGTTCAGTGTTTATGACTGGGAAGGCACTAGCCTGGTCAGATCAGGGGCCTGGTGTTCAAGACTTGATATTACAGTTGTATAATGTGACAAGATAGCAGCATTTGCCACATTGGCTTTTATGGTTAGAGAGATATCTGCTCTCTGCCGGTGCTGTTGAGGGGTTGGGGTCCAGGTGTATGATTGATGAGAGCTGACTGCCTTCAACACAGAGCTGTAGCTAGACTCCATGGAGCTTTGGAGAAGGCCAACTCAGTCTCTGAGAGGCTAGCTGCAGGAATCAATTTGGAAAATTCTTACAAGTAGAAGAGGTTTGGTCTATAATTCAGGGAGAAGCAATGCACAGTGAGTGAGAATTTTCCATTTTTCATTACCCCCTTGAACCATCCACATATGATTAAAAAATGCTTGTAATATGACTAAGGTTTGGTCAATGGAATAGGAGGGAAGTGATATTTGACACTTGCTGGTATGGGTCTAAGGACACTGGGCTTGTTCATTCCCCTTCCCAACAGGTTATGGAACCGGTTATGGCTGTGACACAGCTTTGATCAAACAGGTGATAACAAAGCCTTAGGTGAAGCAACAAGATTAAAGGAAACTGGATTTATGAATAGTCTTCTAGAGGAGGGTACTATTACTCAACAGGGAAATAACCTTTATCATTCTTCAACCCACTGCATTTTTGACTCTCTATTAAAGCAACTTAGCCTTCATGCCAATCAATTATACGTTGTTTGACAACAGTGAAACAGTGAGAAACCAGACGGTGCAGGCTGGAAACATGGTATTTATTTATATCATGGCAAAATTTTGCTAAAACTTTGACCTGACACACTATCTGCTTTAAGGGAAGTGGTTGGAAAGAATAGAATATGAATATAGGTTCTCTTGGAAACTTTTAGCAAGGAATTCAATAAAAAGTCTAGTTCAGAAACAAACTATAAAAAATATACCAGAAGACTACTAAAATTTTGAGGGAAATTGCCAAAGAAATGACAAGCTTTGCTTGTAAAAGCTTGTTGTTCAACCTCAAACTAGTTCCTAAGCAGGGCATACTTTCTAACATCTACTTTAGATCTGGCTCTGGTATTAATGGAGAAGAAAGAGCCTCCTATAATGCAAAGTTGGGTCTATAGAGGACATAGGAATTATATCCAGAGAGAAAATTGGGCTAATCGGACAACTCACTTCACTTCCAGGATAATGTCCCATGATTTTCTACTCAGGATTTGATACTACTTATGTAGTAGTGATCTCTATGTGTTTCCTTCCTATTCTTGCCTTTTCCGAGTGGGAGTTTTATCATGGTTGTCTTGTTTCTTCACCATCATTGCATGGTGAATGTGAGAATGATGATGGGGCAGGGAGATTAGGCAGATTTAAAAAATCATTTAATTTAAAGGTATCTGAACTACAAAGGTCCCACAAAGAACATTATCTATAGTTTCTGAAATTTGAGATGGATTCAATAACTGGGTGGGCCATTGATTTTCTCCTCTGAGGAAAGGGTCTGCTATACTTGTGGGAAGATGCACATAGATTTGAAGATGTAAAGAGAGGTGGACTCTCACAGAGACTACCAGCTAACCAGACTGCTCACACTGGGGCTAGTGTGTGAGAACAAAGTGAACTTAGTTGCTCTGTAAGCCATTGGATTCTTTGTTGTAGCAGTTTAGTCTGTACCTTAACAAATGCAGCCCCCTTATTTTATTGCTCCTGAAGGGTAGCAGAATATGCCACCCTAAAACATAACACTTTAACATAATGATTCTTTATAGTTGAAGGCAAATGAAAAGCAGAGACAAGAAAAACTCTCTGTCCTCCTATTTGGCTAAAACCAGAACAAGTTTGTAAAGATGCCCCTCTCCCTCCCACACCACCTCTCCTACCAGGAAGGACAGAAGTTAATCACCAGAGACAATTCTATATCCTTATCAGTCCAGAGATGGCACCAGAAGAATCTATATAAAAAATTTGGCTAAAGCTAGCCCTTGTCTTCCATCAGTTTCCTTCATATAATTGCCTCTCCATAATTTGCCGCCCTAGAAATTCAAAGTGTACTCTTAATCCCCTTCACCTATTTCACACATTCCCCATTCACCTCCCCTTTGGCAACCACCATTTCTCTGTATTTAAGAGTCTAGGGGTTTGTTTTTGTTTTTTGTCTCTTCTTTAGTTTGTTCATTTATTTCTTAAATTTATTTATTCATTTATTTCTTAAATCCCACCTATGAGTGATATCATGCAATATTTGTCTTTGACTGACTTATTTCTCTTAGCATTATACCCTCTAGATCCATCCATATTATTGCAAATGGTAAAATTTCCTTCTTTGTTATGGCTGAGCAATATATATATATATATATATATATATATATATATATATATATACCACACCACATCTTCTTTATCCACTCATCTATTGAGAAACACTAAGGTTGCTTCCATATCGTGGCTATTATGAATAATTCTTCCATAAATATGGGCCCATATGTCTTTTCAAATTAGTGTTTTGTTTTCTTTTGTTAATACTCAGTAGTGGAATTACTGAGGAATCTCCATACTCTTTTCCATCAGTGGCTGCACCAGTTTGCATTTCCACTAAGAGTGCAAGGTAACGTAAGGTTTAAGCAGCTGATACAGGACAGACCACGCAGGGCTTGCAAGCTATGTTAAGATTTTCTCTTTATATTGAAAAAGTAATGAAAGCCATTTGAAATGTTTTATACAGACTTGATCATATTTACATTGGGTCTGAGGAATGGATCAGGTATTTAGAGAGAAGCAGTGGTAAGTTAAAAAGAAACATAGTTAAATCAGAAAGGATTTGGTGAGAAATTGACTATGGGGAGGAGGAAGAGAGGTATTAAGGATAATTAATAGATTTCTGGGCTTGGATAATTGTATAGATGGTGGTAATATTCACTGAGACAGGGAGTGTTGGGAAGGGAGTAGGTTTAAGAGGGAAGATAGGTGTTAAACAGGCAGTTAGACATGCAGGTTTATACCTTACAGTAGAGGTCTAGGCTAGAGATGAGAATTTGTAATTTTATATTATAGTTAAACTAAGGATGTGAATAAGATTTCCTAGCATAAAAGTATATAAGAGAGGAGGAGAGAGGCCAAGAGAAGAACTCCAAAATTTAATGGTTAATTAGAAAAGACTAAACCAGCAGATATGACTTAGAAGGAGTGGCCAGAATAGTAGGAGGTAAACAAGGAGGAGAAGACAGTGTTTTAACAAAGAGTGTGTTAAAGGGTGGGTCAGTAGGTTGAGTGTCCAACTTTGGCTCAGGTCATGATCTCGTGGTCCATGAATTTGAACCCCGTGTCAGGCTCTGTGCAGACAACTCAGAGCCTGGAGCCTACTTTGGATTCTGCCTCTCTCTCTCTCTCGAAAATAAACATTAAAAATTAAAAAAAAAAATAAAAAAGAAAGAATGTGTTATGAACTAAATGTTTGTGTCACCTCAAAATTCATAGGTTGATATCTTAACCCCCAATGTGATAGTATTAGGATGTGGCACCTTTGGTAGGTAATCAGGACATGAAGGTGGAGTCCTCATGAATGGGATAAGTGTCCTTATAAAAAAGACCCCAGAGTGCTCTCTCACCCTGTTTGCTATGTGAGGACACAGTGAAAAGAGGAGCATTTGCAAAAACAGGAAGAGAGCTCTCTACCAGGAACCAAGTCTGCCAGTACCTTGACTGGCTTGGATTTCCCAGCCTCCAGTACTGTGAGAAATGTCTGTTGCTTAAGCCACCCAATCTATGGTATTCTGTTGTAACAGCCTGAAACAGCTCAACACTGTTGCATGCAGCTGAAGTTATCTTGCACAAGGTCCAAAATATTCACTGGATTTAGTGAAGTGGAGGTCTCTTGTGACATTAGTAAGAGTTGTTTAAATGGAATAACGGGGTGGGAGCCAGATTAGATGCCTGAAAAGTGGGTGAAAGAGAATAAAAGGAAGATGTTTGTTTTCATGAGAATTAGTTGGACATATTTAAATAAAAATGGAAAGGATTCAATTAGGAGAGAAAGGTTAAATTCACAATAAAGTAAGTTTTATGAGAGGGCTATGCTTTGAGTCCCTGCCCTCTATCTTCCATTGGCTTCTCATATTACCTTAGAAAGGAGCTTTCCTGTTAGAAGTATGGCCACAATTGTAGGTAATGTGATATGCTTGTAGAAGCAGACTGAGAGGGTTCTAATATGATGGTTTTATTTTTATGTAAAGTAGGAAATAAATCTATTCCTGAGAAAAAAATTTTATGAATGTGTGTGTGTGTGTGTGTGTGTGTGTGTGTGTGCGCGCGTGCTCGCGGCTGAGGAAAGGGGAGTCAGTAGGAGGATTCAAGAGACTAGGGAAACACAGAAATGTATTCCAGTTATCTACCACTGTATAACAAAGCACCTCAAAATTTAGTGGTTTAATAATTTTTTTACGCTTATAAACTCCATGGACAGAGCACAGTGGGGATGGATTGTCTTGACTCCATGATGTCTGGGGCTTCAACCAGAAAGGCATGAAGGCTGCAGGAAACCCAAAGTCTAGCACCTGTTACCATCTGGAGGATTCTTTATTTATATATTTGGCAGTTGATACTGGCTTTTTCTGGGACCTCAGCTGAATATGTAAACTGAACATCTATGTGGGCCAATTTCATGGGCCAGGTTTTACAACATGGTGGCTGGATCTAAGAGTGAGTGTCCAAAAGGACAGGACATGGAACCTACTGGTTTCTAAGGCCTGGCCCTGGAAAATGGCATGGCATCACTCCTATTATATTCTTTTGGTCAAGGAGTCCATATTCAAAGAGAGGAAATAAAGACTTCATCTCTCATTGGGAGAAGTGTCAAAGAATTTGGGGGCCATTAAAAAAATGGAAATAGTAAAGTTTGGAATAGGCATTTTTGGAGAGTAGAAGATGGTGTACAAGGCAGAAGTGCAGAAGGAGTCTGAAAAGCCTTATTGTTCATCCCCTTTCCCTATTTTCCAAACTCATTGAACCCCTTGCTGTTCCTTGCTCTTCCAGGTAGCTGCTTTTGTTGATTGTTTTTCTGGTGACAAGTATCACAATGTCAGACTTACATGCTCATTCACAGAAGTCATACTGAATACTTAAGGCTGGCATATTTGCTTTTCTTTTTTAAATTCCATTCCTCTCTTTTTATTTCTGTTTGTCATTTTATTTATTTTGTTGTTGTTGTAGGGTACTGCCAATTTGTTATAAGGGACAGAGATACAAACAAATATACAACATATAATTTCCCTTCATTGTAGAATTGCCTTATTTCCATCCATGCCTTTTAAAAAGGTTTTAAATCACCTCTATCAACCTTAACTGATTTTATTCTTTGTTGGTCCCAACGCACTTGGTTTGTGTGTTCAGCTACCGGGACCAACTGTTCCCAAATTTGTTTACCCAATATAATTAGCTCTAGGTCATTTAAAAAATGCACATTTCAGGGGCACACAGCAAACCTACTGAAACATATCTCAGGCATACAGTGACCATCAATTATTTAATCGATCAATTGACTGGCATTTGTATTTATGTCTTTAGACCCATTAGATTCTCAAGTCCTCAGAGTCAGAGACCATGTTTTATTTCATATCCTCTCTAGTGTTTGGCATAGTGCTTGCCACATGGGAGATGTTTAATACATTTTTTAAGAGTTTGTCTCTATCTTCTCTTGGAATTATTGATATCTAGAGACTTCCAAGGTGCTTTTCTTTTTCTCTTGGATTTCTACCAGGTGCCACCTGATAACTGCTCTTGTTTTTCTAAGTAGCCATCTGGAGCTTGACGATCTCAAACAGTAACAACAATAAACAGTCTGTGTAGATGGGATGTGTATATTCAAGTTACTAAAACTGTAAAAGAGATTTGTATTTTGCTTGCATTTGTGTGAACTCTTAAATAGTCAGAGAATCAAAGAGATTTCATATTTTTAAAATGTTAAAGGTAGTATTTTTTAAGTCTTAAGTTTAGAGTGGTATAGATCATGAGAATGAATGAAATTTCCAGTGATTATTTGGTATGTGTTGCTTTTTCTTTTACTTTATGGTGGAGTAAGAAAAGGAACAGAAACATCTTACACTCTCAGAAAGGCAACTTAAGCATCTAGTCCCCTGAGACTCTGCTCAATCTGCTTTGTAGAGGTAACTTAAAATTGGCTCTAGCAACAAGGGCTTACAAATGGATGGTATGGAATTGAGCTTTTTTTTTTTTTGTTTTTTGGTTTCAATCTTGGCTAACCACTAAACAACTGGATTATGATTTCAATGCAGTGGTTTGAAATAGTTGATTTAATAGGGCAATAGTTGACTATCCTGCTAAGTGTGTGTATTATATGTGGGAAACAGTTATTTTCTCACTGCATACTTGTCTAATATGGCTTACAATTGTAGCCACAGTCCTTTTTCTTTCTCCCTTAAGGCTTTGTTTGCAGCTCCTTTAAATGCCAGGCACTTGTGCTAAAAATAGCTGTTCCATTTTCTTGTGACTCCTCCCAGGTTAGTCTGCCTGCTTCCCTTGCTTCCCAGGAGGCCACATCCACATTAAGGTTTTGTTAGCAAGTCTTTGTATTATTTCTTCTCCCCTCCAACTACAGATGACCCACATCCCACTTCCTCTCCAGGGCTGCATGCTGTGTTCCTAAATAGTATCAGATAGAGTGGATAGCGGCAGCAGTGATCAGTGGCAGTGGTAGGGACTCTGAGGGAGTGGGCATCAGAGTAAACATTTCAAGTGGAAAAGGTCACTGCTGAGGGAAGTAGCCTCTTTTAATCTTTTTAAAAGGTTGAGAGACCTTGCTAGAGAGATGGGTGTGCAACACCAGGTGGAAAGGAAGCCAAAACAATGCAAGGTTACCAGACAATGAGACAGGAAGAGGCTTGGAAGGAACCTGCGGTCCTGATTCTAAGATGTATATACTTTTTAATATTTCAATATTGCAGATGTTAAGGTGCATCTTACAATTGCTACATGTATTTAAGTGGCAGTGTTTCTTCTCTCCCCTGCATATCCCACCCCCAAGAAACAAAACAATTACAATGGTAAAGGTGTGAATCTTGCAGCAAATGGTATTTAGATGTGAGGAAACAATGTGTTCATCATGGGTAAATTCACCCAAGTGTAGGGTTTACCCCCAACCTAGTGAACTAAGAATCCTAATTTGCCAGCACACAGAAGCACATTTTCTAAGGAAAACCTAATATTTACTTGGCTTACAAATATTGAAGTATACATTTGGACTGTCCACTAAACAAACATAACCGACACAAAGGAATAAAAGAATGTTCTTCATCTGTATGATCAAACAATTCCCTCCTAAAGATGGACTCTTAGTCAGAAGCCTCATTTTAATCAGACAGCTTGGTTAGTTTCCAGGTAGCTTGAAAAGTTCTTTTCCACAATAGGGATAACCTTGTGAATAGGCTTATAATATTCATTTGTCTTTTTTTTCCTTATTTTTTCAGGTAGTATTTTTTTAACTTTTTTTTTAAAGGAGAATTTTAAAATCTCTGAGTAGAATTATTCTATTCTTAGTTATTAATCTTCTTAAAGCATTCTTTCTGTAAAAAGGAATTTGGAGGTGCTTGGGTGACTCAGTCGGTTAAGCATCCAACTTCAGCTCAGGTCATGATCTCACAGTTAGTGGGTTTGGGCCCTGCGTCAGGATCTGTGCTGACAGCTCAGAGCCTAGAGCCTGCTTCAGATTCTGTGTCCCCTATCTCTCTGCCCTTCTCTGGCTGTGCTCTGATTCTCTTTCTTTCTCAAAAATAAACAAACATTAAAAAAAAAAAGGAATTTGAAAGCTGCAACAGATACATATCTATAAATCCATACCTGTATCTATCTATATCTGTATACAGGAATACATTTTTACTTCATACTTAGAATTACAGGCTTGAGAGATACTCGGTCTCTTTATGGTATCCATTATATTACATTACTGATTCTCAACCTTGGCTTCAAATGACTTGTCCACGGCATACTCTCCCTCCCCTCACTCCCTTTTTCAGGTGAAGAATTTTTTTTTTTACATTAAATGACAGTGGCCATATAGACCATTTTATGCCCTATTTACTTTATGTAAAGTTTATAAGATTCACCAATGTTGCTGGATGTGTTTGTAGGCTGTTAAATGGCATTGTTGTGTAAAGCTCCATTATATGAATATAGATAATTTACTTTTCCATTCTACAGTTGGGGGCACTTGGGTAGTTTCCAGCTTGTGGCTATTGTGAATGCTGTTATGAACATTATAGTACATGCCTTTTGGAGATTACATGTACATTTCTGTTAGGTAAATACCAAGAAGGATATACCTGATAGGTTATAAAGTATGCCTGTATTCAGGCTAAGTGCTGATGGAGTATTTTCTGTAAATGAACCTCAGACCAGATGATTCACCTGTTGAACCATCACTTGGCTTTCTTCTATGGTGTGAATAAATTGTGCTCCACACTACAAAGGCTATAGGATTACCCTGTATCCAATTCTCCAGCTTTATCTCATGCCACTCTCTCTCAACAAATCTACGTTTGCTCCCATTCATTTTTTTTCTAGATGTAGGTCTCCTGCTTTTCTGTTTGAAATATTCTTATTATCTATGCCCCCTGCCTGCACCCCCACAAGTCCACACAGCTCTGCTCCTAATAGGAAGCTCTTTCTCATTCCTCAAATGTTGCCTTTGTGAAGAAGCCTTCTCTGATCATGTTTATTTAAATAAGTATCTCCATTTTATCTCAGTAAGTATCTCCATTTAATTTTCTTTAATTCTATCAAATTTCTTCATAGTAATTATGATAAATTTGACAGTACACACAAATTTTCATTTCTTGTTCTAACTTTGTAGTACTTAAAAAAATCCATGTTTATGCCCCATTCCCAGATTTCCTGATGTAATTAATTTGAGGGGGATCCTGGTGTTGGTAGTTTTTAAAAGATTCCCATGCTGACCACTGTCAGCACATTAATATAAATAAATATTGTATGATACGACAGTTTTTACTGGTGGATGTGTGCAATCCAAAATATTTGGAGGTCCCTGGACTAGCCCATACAACACTTAATTTTACAAGTTAGAGAATTATGTTACAGAGAATCTCTGAATTATGTTCACTGGTATGCAACTGGTTACTGCCACAGCTGGGACTACTCCAATGTCCAATTCCACTGCATTTTCATTGACAATGCACACTTCGGGAGTTGCGTGTTCTAATTATTTGTGCATGTCTGTTTCTCTCACTGGACTGTAACAAGTGGGACTGTGTCCTCTTGTATTCTCCACAGTACCTATTACAAATAACTCCTTGCTTATAGCAGATCGTCAATAAACGTGTCGAGAGCAAATAATATAACCAACTAGATCATTTATAGGACACCTATATAATATGCTTCACTGAGCTGTTTCTAACATTTTATCCTCGAGCACTGACATTTCATTATTTTAGAATCTTTTTTCTTTGCACAATAAAGAGTTGAATCAATTTTAGAGCCTTGAAGCCAAAGAGGTTTGAGAATCCTTGAAAGTTAATTACCCTTTCTGGAGTATTAAATATCAGTAAAAGCAGGGATTATTTTGGTCTACGATTGGACATATTATCAGTCAGTGTCATAAAACAAAGAGTGCTCTCAATCACAAAGAATTTCTGGTTATTTCAATAACTATGTTACTGTGTATTTAAAGGGCATCACTTGGGGCGCCTGGGTGGCTCAGTCAGTTAAGTGGCCGACTTCGGCCCAGGTCATGATCTCGCAGTCCATGAGTTCGAGCCCCGCGTCGGGCTCTGTGCTGACAGCTCAGAGCCTGGAGCCTGCTTCAGATTCTGTGTCTCCCTCTCTCTGATCCTCCCCTGTTCATGCTTTGTCTCTCTCTGTCTCAAAAATAAATAAACGTTAAAAAAAAAAATTTAAAGGGCATCACTTGACTCAAATCTAAATGAAAGAAATCATTATACAATGAAGTAGTTTCTGATGATTTGTGTTTTATAAAAAAGAAAAACAATAAATTCAAATACTCAACATTCTGTTTTAAATTAATGAGGTAGTTCTAGCTATAGGAATTTTTGATCTGAGCTCTTTCCAAAGAAGTGAAAATGTAATTGTCAACAAAATCCAATGAATTTTGTGGCTGAGAATATACAGGGAAATATCTTCTCTTATCTGGTATGGACATTGTACTTCTCAGCAGTAAATTTTTATCTGGAAGATTAAGCTCTCAGAAAATAAAAGGTTGGGGAAAGTAACTAAAAGAGCAGTTTTAAGAGTTTTTAAAAAATTCATAATAGAATAAGGAGGGGCCAACATGGTAGAGAAGTAGGGGGTCTGAAGTTCCCTCATCTCTCAAACAAAGCATTGTTGAAGCTAAAAGACTTTGAACTACAAGAGTCCAGGAGACAAAGAGACAGTTGCTTCCAGGGACCCATTGGGACAAGCTGACTGGCCATAGGTGCATAATTGCAAACTGGGAGAGATAAAACGAATGGAGGGGAGGGATCCCCTTCTGCAGAGAGACAAAGGGAAGAGAAAGAGAGACTTGGGAAGCACAGGACTGTATATAGACAAGAGAAAAACCACAGAGCGGGATGGAGAAAGATCCAATCTGTAACTGAGGGGCTTTCTCCTGACTGGGGCCGGCTGCCTGGATTGTGTACCTGGGGAGGTGCGGAGCCAGCCCCAGGCTCGGTGGCTAGGTCAGGGGCACAGTCCATAGTAGGTGAAAGTGATCCCCTCCCTGGAGTGTTGTTGGACCAGACGAAGCCTGCCTGCATCCACGAGCCAGGGACCATACATCAGGCGGCACAGAGAGGCACTCCCCCAGTACTGGGGACCACAGAGCAGGAGTTTGAATCCCAGCCAAGCGCAAAGGCATGGGAGTTTGCAGAGCAGGACAAACTGCCTCATTTGCACCCAAGGCACAGTGAGGACAGCTTGAACAGAGCGGTTTGGGAAACCTGGTCTGTGGAAGAGAGACTGGAGTGTTGCCATTTTTCTCCCCACCACCATCAAGGTAGGACTTCAGGGATCAGACAATGGGCCTGACCTCCCTACACCAAACCACACCCCTCCATGCCTGGTAACTGCCTATGTACAGGAGCAGGATTGATGCCGATGAACCAGACAGCCCCTCCTCCAGACCAGTGCTGTTGGAGTGCCTGGTTTAATTCTCAGATAATTCATATGATATAGATATATTCTTTCTTCCTTTTCTCCTTCTTATCTCTTCCCTCCTCTAGTCTGGTTACTCTGGTTTTTGGTTTGTTTAAGCAGACATATTTAATCCATTCTCTTGATACATATTCCACACCTCCTTCTTTATTCTCCTTTCTTTCCCTCTGGATTAAGCCCTATAGTTTTCTGAAGGTTGAATTTTTATTTTTTCTTTTTCCCTGCCCCTGTCATTTCTCTCTTTGTATGGGATAAGGCCTCTTCCATCAGCATCACCTCCACCCTGTTGTTTACTTGTAGCTGGTGTTTCTGGTTTTTGGGTTTTTTTGTTTGTGTGTTTGCCTCTTTTTGTTTTCTGTTGGTTTTTTGTTTGTTTGTTTTCCTTTCCAGGGCTACTTCAATGAACAAATCAAAGCACACCTGGTGGAGGGTCCAAAACATCACTACCAGTAGGTAGATGAAGTAACTAAAGTCACAACAACAGAGAACAAGTAACACTTTCCAAAAAACACCTCCTGAAGGGCCAGGCCCTGGACAGTGTATGACCCCTTTTGTAATACAGTAGTGCTTCCAAGAGGAGGGCATATAACAAGGTTTTAAAACACATAAGGGACAGAAAACTAGCCAAAATGATGAAACGGAAGAGTTGTCCTCAAAAGAAATTCCAGGAAGAAATGACAGCTAAAGAATTGCTCACCACAGATATAAACAATATACTGAACAACAATTTAGAATAATAGTCACACGATTAATCGCTGGACTCAAAAAAAGCATAGAAGACAGCAGAGAATCTATTACTGCAGAGATCAAGGAACTAAAAAATAGTCATTATGAATTAAAAATGCTGTAAGTGAGGCAAAAAATAAACTAGAGATGGTGACAGTGAGAACTGAGGAGGCAGAGGGGAGAATAGGTGACATAGAAGATAAAATTATGGGAAAATATGAAGCTGAGAAAAAGAGACATAAAAAAATTCTGGATCATGAGGGAAGAATTAGAGAACTAAGTGATTCAATGAAATGGAATAATATGCATACCATAGTAGTTCCCGAAGAAGAAGAGAGAGAGAAAGGGGCCAAAGATGTGCTTGAACTTGAATTTCTCCAATCTGGGGAAGGAAACAGACACCGAAATCCAGGAGGCACAGAGAACTGCCTTCAGACATAACTTGAATCGATCTTCTGCATGACATATCATAGTGAAACTGGCAAAATACAAAGATAGAGAATTCTGAAAGCAGCTGGGGATAAATGGGCCTTAACCTAAGAGGATAGACACATAACAGTAGTACAGACATATCTACTAAAACTTGGCAGGCCAGAAAGGAGTGGAAGGAAATTTTCAATGTGATGAACAGGAAAAACACGCAGCAAGAATCCTTTATCCAGCAAGCCTGTCATTCAGAATAGGAGGAGAGATCAAGGTTTTCCCAAACAAAAACTGAAGGAATTCATCACCACTAAACCAGCCCTATAAGAGATCCTAAGGGGGACTCTGTGAGTGTTGCAAAGACCACAAAGTACCAGAGACATCACTATAAGCATGAAACCTACTGACATCACAATGACTCTAAACCCATATCCTTCAATAATAACACTGAATGTAAATGGACTAAATGCTCCAACCAAAAGACATAGGCTATCAGAATGGATAAAAACAAGACCCATCTATTTGATATCTACAAGAGACTCATTTTTAGACCTGAGGACACCATCAGATTGAAAGTGAGGGGGCAGAGAACCATGCTACTGGAAGTAAAAAAAAAAGCTGGAGTAGCCATACTTATATCAGACAAACTAGATTTTAAACTGAAGATTGTAACAAGAGATGAACAAGGGCGTTATATAGTAATTATGGGGTCTGTCCATCAAGAAGAGCTAACAATTATAAATGTCTATCACCGAATATGGGAGCACCCAATTATGTAAAACAATTAATCACAAACAGAAGCAACCTTATTGGTAAGAATGTGGTAATTGCAGGGGACTTTAGTACTCCACTTACAACAATGGACAGATCATCTAGATAAAAAAAATCAATAAAGAAACAATGGCCCTGAATGATACACTGGACCAGATGGACTTGACAGATATATTTAGAACTTTCATCCCAAAGCAGCAGAATATACATTCTTTTTGTGTGCACATGGAACCTTCTCCAAGATAGATCACCTATGGGTTAAAAAACAGCCCTCAATAAATATAAAAAAACTGAGATCATACCATGCACACTTTCAGATCACAATGCTATGAAACTTGAAATCAGCCATAGGAAAAAGTTTGGGTAACCTCCAAATGCATGGAGGTTAAAGAACATCCTACTAAAGAACAAATGGGTCAACCAGGCAATTAAAGAAGAAATTAAAAAACATGGAAACTAATGAAAATGAAAACACAACGATCCAAACTCCTTGTGATGCAGCTAAGGCAGGCCCAAGAGTAAAATACATTGAAATCTAGGTCTATCTCAAGAAACAAGAAAAATCCCAAATACAAAATCTAACAGCACACCTAAAGGAACTAGAAGCAGAACAACAAAGAAACCCCATAACCAGCAGAAGAAGAGAAATAATAAAGATCAGAATTAAACAATATAGAATCCAAAAAAACAGTGGAACAGATCAATGAAACTAAGAGTTGGTTTTTTGAAAAAATAAACAAAATTGATAAACTCCTAGACAGACTTCTCAAAAAGAGAGAAGACCTAAATAGATAAAATCACAAATGAAAATGGATTTATCATAACCAATCCCTTAGAAATACAAGCAGTTATCAGAGAATACTATGAAAAATTATATGCCAACAAAAAGGAAAACCTGGAAGAAATGGACAAATTCTTAAATACCCACACACTACCAAAACTCAAATGGGAAGAAATAGAAAATTTGAACAGACCTGTAACTAGTGAAGAAATTGAATCAGTTATCAAAATCTCCCAATAAGGGACCAGATGGCTTCCCAGGGGAATTCTACCAGACATTTAAAGCAGAGTTAATACCTATCCTCTAGCTGTTTCAAAAAATAGAAATGGAAGGAAAACTTCCAGACTCATTCTATAAAGTCAGCATTACCTTAATTCCTAAACGAGACAGAGACCCCACAAAAAAGGAGAACTACAGGCCAATATCCCTGATGAACATGGATGCAAAAATTCTCAACAAGATGCTAGCAAATAGAATTCAACAGCATATAAAAATAATTATTCACCATTATCAAGTGGGATTCATTCCTGGGCTTCAGGGCTGGTTCAACATTTGCAAATCAATCAATGTGATACAGCACATTAATAAAAGAAAGGATAAGGACCATATGATCCTGTCAATCGCTGCAGAAAAAGCATTTGACAAAATACAACATCCTTTCTTAATAAACACCCTCAAGAATGTCAGGATAGAAGGAACATACTTAAACATCATAAAAGCCATATATGAAAAGCCCACAGCTAATATCATCCTCAATGGGAAAAAACTGAGAGCTTTCTCCCTGAGATCAGGAACACAACAGGAATGTCCATTCTCACCACTGTTGTTTAATGTAGTGTTGGAAGTCCTGGCATCAGCAGTCAGACAACAAAATGAAATAAAAGGCATCAAAATTGGCAAAGAAGAAGTCAAACTTTCACTTTTCACAGATGATGTGATACTCTACATGGAAAACCTCATAGACTCCCAAAAGTCTGCTAGAACTGATACATGAATTCAGCAAAGTCTCAGGGCACAAAATCAACGTACAGAAATTGGTTGCATTTTTATACACCAATAATGAAGAAACAGAAAAAGAAATAAAGAAACTGATCCCATTTACAATTGCACCAAGAGTCATAAAATACCTAGGAATAAACCTAACCAAAGATGCAAAAGACCTATGCTGAAAACTATAGAAAGCATATAAAAGAAATTGAAGACGACACAAAGAAAAGGAAAAACATTCCATGCTCATGGGTTGGCAGAACAAATATTGTTAAAATGTCAATACTACCCAAAGCAATCTACACATTCAATGCAATCCCAATCAAAATTGCACCAGCATTCTTCTCAAAACTAGAACAAACAATCCTAAAATTTGTATGGAACCACAAAAGACCCTGAATAGCCAAAGTAATATGGAAGAAGAAAACCAAAGCAGGAGGCATCACAATCCCAGACTTTAGCCTCTACTACAAATCTGTAATCATCAAGACAGTACAGTACTGGCACAAAAACAGACACATAGACCAATGGAATAGAATAGAGAACCCAGAATTGGACCCACAGATGTATGGCCAACTAATCTTTGACAAAGCAGGAAAGTGCGTCCAATAGAAAAAAGACAATCTCTTTAGCAAATGGGGCTAGGAGAACTGGACAGCAACATGCAGAAGAATGAAACTAGACCACTTTTTTACATCATACACAAAAATAAACTCAAAATGGATGAAAGACTTAAATGTGAGACAGGAAACCATCAACACCCTAGAGGAGAAAGCAGGCAACAACCTCTCTGACCTCAGCCGTAGCAATTTCTTACTCGACACATCTCCAAAGGCACGGGAATTAAAAGCAAAAATGAACTACTGGGACCTCATCAAGATAAAAACTTCTGTACTGCAAAGGAAACAACCAACAGAACTAAAATGCAACTTATGGAATGGGAAAAGATATTTGCAAATGACATATCAGATAAAGGGCTAGTATCCAAATCTATAAAGAACTTACCAAACTCAACATCCAAAAAACAAATAATCCAGTGAAGAAATGGGCAGAAGACATGAATAGACACTTTTCCAAAGAAGACATTTTCCAGATGGCCAACAGACACATGAAAAGATACTCAACATTACTCATCATCAGGGAAATACAAATCAAAGCCACACTGAGATACCACCTCACACTGGTCAGAATGGCTAACATGAACAAATCAGGAGACTATAGATGCTGGTGAAGATGTGGAGAAATGGGAACCCTCTTACATTGTTGGTGGGAATGCAAAGTGATGAAGCCGCTCTGGAAAACAGTGTGGAGGTTCCTCAAAATATTAAAAAGAGAACTACCCTATGACCCAGCAATAGCTCTGCTAGGAATTTATCCAGGGGATACAGAAGTGCTGATGCATAGGGGCACGTGTACTCCAATGTTTATAGCAGCGCTTTCAACAATAGCCAAATTATGGAAAGAGCTTAAATGTCTATCAACTGATGAATGGATAAAGAAGATGTGGTTTATATATACAATGGAATACTACTTGGCAATGAGAAAGAATGAAATCATGCCATTTGCAGCAACATGGATGGAACTGGAAGGTATTATGCTGAGTGAAATAAGTAAGTCAGAAAAGAACAGATATCCTATGTTTTCACTCATATGTAGATCTTGAGAAACTTAACAGAAGACCAAGGGGGGAGGGCAGGGGGAAAAAGTTACAAACAGAGAGGGAGAGAGGCAAACCACAAGAGACTCTTAAATACAGAGAACAAACTGAGGGTGGATGGGGGTGGGGGAGAGGGGTAAATGGGTGATGGGCATTGGGGAGGCACTTGGGATGACCACTGGGTGTTGTATGTAAGCCAATTTAACAATAAAGTATATTCAGAAAAATATTTTTAAAAATTCATAATAAATACAAATTCAATGAAACCATTTCATCAGTACAATAATCTGTTACAGATTTATCATCTTTAATTGATCAGGAAACACTGATGTTGGCCTGATGATCTGCTGAGGCTATAGGTTTTGTTTTATATGAAATGTGCTGCCTTTAAAAATTGTTAAGCCAGCCCCTGCTTGCTTTTGTGCTCTTACATACTTGTTTTGTTCTTGCAAGTCTTGGCAGAATGCTAAACTCCTCACAAATTATTGTGGTGATCTTCTGGCCATACATTGAGAGAGTTCATTGTAAACAAATGTCTACTCAGACTTGCCCTCCTGAGAAGCAGGGGTTGGATTTGGGGGACTAGTTCGTGCTGAGGAGGAACTTTAAGTTTGTGGAATGACAATAGTAAAATCAACTGCCTCAAAACCACTGCTGGAAAGGGATTATGATATTTACATAGTCACACAGTTACATGTCTCCCTTGTACACGTAAGGTCCTGAAAGGCAGTATTTTTTTTTTTTTTAATCTTTATATTCCTGGCTCTTTCTTGTCAGAGTGCTTGTTAAGTGACTAGTCAGTTCATGCTCACTATGCAATTGTTGAATGAACTGTGAATGCGACATTGTGGAGTTTATCATATAGTAATAGCCCCTTTACAATAAATTTTTACAATTTTTGTAAATTTTGCAATTGCAATTCTGCAATTTTTACAGAGTAAAATCAGAAAGCAAATTTATTATTGTTTCTCCCTATTAGTTGGAATTTACTTGGTAGAAGAGTTTACCCACAGAATAAAATTTAGGCCAAGTCCCACAACTTCTCTGCTAAATGTTCTTCGGTTAGGAATTAAGATACTCGGGTACAATAATAGTTAAAACTTCAATTCCAAATACATTTAAAAAGTTCTTCCTGTTAAGGGAAGAAGGTGTGGTTAGAAGAGAGGAAATGAGGACAGATCTAGATTCCAATCTAGTGTTAGTTTCTTCTGGCATTGGTCAAAGTTTAAAGAGGATTCATTTTTCTCATGGTCCCTTTCCTGGGGTCTTCAGAGGCCCTCCTTGACTCCATCTCTTGGGATTTCTCACCAGCAGTTTCCTTGACCCAGACTAATGTCTCTGTACTCCTTTTAATCACTTTATGGTAAATAATTTCATGTCCTTTGCCCTCCTGTCTTCTTGTAGAGCATTTGATACATGTAGCCACTCCTCCTTTGTTCTATCAATCTCTGTTCTATATTTTCCAAGGCAGATACTGAATTACCAAGTGTCCTAAATGAAGTGTCCTAAATGAAATCAATATTCTTTTAAATCCCCCTTCACTTGAGGTGAAAAGGGGAGTTCTGAGGGTAAACAACTATCCCATTTGCCTAGGATTTTTCTGGTTATAGCATGGAAATTCCTGATTCCTGGGAAGCCTCACCCTAGGATGCAAAAAGTCCTGGTTTTCCGCAGTGGATATGGAAGGTTTGGGGAAAAGCACAAAAGCCATATGGTAGCCCTCCTCCCAAATAGGGATTGAAAACATTGTTTTCAGTGTTAAATAGATATGGCATAGATTATCCATCTTCCATAACCACAGTCACAATCGTGATTTGTGGTGCACAAAAATGCATCATTCATTACTGCATCACTCCAAGGGATGCAATTTAAGTGTTCACAAAGACTCACTTCTGGACCAAATTTTAATCAGCCTCCCATTGAGCCTTATTCCTGAGTAGGCCTTAACTTTGGTCTATGAAAACCTGGCTGCAGACTCTCAGCACAGAAGATTTCATCTACCTCCCAAACTAAGAGATTTGAACAAACACTAACACAGTTCCTAACAGCTGAAGGCCGGGTCCTTATGATGATGACTCCAGTCCCCTTAAAAATCTATGTGAGAAAGCTCAGCATTGCCAAAAGCCTTTACTGCCTATTCTGCCAACACCTGACTATAGACTCTTGACCTCCCTTTTCTTAGAAACCTTTATTTAAAAACAAAACAAAACAAAACAAAACAAAAAAACCAACAACAACTTGCAATTGTAAACCCTTTCTCTGTCCCTTTGGGAGATATCTGTTACAACCAAAGAATGTCTTTCTCAAGGACCTGGGGATCATCCCTTTGAAAGGTAATCATCAGGAAAGATAGTGACCCTGACCTCCAGTCTCTGGGATTATAACTTTAGTAAGCAAACAGATGGCTTAATCACACTGACTATCCTCCTCAACAACTTTCAAAATTTTCCTTTACACCTCCATATTTAAAAAGCCTTCTGCTGTTTGTTTCAGTGGTGTTGTGCTCAGTTTAAACTGAGGTCTGTCCCCTACTGGAGTAGTATGGAACAAAATGTGTCTTACTGCCTTTAACTTGTGTCCAGCTTTATCTTTACAAGCATGCAACTTAAGTGTGTCATAATTATGACTATTAACAGTCAAACTCTTTGACTGAAAATTAACTATGCTTTGTATTGAGACAGAACTAGTTTAATTTTCACAGTTTTAGGTATTGTTACCATGTTTTCCAAGGGCTCAGTTCATGAAAGGGACAGTGATTACAATACCAATGCCAGCATAACCCAGACATCACTGAAAAGTAATTGTGTTATTTCTATGATGGATAGAAGGACATATACAACTGGGTTTCAGATGTAAATAACCAAAACAGAGCCTACTTCACAACATTCGCAAAAGAATTTGGGGTAAGAGTATGGGGGAGAAGGGAATGTGAAGGCAAATATGGAGACTGAATCTCACAAGTCCAGGATGAGCTGTGCAAGTACTTCTAAATCAATTAAAAGTTTTTTCATTGCCAAAAAGATAGCAAAGCTCAGCAGAAAATAGCTGGCACCAGGGGTGCCTGAGTGGCTCAGTCAGTTAGGCATCCAACTCTTGATTTCAGCTCAGGTCATGAGACTGAGCCCCAAGTCAGGCTCCGTCCTGAGTGTGGAGCCTGTTTGGGATTCTCTCTCTCGACCCTTCCCCCACTCATGGTCTCTCTCTCTCTCTCTCTCTCTCTCTCTCTCTCCCCACCCCAAAATAAATAAATAAGCATTTTCTAAAAAAGAAAAAAAATAGCTGACACTGAATTAGCTTAGGCATGCCACAAAAACAAACTAATGATATTGTTTCCTTGACTGTTATATGAAACTGAGTGAAGCCTCATTTCCAGAGGTTGCAACTAAAATGTCCTATGAATGAACAAAAAGGGAAATTTAAATAACAGGCATTTTGACCCCCTATGGTGTAGAGCTGATTTTGTCAGATCTTACCAAAAGTTATGCTTTCTATTGTATATCACATAATATGTTGACTCATGACAAGAAAAAATGTTCCTGCTAGCTCTTAGTTACTTTGATTTGAAAAATGGGAGTTTCAAATCATATCCTTAAAGATTTTTAATGAAACCACAGAAAATATGAAGTAAAAGATTATTGATACCTTGCCTGAATACAAACAAGAAGTTGCTCATTAATCTACATATTCCACAGAGAAAGTAGAAATTTTGGCAAGTTCTTTTCAGTCTCTGAACTTCTTACCAAATAAAATGAAAAGATCTTATCTAGTAAACATCAAGCACACTTTGTATACAGCACTGATAAGAAAGGGTGTGCTTTGTTTTCCTGATATTGAAGCCATTACAAATGAAAGTTTTTGGTCATTTTTTAGTTTCTTCAAAATGTGCAGAAGCAGTTGAGATTTTTGGCTGTCTAGAAATGGAAGGAGATAGCCTCCTTAGACATATGCCTACAAGTACCTATCAGTGTTTTTGGCCATTGAGAAGATATGAAAATGTTAGTCTGCTATAAAATTAGGTTTTGAATGCGTGGGGCAAGAAGAATGCCCTTATCTAATTTGGAAATACACTGAAAATAAGAAGGAAAAAAAGGATTGCAAACAGAAATGTAAGTGGTGTTTTTCTAAAATTGCTTCATGATCTTTGAGGAGACGTAAGAAGCTTGGAAAAGAATGAACTGACTGCACCTGAGTTGTTCAATGCAATGTGTACCTTGCAACAAAAACTGATACAGAGAAAAAGCTCATTAAAAAAAATAATATTGCTTCAAAACTTCAAAATGAAATCTCCAGAAGAAGATGGCCAAGTTAAACAGGAGTTTCTTGATTCCTTTACTGAAACTGTAACTTACTTGGTATCCAATTTTGATACCATAAGTTCAAGTTATCTCTGTGCTTTAAAACCACTTTCCTGAAGAAACAGAAGTTTAACTTATGATGATGTCCAATGTGCTTATGAGCATTTAAAATGAACCGCATGTAGACATGGATATCCTATATCATAAGTTTATAGAAGCAAAGGACCCAAATGATAAACCAAAACAAGCCTGTAGACACAAAGTAGATAGATGGTTTTGGAGAACTGGAAACTAATTCACATAAGTCTAAAATCCTGCTGCTGCTGCTGCTGCTGCTGCTGCTGCTGCTGCGTAAAATCCTAAGTATTCATGCTCAAATGCTTTTGTCAAGAGGACATTTAGTTTGATGTCCTCACATTAGACTGATGCCAGGAATCAGTGGAATGTGGGCTTGATAAGAGGAGAGCTGCAAGTCAAAGTGAACTTTACATTTGACACTGTTTATTTTTATCACTACATATAAGAGAAGGAAAAATGTCCTGAAGGCCACAGACAGCTCAGAAAAGTACTAGAAAAAGAGTAAAAAAAATATGGTATCATGGGACAGAAAGAAAGAGGTCATTTTTTTTTTATTAAATATAGATCTAAGTGGGGTCTTGTGGGACTAAGTTCTGTAACCCTGTGATTATTTTAGGCCTACTGGATAATCCAGGATAATCTTCCTATTTTAAGGTCAGTTGATTAGCAACTTTAATTCTATCTGCTGTCTTAATTCCTCTTGGCTTGGTAATGTAACATATTTTCAGTTTCCTGGGATTAGGACATATACATGTTTGGGGAGACATTATTTTGCCTATCACTGTGTACTATGATTAGGTTTGATTAACATGTATACCACAAAGATTACTGAAAGTAGGTATAGTGACTGGCAGCCCCCCTTTAGCATTCCTATCATTTAATTAAGATGGAAAGTTCCCTAAAAGAAATTCTCTGGGCAGACAAAATATTTTTCTACAATAACCTCATCTGGATTTGAATTCTTACTCATTTTTTTGAGTAAAAAATTTTATTAGTGTGCTTAAGTGGTAACTGGTGATTCATGTTATCATACTTTACATTGCATTTAAAAATTTTAACAGCATATATGTTTATTGTACTGTTAATTCTGATGCAGCCATCTTTATGGGTTATACACCTCAGATGGTCAGCAGATCACATAATATTTGATAAATAAAATATTGGCATGGCCTGCTTCTGAAGTTTGCTCATCAGAAGAGTTTAGATATAATTTCTTTGTGAATATTTATCTCATGCCTACCATAACTTTTAACTTTAAGGTGAAGTTTTATAATTATGCTTTCAAGTATTGATAATGCCCTCTCTATTCTCACAAGGTATATTAGTTTGCTAAGGCTGTGTATTGAGTTAGGGTTTTCCAGAGAAACAAAACAATAGGATGGAGATAGATAAACTTCATTGGTCAAACAGAATGCCACATACAGTCTACAACAAATGATAGTCCAGGAGCACAGCTGTCATCATCAAGAAGTCCAAAGTCTAAAAGAGAATGTAGGTACTTCCCAGGTGTCTTTCAAGAACACAGAAACAGAGACAAAAAGATTACTCTGAAATAATTAAATATAAAAATTACTTATAAATCATCAGAATATATATGTGAAATAATGTTAAAGATACAGATCTGAATCGAGATCAGGCTTGACCAAAGTTATTAGCCTATTTCTATGCTTTATTCTCCTAAAAATATTATGTCAATCAAAAAGGTCAGAGAAGTTGGTCACCCATGGAAACATTAAAAAAACAGTCTTAGGGGCAAATGTTGGCAGTTACTATGTAAGTAAAATCTGGGTAGAGGACACCTTGACCTAGGACTTGAATTGTCAGTTCTGGCACGAAATATTGCTTTTGTTAAGATGGATGCATCAGGTATGGAGGCCCTGATTGTTTAACATGTAGATCTTTTAACTAACTCATATGAATATCATTTGCCTTCCTGAGTATGCCTTTGTCTTTCTGAGTAGTTTGGCTATAAGGGCAAAATCTGTTGGCTAGATAATGTGAAGTGCTAAGCCATCACTGAACATGTTTCTTCTTGGGAATTAGTCAACTGACACACTGGTTTACACATAAGAATCTTGAGAGATTAATTATTGACAGGTGCTGTCCTTGAATTAGCCAATCATATGACATGAAAAAAATCAAACTTCTGGGCCTTCATAAGGGTGAACTTTGTGTCTTTGTTAATTTGCCAAAGTAATGCCACTCTTTGTGACTCTGCATGAGGAAGCCAAGGCGGGGGCCTTTATGGCATCACTCCAACCTCATTTGGAGTGATACCATCACTCCATCCACCATTTGTACTTGAATTTGTACAACAATAATGAGGTATCCTGGTATTATTATAATATATCACAGTTGGGAATCTCTATATTACAATTGGGAACCATCAGCAGATCAGGGGCCCAGATACTCAGACCGTGTGTGTATATGTGTGTGTGTGTGTGTGTGTGTGTGTGTGTGTATGTGTGCGCGCGTGTGCCTGTGTGGGGTTAGAAAGCAAAAGAAGAGAATGTGGATGAAAACTTTAGGTAAGAGCCCAAAGGCAAAGGGAATAGAAAAGATGATATTAGCTAATATTTACATAGCATTTACTCTATGCCAAGCATTTTTCTAAGCATGTTTATATTTATCAACTTATTTAATTCTTATAAAACTCCACAAAGTAGACACCATTAACCTCCTCATTTTAAAGATAAAATTGAGGCACTGCGAGGTTCAGTAAATAACCCAAGGTAGAACAAGATTTGAGCCGAGCAGATCTGGCTCTGAAGTTTGTGCTCTTTAAATAACTGTCATCACAGGACTATGCAAGAATTCCAGTTACTGGAAAGAGATCACAGTACTAGCATCTGGAAAGACTGATTCCTGAATCCTGAAAGTGGTGATTGTATGCCCCTCCTCCATTGCGGAAAGGCAATGAGTGTCTTGAATATATATGGAGTACCACTGCTGTGGTCTGAATTTTTATATCCTCTTCTCCCAATTCACATGTTGAAACTTAATGCCTAATTTGATAAAATTATAGAAGGAGGGGCCTTTGGAAGGTGACTGGCACTTATGAGTGGGAGCCGGGCCTTTGTAAAAAAGGCCGGAGAGAGTTCTCTTGCCCCTTTCTGCCATTTGAAGACACAACAAGAAGTCAGCAGTCTGCAACCCAGAAGGACACTCACAAGAGCCTGACTACACTGGCACCCTGATCTTGGACTTCCAGCCTCCAAAGCTATAAAAAATAAATGTTATTCATAAGCCAGCTAGTGGTATTTTGTTATAGCAGTCCAAATGGACTCAAATAGCCACTCTATACTACATAGTGTGCTATTTCCTTTATGTCATCTCCTAACAATTTAGCTTTAGTTCTAGAAGGTTCACATTAGGACCAAACTCCTGATTCTACTACTGTTACAAGTACCGCCATCATCACTATGACTACTACTACTACTGATTATGATATGATCAAAAAAGGCCCACTGATGACAATTGAAATAGTAGCTAATGTTTACTGAGGGCCTTCCTAAGTACTTTTTATACATTACCTCATTAAATCCTCCCAACAATCTGAGACAAGGACTATTATTTGTTAGGACTGTTGCCTTTTCCAGTTTTTTTTTTTTTCCATTTAAAACCAGAGTGGTTAAGTAATTTGATCTGGTTGAGAGCAAAGAGAAATAGAAGGATAGGAAATCTGAATACTTTCAAAAGTTGTGAAGATTAAATGTGTAAATCATTGGATGAGTGATTTCAATTATAAACTGTTACACACAAAAAAAGATCGTATGTATTATCTCCCCTAATTTTGTTCTATACTGAAGGTACTCAGAGACCAGCAGGCATGGAACAAAGTCTGCCTCATCCCACTGGATGATGCTGGCAGCAAACGGCTGAGCCATCTGGCTTGGCAATGCCAGGCTGATACCTAGCCCAGGGACCTGTGCAGATGAGATGGTGGGAGGGAAGACAGAACCTCCAATTACATAATCCATAAGTCCTTGAGGGAAACCAAAATGCTACCCTTCTGTTTTTTTCTGGAAGCAATAACTCACCCCTTCTCCTCCACTGTATGCCCTGAAAAAATGAGCATTATCTTGATCTGAACGAAATTTCTCAGTCCAATCTCATCACTTGACCAAGTTTAGCATCCAACACTCGGTTTTACTCTCTTCCATAGGTCCTCCTTAATGCTGTCTCTTCTGGAAATGGGAATGGCTATTGATACCTACCATGGTTACGTCTCAAGGGACATAGAGAGAGACTGATGAAATCATGGGTAGAAAAGCACTTTGGAAACTCCAAAGTCCAGTGCTTAGGAAATGTGGACTTGTAATGTGGGTACTATGGCCACAGGTTGGCTTGTGAGCTTCCACAAATGTTTCATTTCAGGAGATGATGAAGATTTTATAAGGAAATCATACAACTAGTTAAGACCCCTCTGAATATGCCACTTTTCCTTTTCAAAATATCCTTGTAGTTGTACAGTTTTTACAGAACTAAGCCCCAGATCCATGAGCCACTATTCAAGGTCCATTAAAACCAAACTCTAACCATCCTTGTTTAGTCACTGCAGTCTCCTAGAGATGCATAGACAACCAGGAAGTGGTAGAGAATTCACATCCTAGGCATGAACTTTTAACCAATGAGAGACCAGAACCTTCTTTCCAATTCCATTAAAATAAGCTACTGACCTTAGCAGTGGCCAACTCAAAAAACATATTCTTGTACTAGCTCACCTTCCTTTGCTGCTTCCCTCTTTTTGATCCTTACTTCTGCTCCCTAATAGAGTAATAAAAAAAAATAGTTCACAAGGACTTTTCTGTGTCAGGCTCTGCTTTCTGGTTCTTTTTGGAGAGCGCAGTAAGACATCTTCATTCTACCTACCTCCTCATTAATTCAATCATCATAACATCATTCATTTGAAACCATGTAAGATTACTAGGAGAGGGACTCAGAATGCACAGTCAGTTTGAATTCCATAGCTCGACCTCTTACTGGCTGTATAACCTTGAGTAAGTTGTTGTGCTGTATACAAAGGAACAACTAACTTGTTCAAATGTCATTCTACTCTCCTTCTGGTTGGAGAGTGGAAAGTTAAAATCTATATTCTTTAAACCTGGATACAGCTAATTAGATGTGAGTTAAATGAACTTGTGTGAGATATGAAAGGCAGAATGAATCAGAGACCATCTTCTTTGTCCTTTCTTGGCCTCTCCTACTGATGAGCAAGGTTTCACAACAATATTCCACTATCCTGGGGGGTTGAGAGGAGGTTGCAATGACAGAATGGTCTGAATGTTTGCTCTCCATCTCCTTAGAATAAAATGAACAAGGATCTTCTTTCTTTCTTTCTTTCTTTCTTTCTTTCTTTCTTTCTTTCTTTCTTTCTTTCTTTTTAACATTTATTTATTTTTGAGAGACAGAGAGACACAGAGCGTGAGCAGGGGAGGGGCAGAGAGAGGGGGAGACACAGAATCTGAAGCAGGCTCCTGCCTCCAAGCTGTCAGCACAGAGCCTGATGCAGGGCTTGGACCCACGAACCGTGAGATCATGACCTGAGCTGAAGTCAGTTGCCCAACACTGAGCCACCCAGGCACCCCAAGGAGCTATTTTCAATTGGCAAAAACCTATTGGTTAAATAGCCAGTGAATCTGAAAGGGAAACTTTCAAAACAGCTTTCAAGGAACAACAGCTGAATTGACCCTAATACTGGAATAACTGCAAAAGTAAATATGAACAGCAACTTATCCCTTTTTGAACTAATGCACGTCCTTACTGGAGATCTTACTTAGGGGGTAATCTTAACTCTACCATCTGTCACTATGTGAATGTGGGTAAAACACTTGGACCCTCTCAGCCTTGTTCTTGGCCTATAACATGTAAATTGTGATCCCAATCTGGTGTGAGATCACAGATGTGAAAGTATCTGTAGACTGTCTGCTCGTGTGTGTCTCTGGCTATGTGCATGTCTGTGCATTTGTGTGTGTGTGAGTGGATCCGAGTGGTTCTATATGTGCATTTCTGAATGTACCTTTTGTATTGGTGGATATGTTCATTTGTGAGTCTAGGTGGGTTTTTATGGACATGTGACTATGTTCAGGAGTATGTTTCTATGCACATGTGCTGACAAGTACATACATATCTATGTTGTGGAGGTGTGGGTTATGAATGTGATGCTGGGTGGGTGTTTATCCATGTATCTGAATACATATCTGTGCATGAATATGTCTTTGCCTATGTTTCTCTATTTGTGTTCACAGGCGTACACTGAAATGTATGGGCTCAGCATCTCCTATACACACGTACAGAGCACCCTCTAGTGCTCAACAGGAGAAAATGCATTGCCTACAATAGAGCCTGAACTGCCATCAGTAAGGCTAGTGGGTTAATCCTCACATACACATGGCCAGTTTTCTAGGACTGTCCCTGAGACACAGAGGAGGATCATTCAGTCTGGAACTGGAAACTAACAGAAAACTCTGCACAGGATCTAACCCACAGGAAGTAGCTTAATGGTATGAGGTGAAAATACGCATCCACTGGTAGTGTGAACAGGATCACCAATGAGTGGATGGGGCATGGGGTGAGGGGCTCATCATACCACATTTCCATTTGATAAGTCACCAAGATTAAGACTGCTGGTACACAATCAGACTGCAATGAGAAGGAACTTTCCTTCTGTTTTCTACATTTGAGGATCTCTGCACCTTAAGAAGCTAATACCAGAATACACCAAACTCCCATCCAGCTCTGTATAGCGTATGTAGGGGCTGACAGCGTCTAGAGTATGAGTGCTGTCTACTAAATATTTACTCTGTGCCAGTCACTGCTCTAAACTTTATATGCACCATCTCATTAGATTCTTTAAACAACTATATGAAATAACTATACTGTTCTTACTATATCCATTTAAAAAATGAGAAAACTGAGACCTAGCAAAAGTAAAAAACTTGCCCAGTGTTGCACTGTTCAGAGGCAGTAAAGTCAAATTATGAATCTAAACTGTCCAAATTCAAAACACTATTTATAATCATTATAGAACATTCCATGGTACAAACCTTTGTTTTACAGAAGGCAATATGAAAATAAGAGGTAGGGCACCTGCTAACAATTTGACATTAGGTAAATGGAAGGAAAACACTGATGCCTTAAGAAAATGTGTGAAATTTTCAGCAAGGGTACCAAGTTCATTCACTGGGGAAAGAATGGTCTCTTCAACCATAGGTCCTCAAACAACTGCAAAATGACTTTCAACACAGGAGTCCGTATCCTGACAAACTGGATAGGGACAAGTGTCAGGGTACAATAAAAACATTTCAGACATGCAAGATCTCAAAAGTTTTATTTCCTGTGGGCTCTTTCTCAGGAAACCACTAGAAGATGCATTCCCAACAAAATTATGTGGGAAAAAGTAAGAAAAGGACCAACACAGTATCCAGGAAACGCTCTTCTTCACTTCAGAGGAACAGCAAATAAAGATTCTGGTTACGGATGCACAAGAAGTTTGAACAAAACATCCATATTAGAATCTAAAGACAGATTTCTTTCATAAAGAAAACTTTAGAAAGGAGGTCAGCAGGGCAAAACAAATACAAATCATAATTTGATGACGTGGACCATGTAATAAGCAGGTTTTAGAGATTATATGTATAGGAAATGGAGTAAGTGAAAAAAGTAAGGAAATTTTTGACTCCAGAAAAAAGAAAATGTTGTACACAAAGTAAACATAACTGGAGTGCACAACTTCACACAACGCTTAATATATTTAAAATTACAGTAGGGCAGATATTAAACATTGGTTTAATAAAAGTTTATGATATAGCTGTATAGGGAAATGCAGGAGGTAAATGTCCTTTCCCATTATAAGAGTTCAATATGTAATGTGCACAATTAATGAATCAATAAATATTTATAAAAATATTATTTTTTTAAAAAAAGGAGTTGAATAATACAAGCAGTAATTTTTAAGATTAAGATTTTAAAGGGTTGTTTTTTGGAAGCAGCAGTTGGGATAATGGAAAGTAGAGGACAGATTGCTATTTTTTTACTATATGATTTTTATCACAGTGTGTATGCCATACTCTAGCAAAAAATAAAATATAATAATTTCAAAATTAGCCAGAAAAAAACCCAAGTATTTGGCAGAACATTATTTGTAAAATCTGTAAGTAATCTTGATACAGAACATAAGTTAAAAATGAACTCTTGGGGTGCCTGGTGGCTCAGTCGGTTGAGCAACTGACTTTGGCTTAGGTCATGATCTCATGGTTTGTGAGTTCGAGCCCCAAATCAGGCTCTGTGCTGACAGCTCAGAGCCTGGAGCCTGCTTCTGATTCTGTATCTCCCTCTCTCTCTGCCCCTCCCCCACTCATGCTCTGTCTCCCTCTGTCTCGGAAATAAACATTAAAAAAAATTTAAAAAAAAATGAACTCTTGACATTTCTATTTCCAGCAATTTAACAAGAATGGATATTATGAATGCACTCTCAAATGCTAGATAAATGAGAGTAAACATACTTTTAAATGCACTGCTGAGTTTATAAGAAAGTAAGAGAACAAATAAGTAGACAACAACAAAAATAATTCCCGTCCAAAAGCAAGACAAAACACAGCTGAAACTAGTGTGGTAGCCAACGCAGAAGCTTAGGCCCACTGCAGCTAGGTCTCCAGTTCAGTAACTTAGAGCTTTGCTGGCTTAAAGCCCCACTGAGGAGGCTCCTGGGTGGCTCAGTTGGTTGAGTGTCCAACTCTTAATTTCAGCTCAGGTCTTGATCTCAGGACTGTGGGATCAAACCCCGTGTCAGGGCTCCGTGCTAAGCATGGAGCCAGCTTAAGATTCATTCTCTCCTCCTCCCCCTCCTCCTCTACACCCCACCCTGCCATGCTTGTGCTCTCTTTTAAAAAAAAAAAGCTCCCTTGAGGAACAGAATTTCAACCCCCCAAAAGTGGGTAAGCTGAATCTGAGACTCCTACATTAAGCCAGGTCTTCAGTTAAAAAGATGAATTTTGAAAAATCTGTACATTGGTAAAGTGAACAAAAAGAAAATCAATCTGTCTCAGTTGATACTGGCTTAAAAAATTCGTAGTAATGTTTCTTAATGTTTTACACCACAGTGTTACTCTCATGTAGTCCTGGGATTTGAATTTCAGCATACTTCCAGGCTGAAAAAGCCCAATGCAAGATATTCAGTTGAAATGGTTCTAGGTTGGTAGTGTTTCCTAGCATTTGGCAGAAACCAAGGTAATTCGGGTAATTTTGGGATTTCCAAATTTAAAAGTCAACGAAATTTGAGCTCATAATAAAATCTAGCAAATCCTACAATATGTGAGGAAAAAGGCAATGAACAAGAATCAACAGAAACTACAAACTGGTGGAATAAGACACTTGCAAAGACTATTGATACTGAAATTTATAACAAAGTATATAAAGCAAGTATGTTTAAATTATTTTTAAAGCATGTTTAAAATGAAAAGATCTAGAGGTAAGTACTATGTAGAGTAGAAAGAAGGAACATTTCTCTCAACCAGAAGCTTCAGAGTAGGTTTCTTGAAAGAGGTGATGACTGAACTAAATCCAGAGGAATGGTTAAGAATTACCCAGGTGAAGAGAAGTGTAAAGGGAGTTCCAGGCAGATCTATCATCATGAGCAGAGAGACATGAAAGCACTGAACAACACAGAGGGCTCACGGAAATCTACAAACATTTCTCTATTACTGAAGTAACAAATGCAGTGCAGGGAGTAGAAGTGATAGAAGTGACATGACAGAAGGAGAGGACCTAGCAGAGGGCTTGTATATCAGGTTAAGAAGCAGATTTCACTTGGCAGACAAGAGAGTCACTGAAGGATTTGGGGAACGTCATGGACATTTCTGTTTTAGGTAGACTGCTCAGGTAGTATGAGAGGAAATGACACAAGAAGGGGAAAGGTGCAGGGATGGAGATTGGCTAGGAGGCACTACATAGGTTTAGGTGAGAGACACTGAGGGCTTGGATTACCAGAAGAGAAGTAGACTTGAGAAATATTTAGCAGATTAAAGTGACAAAACTTGGTGACTAACTAGTTATGGTAAAAATGAAAGGAGAATAGATGGCTCTAATGTTGGGTTGCTGAGTGTTGCTAACTGATTTCTGTGATACAAAAAGAAGAGTAGGTTTGTGGTATAGGAACATAACTGGCTAAGTTTTGAAGGTGTCAGATCACTAGTTAGTTAAGTTTCGAAGATGTTAGGTTACTAGTGGGAAATTGATATTAGGATGTTTAGCAGGCAACTAGGTTAATAAATGTGGTGCTCAGGGAAGTAGTCAGAGCTGAAGTAACAAACCACATTTGTGGATAATTCCACTAAGTAGACTGTAGAGAGAGAGCGAGAAGCAAGAATAGACTTTTGGGTTAGGAAATAATCTGGAATCAGAAACAGCATTATACTTGTTGGAATAAGAACCTTATAAGCAAGTACAATTATGCACAGGATGTGGATAAAAGTCTTATGAAAAAAATTGAAAAAATCACACACACAGTAGACATGGTATATCCACTTTCTAAAGTATAAGAATTATTAGAAATGATATTTAGCACTATGATATTGGCACAAAAACAGACACATAGATCAATGGAACAGAACTGAGAGCCCAGAAATGAACTTAAATATATATTGTCAATTAATTTTTGACAAAGGAAGCAAGAATATACAATGCATAAAGGGCAGCCTCTTCAATAAAATGGTGTTGGGAAAACCGGACAGCCATATGCAAAAAAATGAAATCAGACCACTATCTTATACCATCTACAAAAATTAACTCTAAATTGACTATGGACTTGAATGTAAGATCTGAAACCATAAAACTCCTAGAAGAAAAAAAAGCACTAAACTCCTTGACATCAGTCTTGTAATTTTTTGTTTGTTTTTGTTTTTGGATTTGACTCCAAAGGCAAGGGAAACAAAAGCCAAAATAAATTACTGGGACCATATCAAACTAAAAAGCTGCACAGCAAAGGAAACCATCAACAAAATGAAAAGGCAACCTACTCAATGGAAGAATGTATTTTCAAATCATATACTTAATGAGGTTAATATCCACAATATATAAATAACTCATCCAGCTCAATAACAAGAAAAAAACCCACCAAAAAATCCAATTAAAATTAAAAATGGGCAGAAGATCTGAATAGACATTTTTTTTCCCAAAAAGCAAAACAGATGGCCAACAGGCACACAAAATGATGCTCAACATCACTAATCATCAGGGAAATGCAAATCAAGACCACAATGAGATATCTCCTCACACCTGCCATCAAATAGATAACAGAGGATGTAGACAAAAGGGAATCCTTCTGTACTGTGGGTGGGAATGCAAATTAGTGCAGCCACTACAGAATACAGTATGGAGGGTCCTCAAAAAAATAAAAAAATAAATAAATAAAATAAAAAATAAAAAATAAAAATAAATAAATAAATATGATCCAGCAATTTCACTACTGGGTATCTACCCAAAGAAAACAAAAACACTGGGGCGCCTGGGTGGCTCATTCGGTTAAGCATCTGACTTTGGCTCAGGTCATGATCTTATAGTTTGTGGGTTTGAGCCCCGCGTCGGGCTCCATGATGATAGCTCAGAGCCTGGAGCCTGCTTTGGATTAGGTGTCTCCCTCTCTCTCTGTCCCTCCCCCACTCTTACTTTGTCTCACTCTGTCTCTCAAAAATAAATAAACGTAAAAAAAAAAAAAGAAAAAAAACACTAATTCAAAAAGATATATGCACCCCTCTGTTCACTGCAGCATTATTTACAATGTCCAAGATATGGAAACAACCTAAGTATCCATCAAAGGATGAATGGATAAAAAAGCTGTGATAAATATGTATATTATAGAGTAATACTCAGTCCCCCCCAATGAAATCCCGCCATTTATCACAACATGGATGGAACTTGAAGGTGTTATGCTAAGTGAAATAAGTCAAAGACAAATGCCACATGGTTTCACTTATATGTGAAATCTAAAAAGCAAACCAAACCAAATCCAGACTTATAAATACAAAGAACAGATTGGTAGTTGTGTCAGGGGACAGGGGTTTGTGTGTGTGTGTGTGTGTGTGTGTGTGTGTGTGTTGGGGGGGGGTGCAGTGAGTGAAGGGATCAAGTACAAACTTCCAGTTATAAAATAAATAAGTCATGGGGATAATGTACAGCCTAGGAAACACAATAAATACTATTGTATAAACTTTGTATGGTAATACAACTAGATAATAACTAGACTTATTGTGGTGATCATTTCACAATGTATAGAAATGGCAGGGGCGCCTGGGTGGCGCAGTCGGTTAAGCGTCCGACTTCAGCCAAGTCGCGATCTCGCGGTCCGGGAGTTCGAGCCCCGCGTCAGGCTCTGGGCTGATGGCTCAGAGCCTGGAGCCTGTTTCCGATTCTGTGTCTCCCTCTCTCTCTGCCTCTCCCCCGTTCATGCTATGTCTCTCTCTGTCCCAAAGATAAATAAATGTTGAAAAAAAAATTAAAAAAAAAAAAGAAATGGCAAACCACCATGCTATACACCTGCAACTAATGTAATATTGTATGTAAATTATACCTCAATTTTTAAAAATTATGTTTAGGAAATGTTTATAATAATGTGGAAATGTTTATGATGTCAAATGTTGTTCTATGGTTCTAAAAACACTATATATTAAACATTATAAAAATTTGCAGAGCAAAATCTATAACAAGAAAAACCTGTGGGTTCATGGTCATTGTTTTGAGTTTGAGGAGTCATGAGATTCTTCCATCCATTCTTCTATATCTTCCAACTTCCCTATATAATACATTTATAATCAGAAGAACTACCAAAGAAAAATATTTCCTTCTACTTCTGGTGATGACAAATGTAGCTAAAGTTCCTATGAGCACAGTACCTGACAAACAGTTGGCTCTCAGTGAATGCCTGAATACATCAATAACCGAGTATTTGAGGGAAGTCATCTCATATTTTTTGCCCTACCAAGAAGCCCTGTCTCCTGCAGGGAATCTTGCAAATTGCTAGATTTCAGAGAGAATGAGACATGGTTCTGCCTCTGGCCCTCAGGAGGAGGCTTCATCTCTGATGCTGATCCTGGGTCTAAATAGGCCTTTTCCTGGAGTAACCACAAACCATTCTTTCTGGCCTCATGTTTGAACACCAGGATCTGTACAGCTCATGTCAGCATCTTTGAATACAATTTAGAGTAGGGTACCATGTAATTTGTAGATATTGGTCCTACAGAAAGAATTTGAGATGCCGACACTTCAATTTAGTAGACTCACTGGTATCTTAAGGTCTTATTGTCTTTCTGATCTATCCTGATATTTCTAACACCTGGGGGCTTTTTCAGAGGGCACTGGATGAGGCCATTCAGTAAGGCCAATGGTGACTGCAACAAGAACCTTGCTGAGCCCTTAACTCTAGCTCCACTCTTATGACAACTGTATTAGGTAGGCATTAATATATATTTCCTGTAATAGATGAAATGAGGGATTCAGGTCAAATGACTTCCTCAATGACAGGCAACCAGTACATGGTGTATTTTCAATAAATAGTGGGTCAGTATTATTACCATTATTATTATAACCCTGCCCAAGTCCCTGGAAAGAAGGATCACATCTTCAGCAGGCCAGTGCCTTGAAAAGTCTCCAAAGACCTGCAGGGGCTATGGCCACATGTGGGTGCTGTGAGACTCTAAGGCCAAGCCTGGGCTGGAGCATCCTCCAGGAATATAAGACTTGCCTGTTGACAAGGAACAAATACAAGACTTCTCAGACATCCACTAAGCTTCATCAGAAACTCCACTGTGAGGTGAGATCTCCAGCTCAGAAGCAACAGAGAATTGAAAGGAATGAAACCTGGGGAGGATACTCCTCAGGCCTGTCCCTGGAGATGTGTTGGGTGGGCCCTGTCTCCCAGGCGTCCCTTCCTTTGCTCAGTCATTCCTCAAAGGTTTATAGATCACCTACTAGATATATGCTAAGCTCAGATGCTGGGGATAGAGCAGTGAACATGATAGACCAGAACACCTTCTTCAAAAAAGAGAAACTCAACCAAAAGTCACAACGGTGTGGAAAATGTCATAGTGGGGGAGAAGGGCACCTGTCCTCTTTCAGCAGACTCAAATAAGACCTCCTATAAGTACAGTTACTTTCTTTAAAACTGGAAGGAATTAGGAAAGGAAGAATGAGATCCAAGTGTTTTAGAATACTTGTTAGTGAATGCTTCCCACTTGATGGTTTCTTGTTCCTTTTTGGAGTGGAGAAGGTATATCTGCTGAGGCAGTAGGGCTGAAGTTTGAGCAAAGTGGAGAAGGCTCCAAATAATTTTGAGTAAGATGGGACAAAGCTGTCCTGACATCTTGTACAGGGTGGGGGCTTGATGTAATCTAACCCAGGAATCCCCACTCCCATTGTATTCTAGTCACTAGAACTTCTTTGAGCACAAAGCACAACCCTACAAAGTTGAATATGAGTTTCTAGCATAAGGTGAGGGTCTGGATCAGGGAAGAAGAACTCCAGGGAGGTATTCAGCTGATGTTTCTGAACACTACAAGGATGCCAAGTTACTGATATCCCAAGGCACACAGTATTTTCCAAGAAGAGACAATGAATTCTTAGGAGAAAGTCATGACTGAGGCACACTGCAGGCATCCAATCCTGACAGATAAGCTCCAACTTCTTGCCCAAGTATACCATTAATGCATTTTTGAGTTGTTTCTAGTCCAGGTTCCTTTGAGGTCCTTGATAAGTAACTCTCTAAATAATCTTCTGGGTGCTATCCCACTCATCAGTAAATTATGTTATGGTTTTCCCAAAAGAATTTGCTTGATAGCCTGACCTCGGGTGTTTTGGAAGTGATTCCTCCTTGTCTTTCTCCTCCCAAATCTGGAAATCAGTCTATTTCTGACCCTATCTCCAGGAGTACCTGGACATCAAGGCTGAGGAAAGGGAGGCTACCAGCTTTCACATGCCTGGTTGAGGGCACTTCCTAGAGACAGACCTCTTTTGAGCAGTGTATGAAGCTTTTGTTGGAAATCACAGTATGACAAGGTGAGGAGGAACAAATCCTTGGCATATATCTACTGCCAGTAGAAAGCTAAAATGCACAGGCTTGACTAGTCAATGTCTGAAATTTCTAAGACAGAAGAAGCCAATCAACAGAAGTTATCTAGATATGAACTATGGTGGAGACAGTGTTCACTAAGGTTGGGATTAAATCGTAACGAGTCAGAGCTAAATATGGTAGAGACGGAGTAGAGTTCTTGGTGGGGAATGACTGGGAAATGAGTCAGTAAAACCCATAGGGTGTGTCAAGTTTGTTGAGAAGTTGATATCTTGAGATTGGTGGGATCAGGGTAGCAGGTCTAGAGACAAAGTAAGGTCTGGTTGGACAAAAAGATCCAGTATCTGATTGTGCTCTGGAGAAGAAGGGAAAAGGCAAGTGGTGTGGCATGAAGGATGGTTCATTAGGAATGTGGAATACAGTGGCAGAAGGGGCTCCCAGGTGACAGAGAAGTCAAGCATAGAGGGTAAAAGGGAAAAAATGGGGGAAAGTAGTAGGGAGGATTCTTGGGTCACAGCTGAGAAAAACAGTGGTAGGGGTGAAAGAAGTTAAGTGGAAGAATACAATGGCCAAGTGGCAAGGAAGGACATAAGGACAAAGGTGGTAACAGCCATCAGAAGGTTTAGAAAATGTGAGAATGTGGGGGCAATGGTATAATGGCCTTTGATGGCAGAGAGAAGACCACTGATAGTAGTTAAATGGGGAGTGGGTCTCAGTAGGATGACGGGATACAATGAGAAAAAGGGAAACAGAAAGGATCAGAAACAAGATGGGGTCCAATGAGGGAAGATGAGCTTTTGAAAGTTGCTTCAAGGACTCACACAGAAAGGCTGGCAATCAGGCCTATGCAGAGAGTGCTCAGGAAGAGGGCTAGTGACTGATTATCTGGAGGGTCTGGTGAGATGGAAGAGAATAGAGTTAGAGAAAACAGAGGAGTTATGGAAACCAAAGGGAAACCAAAGAGAGCAGTGGCTTCCACCTACTCCAAAGAGTAGTGACCTTCTGCAGAAACTATACTGCACATCTCACATCAGGGATCTTGCTATAATAGTTAAAGAAGCTTTAATGGTCAGAAAGCTTTCCCATGGGGGCTGCAGGAGGCAGGAGGTACAAACTGCACTCAGGATCAGAATGGGGACAGAAAGGCCTGGCAAACCAGGAAGGGATCAAATTCCCCACACCCTTCACATTACAATACACATTCTGTCATTCACCTTGAGGCTTTCTTTAATATTTTCTTCTTTATGGGTTTCCTAAACTCATGTCAACCTTAGGGCTGCACTTGGGCCCAGAATTACATGAACTATGTTACAGATTAGGAAAGAGGCACATGGCTGGCTTAGTTGGTAGGTAGCACATGTGGCTCTTGATCTTTGGTCCTCTTACTTACTGACTTTGCAATGACACTGAAAGGCAAGAATAAAGGGCTGGAACCCAACTTTTGCACTCATTTCTCTAGGTGAGCTGCAGATATGGATTATTTAAGATGACTTTCAACATTAAAAATACTTGTACTTTCCATTCTTTCTATCAATCATTTTTAAAGTGGAAAAGAGTATCTTCTATTTTTCCTTCTTTCAAAAACTCAGAGGATTTTGGGCCCAGAATTACATGAACTATGTTAGAAAGAGATTAGGAAAGAGGCACCTGGCTGGCTTAGTTGGTAGGTAGCACATGTAGCTCTTGATCTTTGGTCCTCTTACTTACTGACTTTGCAATGACACTGAAAGGCAAGAATAAAGGGCCGGAACCCAACTTTTGCACTCATTTCTCTAGGTGAGCTGCAGATATGGATTATTTAAGAAAAAGATGACTTTCAACATTAAAAATAATTTCACTTTCTATTCTTTCTATCAATCATTTTTAAAGTGGAAAAGAATATCTTCTATTTTTCCTTCTTTCAGAAACTCAGAGGATTTTCTGCATGTGATCCTCAATTGAATTTTTAAGAAAATAGTTAATAGATTTTTTAGTACAGTTTTAGATTTACAGAGTAATTGTGCATAGTACATGGAATTTCATATTTCCTGACCATTCCTGCTTACTACTCTCCACACAGTTTCCCCTATTAACATCTTGCAATAGTGTGGCACTGTTTTTTATAGTTCATGAATCTATCCTGATGCATTATTCTTAACTATAGTCCATAGTTTAAAATAAAATTCACTCTTTATACAGTTCTATGGATTTGGACAAATGCATAGAGACAAAGATTCACCATTACAGTTTCATATGGAATAGTTTTTCTGCCCTAATAATCCTCCAGGTTCCATGTGTGCATTCCTTCACTCCCTCCCCCTGAAACTCTGGCAATCGTTGGATCTCTTTACTGCTTCTGTTGTTTGCCTTTTCTAAAAAATGTCATAGAGCTGGAATCACACAGTATGTAGCCATTTCAGACTGGTTTCTTTCACTTAATATGCATTTAGGGTTCTTCCATGACTTTTCCTGGCTTGGTTGCTCATTTCTTTTTATCACTGAATACTATTCCACTATATGGATATACCACATTTTGGTTATCCATTCACTTTTAGAAAGACATCTTGGTTGCTTCCAGTTTTTGATGATTATGAATGGGCTGCTATAAACCTTTGTGGATAAGTTTTTGTGTGGACAAGATTTATTTCTTTTTTTTTCAATATATGAAATTTATTGTCAAATTGGTTTCCATACAGCACCCAGTGCTCATCCCAAAAGGTTTGGACAAGTTTTCAACTCACTTGGGCAAATACCTGGGTGTACAACTGCTAGATTGTATGGTAAGACTATTATTCAGCTAAGAAATTGACAATTGTCTTCCAAAGTGATTGCATGATTTTGTATTCTCTGTTCCTTCCCAACCTTTTGAGCATTGGTATTGTCAGTTTCTTGAATTTTGACCCTTGTTACTAGGTGTATAGTGCTATCTCATTGTTTTAATTAGCAATTCCCTAAGGCCCAATGCTTGTTGAGCATCTTTTCATATGTTTATTTGTCATCTTTATATCTTCCCTGGTGAAGTGTCTGTTCTTTTGCCCATTTTTAAAATGGGTTGTTCAGTTACTTATTGCTGGGTTTTAAAAGTTCTTGGTTTATTTTGATACCAGTCCTTTATCAGGTATGTTTTGCAAATACTTTCCCTAAGTCTGTGGCTTGTCTTTTCATTTTCTTAAGTGACTTTTTCAGAGCTTAAGCTTTTAATTTTAAACTTAGCAATTTTTTTCTTTCATAAATTGTGTCTTTGGTATTCTATCTACAAAGTCACTGCCAAACCCAAGGTCACCAAGATCTTCTTCTAAGTTATCTTCTAGAAATTTTGTAGTTTTGCATTTTACATTTAGGCTTATGACTTAAACTTTTAAGTTAATTTTGTGGAAGATGCAAAGTCTGTGTCTAGATTCATTTTTTTTTTTTTTTTTTTTTTTTTTGCAGGTTGATGTTCAGCTGTTCCAGTACCATTTGCTGAAAAGACTCTCCTTTCTCCATTGATTACCCTTGCTCCTTTTTCAAAGATTAGTTGACTATTTTTGCACAGGTCTATTTCTGAGCTCTATTTTGTTCCATCAATCTATTTGTCTATTCTTTCACCAATACCCACTGCTATTATAGTTTTATAGTGAGTCTTGAAGTCAAGTACTGTCAGGCTTCTAACTTTTCTTCTTCAATATTGTGTTGACTATTCTGCATCATTTGCTTTTTCATATAAACCTTAAAATCAATTTGTTGATATACACAAAACAGCTTGGTGATCATTTGATCAGGATTATGTTGAATCTATAGATCAAGTTAGGAAGAATTGACATCTTAATAATATTGAGTTTTTCTATCCATGAACATGTAACCTCTTTCCATTTGTTCAGAATGTCTTTGATTTCTTTTATCAGAGTTTTGTAGCTTTCCTAATACAAATTCTGTACATATTTTGTTAGATTTGTACCTAAGTACACATTTTTTAAAAAATTTATTTATTTTGAGAGAGAGAGAGCGAGCACCTGCATGAGCGGGGGGAGGGGAAGAGAGAGAATCCGCAGCAGACTCCATAGCATGGAGCCCAACATGGGGCTTGATCTCATAAACGGTGAGATCATGACCTGAACAGAAACCAACAGTCAGTCGCTTAACTGACCGAGCCTCCCAGATACCCCATTAAGTATTTCATTTTTTGAGGGGGTGCTAAGAATCATCCAAATAAACTAGTGTGTGCTATTGCCACCTCATGGGCATATCTTTTTCCTCAATCAGTTCCAAAATCCTCAGACTTGGTCCCTACAAGTAGACGTGATGATGGGGTTTTGGAGATGATCGGGAAATTAATACAAGGTCCACCCAGGTCAGTAAAATAGTCAGTTGGCCAAACAATCCTAAAAGGCCCTAAGTGGTTGGGACTCAAGATTTAAAACATTTCCATGTCAGTTTGGTATGGTGTTGCTGTGTGTTGTATTATACTTTTTCTTTTTCGTGGTTTTCCCTGTGTTTCAATAGTAGCCTCCCCAAGCAGTAGTGACAGTAATGGAGTGAACCCATATCACTGGAGTTGACTTTTGAGGTACAAGGTGCTAAATTGCCTAGGAAAGGAGATCAGTCTGGGTCCCCCACTAGGCCAGTGCTGAACACTGTAAGACTTGTGGGCTTGAATTTAAAATGGAGAGCACATGCCTCTGGACCAAGGGTGGGTTTTAGCTTGTATCCATCTAGACACAGAAATCAATACTCCCTCCTTCAATTTCCCCCAAATGACAGTATTTATACAAAAATGATTTAGTGAGTAATGTAGTCTTTACTAAACATACTGTAAGGATGACAAAGAGCAAGAGAGATACCAATGCACAAATTAGGCAATAATTGGAAAAATCCCCTTTCAGCTATTCTGTTTCTCATGCACTTCCTTTTAAAAGTTTCAACTCTGTCTCATCCTGCGGATCCTTCTCTTCTCTCTCTCTCACTCAAGTTACTACTCTCCTGCCAACAATTAAAAATCTTGTCTTTTGATAACAAACAACTTTCCATGTCCTTCAAATATACTCACATCAACCCACATATCCATCCTGATTTGTGGAGCAGGATAGATATCCTCTTTTAACACAATCCAAGCTTTTAGGAGTGTAATTTAGATTACATATAGCAATACCTTTTGTTAGTTTTGAATCATATCTATGGATACTTCCTCTATAAAGGGTTTTTCGATTTCTCCCATCTACTTTCTAACATTTTACCCAAATCTCTATTGGCTCCCAAGTATTTTTTTTCTTCTAAGATCATATATTTTATGGAATTCTAATTTTTATTATAAAAATAAGTCCAATCAAGAATTCTGCTATTAAAAAATATATTCTCATGAAATTACATCATATGTGATGGAGATAAATGCACCATATAGCAGCCAGGCTATAAAATTTAAAAATTTTTTTAAAGATATAATTTGCACAGAGTAAAGTTTACCTTATGAATTTTAATTTTCACCATTCTCTCTACTGTTTGAGTTTTGACAAATGCATACAGTCACACATTAGTCAATATACAGAATATTTAATCATCCCCAGAAGTTCCTTCAATCCTTTGGTATCAGACCCCTTCCTTGCATTGTAGGCTATGGCAAATACTAATGTTTTCTGGTACCGTGGTCTTTCCAATACCAGAATGTTAAACAGAATCATACAGTATGTAACATTTGAGTCTGGCTTCTTTCATTTAATATAATGCTTTTGAGATGTGTCCAGGTTTTTATAAGTATCAGTAGTTAATGACATTTTATTACTGAAAAGTATGCCACTGCATGGTTGTATCACAACTGGTTGATGCCTGAAAAAGCTGATGGTCATTTAAAGTGGAGAAGGTAAAGGGACTTAAGTACAAGGTTTATACATTTCACTTGAAGTGGTAAAATCTTAACAGCAGTAGATGGTGATAAGTTACATATGTAGATGCTAATGCCTAGAGAAACCACTACGAAAACTATACAAAGTGATTTGTATACAAAAACACTGTAAGTAAATTAAAATAGAACTCTAAAAAAAGTTCAAGTGGGGTGCGTGGGTGGCTCAGTCAGTTAAGCATCTGACTTCACCTCATGTCATGATCTCATCGTAGGTGGGTTCAAGTCCCACCTGGGGCTCTGTCCTCACAGCTCAGAGCCTGGAGCCTGCTTCGGATTCTGTGTCTCCCTCTCTCTCTGACCCTCTCCCACTTGCATTCTGTCTTTCACTCTTTCAAAATAATAAATATTTTTTAAAAATTAAAAAAAAAAGTTCAAGCAATCCACAGAAATGCAAGAAAAAAAGAAACACGGGATCAAAAAAGAAACAAAGAGAAAACAAATAATAAAAAGGCAAACTTTAGTCCTAATATGTCACTAATTAGTTTAAATATAAATGTTCTAAATACTACCAATTAAAAGGCTGAAGTTAGCAGAGTGGACAAAATATATAACTCAACTATATTCTCTCTACAAAAAACTTCAAACATAGTGACACAGATAGGTTAAAAAAAAAGAAAAATAATTGAAAGAAAAAATGCAGATATTAACTTTAAAAAAGCAATGCCCTACATTTATATCAGATAACACAGACTTCAGAGAAACAAAGAAATTTCTTTCAAATTAAATTACTAAGATAAAGAGAGACATTACACAATGATAAAAGGATAAATCCACCGAGAGAACATAGCATTGCTAAATGTGTATATATCGATTGCTTCACAAATGCATGAAGCAAACACTAGTAAATCTGAAAGGAGAAACAGATTTTAACACTCCATAAAACAACAGCAGAATACACATTTTTTTCAAGCACCTATAGAACATCACCAAGATAGATCATTATCCTGGGTCATAAAACAAACCTTTACAAATTTGAAAGAACTTAAATCACACAAAGTATATTCTTTGATCATAATAAAATCAAGCTGGAAGTCAATTAAAGAAAAACAACAGAAAAATCTCCAAACATCTGAAAATTAAACAACATGCTTCTAAATAATCCAAGGACCAAAGAAGTAGTATCAAAGGAAATTTTAAAATACACAGAAATGAATGAAATGAAAACTCAACCTATCAAAATCTGTGGGATATCGCTCAGATGGTGTAGAGAGGAAAATTTATATTACTGAATGCTTGCATTAGAAAAGAGGAATGATCTCAAATCAGTGATTTAAGCTCCCACCTCAACAACCTAAAGAACAGCAAAATAAACCTAAAGCAAGCAGAAGGAAGAAAATAAAGAGCAGCAATCATTGTAATTGAAAACATCAAAACAACTGAGGGGGAAAAAAAAAATCAATGAAACAAAGATCTGGTTCTCTAAAAAAATAAAAAAAACACTTATAAGACTCTAGCAAGATCGGCAAAGATAAAAACATACATCTCCAATCAGGAATGAAACAGTGTGTCACAATAGAACCTACCGCCATTAAAAGGATAATCAGGGAATTCTATAAACAAATTTACAGTCATAAATTCAACAACTATGACAAAATGAACTAATTCTCCCCAAACCATAAACTTTCAAACGTTAGCAAAGATGAAACAGATAACCAGAAGAGTTTTGAGCTGTTTTCAGTGGATTGCTCTGGCAGCAGTGAGAGGAAAGAATTTAAGAAGGAACATCTGTAATAAAATCAGTTAGGCAACTACTGCAGTTTGAGAACTGATGAGGGTTTGAACTACCATGGTATAATAAGAAATGAGAGGAGAGACAGATTTAGGAAATACGTAGAAGACAAAATCAGCAAATCTTGGTGACTGATTAGTCATGGAAATTACACAGGGACAGGAATATAGGATAGTTCATATATCTCTTGCTTGGATGAATGGGTGCTATTAATTGACTTTGCTACGAAAGTAAGAGCAGATTAGTAGCAGAAGATAATGGGCTGGGGTTTGAAAATATTAGGTTTAGAGTTCGTCTGGCAAATTGAGGTCGAGGATATTTAGCAATCAATTTGCTTTTGAGAAGTTTGAAGCTCAGAGAAGATAGTACTAAAAGAAGCCACATAAATGGATGACTGGATATTGTGGTATATATTTGGTCTTTGTTCCTCATTCTGGCACAGAACGCCTAAAACTCTTCTCATTTCTCGAGGGATAGGGGTTATAGGAGCATCTTTTATGATATTTGTTCTTAGTCCTATGTTCCTGACACAAAAGCTTCTAAGACCTTGAAATCTCTGAAGTGATGACTATCTTTTGGCATGCTGATGAGAAGATTCCTGGCTGGGGGCTCCCCAGATAGCTTCAGAATGGGAGCTGGTCACCCCAAAGACCAAGACATGATTAAAAGGTTGGAATTTTCACCCAACTCCCTCACCTCAACCCATGTCTGGGGAAGGGAGAGAGGCTGGAGATAGAGTTTAATCACCAATAGTTAGAAATTTAATTAATTGTGTTTATACAATGAAACCTCCATAAAAACTCTAAATGATGAGGTTCAGAGAGCTTCTTGGTGAACACACAGATGCTGTGAGGGCAGTGCGCCTAGAGAGGACATGAACGATTGTGCTCCTTCCTTATACCTTGCCCTATGCATCTCTTCCATTCGTCTATTCCTGAGTTGTATCTCTTATAATAAACCAGTAATAGTAAGTAAACTCTTTTCCTAGGCCCTGTGAGCTGTTCTAGCAAATTATCAAAACTGAGAAGGGGTTGCAGAAACCCCCAATTTATAGCTGGTAGGCAGGAAGTACTGGGCCCCAGGACTTATGACTGGCATCTGAAATGGGGCAATTTTGTGGAACTGAGCCCTTAACCTGACTGCCAGTAACTCTGGGGTAGTGTGAGAACTGAATTGAATTGAAATGTTGGACACCCACCTGGTGTCTGGTCAGGTGGAAAACTGATTGTTGGTGTGGAAACACCCACACATTTGTTTTCAAGGTGTGGGAATAAGAAATGGATCACGGTAGATCTCACTGCAAAAAACTCTAGAGGCAGATGATCAGTGGCTAAAATGCAAAACCTTGGGTAAGACATAATCTGAAAGTCAGAAAAAGCTTTATGCTTTCTGGAATAAAATACTTTCTGGAATAAAATATTATATGTAATACATAAGGATTTAAATCCAAGTATTAAGTCAAAAAATTGGAAACTACAAGAACGTCAATGAGAAAGAATGGTTAAGTTGGCATAGTATATCCCTTGCCAGAATGATACAATAATACATACTATTAGTCATTGTTTCAATACTGGCACGTTGGGAATCTATAGAGTTCTTTCTTTTACTTTTTTAAATCTTTCCAATTCAGTATATTATTACGTGAATAAAAGGGGGAAAACCTGTTAAAAAACATACAAAACACAAAACTTCCTTCTGATGAGGGCCAGGAGGAGGAAAATGTTTACCCTTGGCCCAGAAAGCTGACCTAAAGCCTGCAAGGTGTCTTTCTTTCTTTCTTTCTTTCTTTCTTTCTTTCTTTCTTTCTTTCTTTCTTTCTTTCTTTCTTTCATATTTATTTTGAGAGAGAGAAAGAGAGAGAGCAAGGAAGGGGCAGAGAGAGAGAGAGAGGGAGAGAATCCCAAGCAGGCTCTGCTCCATAGGTGCAGAGCCCAAGCAAGGCTGCGGGTGATGTGGGCCTATCTCAAGAACGGTGAGATCTTGACCTGACCTGAGATCAAGATTCCAGCGCTTAACCCACTGAGTCACCCAGGCACCCCAAGCCTGCATAGTTTCAATAAGGATCAAAAAACCTGCTGGTTGCTACATTCTTTAAGTGTCTCATGTCTGAGGTCCTGTATATCTCACTGATATTGAACTGAAAAGCAGCAGAGAAATCTTGCAAAAGTAGTTTTTACCAGCAGAAATTCAAAGAAGTTCCAAGAAACTTTTGTAATTTGATATCCCTTTATGCTCCCTTCACTTTATTTACTAAGTTTAAAACCCAGCCTCACACAGCAAAAAGTGCAGCTCTTTCTGCCCTGGGGTGCTGCCCCTGTGCTACTTAAATATACTTACTATGTTGCACCTTAACAGCCCAAGAAATTCTTTCTTGACAGTGGGGCATCACTTGGACTCACTTCGACTTCTAGTGAAGAAAGATTTGCCAACAGTTCCTACCTAGAACAGTACCTGACCCATAGTAGGTTCTCAATAAATCAAGAATGTATCAATCTCGGGGCACCCGGCTGTCTCTCTCAGGTAAATGATGGACTTTGGCTCAGGTCATGATCTCACAGTTCATGAGTTCCACCCCTGCAACGGGCTCCAGGCTCTGTGTTGACAGCTCAGAGCCTGGAGCCTGCTTAGGATTCTGTGTCCCCCTCTCTGCCCCTCCCCTGCTCATGCTCAGTCTCTCTCTCAAAAATAAATTACTACATATATATATGAACGTATCAGTCTCTGAGTCTGCAAAGGCAGTCGCCTTAGACTTGTTCTACCCTAACCCAAAGAAAGGCCTGCGGCCCAGACCCCAGAACACTGGGGAGCTCTGGAGACTCACTGGACACAGCCACAGTACGGCCATATGGCAACTGCAGCAGGGCCCCAAGCCCAACCTTTAACTCCGCTGGTGTAAAAGCACCTTTCTTGTTCATGCCACTGCTCACCAACCCTATCAGGTCGGTATTAATATGTCCCAGCAGAGCTGAGATCTGAGACGGCTCAGTGACCTACCCAAGGCCCGGCAGCCAGGGTCCCGAGTATCTGCGGTAAACAGGAGTTCTGAGGGCCATGATGCTGGAGAGCTCCGACGACCGCCAACCTCCTCTGCTGCGGGCTCAGTTTTGAGCACGGCCTCCAAGACCTTCCTCTTCAGCGACCAGACTAGGCTGCTGTATGGGGGGGGCCTAACACGGCCAGCGGTCTCAACGGCTCGTTGGCGCCGACCCCCATGTGCCTGGCAGAATCATGGCATTACTGGCTGAAAGGTCCCTCTAGGTGTCTCCAAAGCCCGCTCTGTGAGCGTCAATCGACAATTCTTGTTTCACAAAAGGAGACTACTCTCAAGGCTCTGAGGGGAAACCTGCAACCTGCTCAAAGTCAGAGGAGCGCTCCGCTCAGGCCCCGCCCCTCGACGTGGCCCCGCCCCTGGTTGCCACCGCCCTTGACTGCACTGCCTTCAGACTTCAGGCCCAATTGGAACCCCAGCCCACGTGTTCCTCCTAATAGTTCATTCCTTTCCCAGGCTAGAAGATAAGCAACAGATGCTGGAGATAGACCCCTATAACTAAGGGATAGGCATAGTTTGTGTCCTAACGGAGGAAAGATAATTAAGCCAAAAGTTATGAGGCACCTGGGTGGCTCAGTGAGTTAAGACTCCCACTCTTGATTTCAGCTCACATCATCATCTCAGGGTTGGTGGTTTCAAGCCTTGCCTTGGGCTATGTGCTGACAGTGTAGAACCTGCTTAGGATTCTGTCTCCCTCTGTTTGCCCTTCTTCTGCATGCACACATATGCTCTCTCTTGTGGGCTCTCTCTCTCTCTAAGTGAATAAATAAACATTAAAAAGACAGTTATAACACAGTGTGAAAACTGCTGTGATGAGGGAAGTAAGGGTATGTATCCTAGTTTGGGAAGGTTAATGAAAGCAATTTTTAAATAAGGGGAAAAAAAGAGGGGCACCTGGGTGGCTCAGTCTGTTCAGCATTCACCTTGGGTTCAGATAATGGTCTCATGGTTCATGAGTTCAAGTAGGGCATGGGACTTTCTGCTGTCAGCATGGAAGCTGCTTCAGATCCTCTGTCTCCTTCTTCCTGCCCCTCCCATGTTTGCACACTGGCTCTCTCTCTCTCTCAAAAATAAGCAAAAATTTAAAAAATGGTTAAAAAAATAAAGGGAAAAAAGAGTAGTTCTCTTAAGGACTTCTAGTTTCCCTTTGAGATAGGGTCCTAGCACACCTGCTGAGGTGGTGGGGAACAGAAGTTTGAAGAAAATGGAGGCTTGGAATAGTTTTAAGAGGGATGTGCCAGTGTTGGCTGAGGACACAATGATGTGATCTCCACAGTGTTGCTGTAAGCACGCACCACATAGGCACTCCATAAAAACCCATGGCTTTAATAAATGAATGGGATGAATGAGTAAGTTTCAGGAGGCATTGTAGTTGACCACTGGTTATAGACCATGAATTTACAGTGGTACCAATATATTTATGTGAACGATCTTATTAGAGGGTAGTATGGAAAAGGCAGAGAGTTCGGATTTTGCGAGGCAGGAAAGATAGAAGAATGGGTGGGGGTGGAGGGCTGTTTAAGTGGGGGTGGATGCTGGTGAAGTGATGGATCATAAAATCTATGGTGGAGAGGGAAGAACTGAAGACAAGAGGTTGGTGATGGAGGAAGTGGAAGGATCTACAGCAGGTACTGACAAGGTTGAAGTCTGGCATGCAGACATAAGCTAGAAGGACTGGAGGTTGAGTTCAGAGGGTGAGGTATAGACTGCATTATTTCATTAGGCAGAAGTATTGCAGGCAGGAAGGCCTACATTGTGGCCATAGCTCTATTGGAATAGAAGCAAAGAACTCCAAGGTTGAAATTCTAGGTCTGGGAATTGAAGTGTGAGCTTATTGGGTGGTCCATCACAGGGATATCTAGATTTCCCAGATAGCTTCCCCCTCTTTGAGATCCCTGCCCTGGACCCCATGCTGCCTTTTCCTCCCACCTCCCAGGGTCTCAATAAGTACCTTCATTCAGACTTGACGACAAGCTTCAGAGTTTAAAGAGGCAGTCATGTGGCTGTGGGCCCAAAGTCAGGAATTGGATCATGAGAGAGGGCAGTAGTAGAACTCTATTTTGTTTTTGTTTTGTTTTGTCACTCATCATCTGTAAACTCTAACTCTATTGCCCTCTAGAGAAACTACCCCCATTTTTTAGTGTCAGGCCTTGTGCAGGTGTAATTGTCTTCCCCCACACCTCTGTTCAGGCTTGCCCAAAGAGAGAATTTCTCTCAACTGGCCTTGGTGACTATTTTAGGGAGCGGCACATGATCCACCTGAAGGGATTGGTGTGATAAAGGCACCGCATTTTCTAAACTTGAATGTGGGAGGATGTAGCTCTTGCTAGCAGTGATCTAGCCACCACTTAAGCCTAAAAATGAAGCTAGCACAGAAGAGAGAGAGAGCTAAAATATGGCAATAAAATAAATTCTGATGACATCCACTGAGACCCTGCATTAACACTGCTGCCTGAAGCTAACCCCGCTCCCAGACGTTTCAGCTCCACGATTTTTCACTATAGAAGGAGGTTCTCTATCATTGGGTCCATCTTCTGGGCTAACCCAATACATATGTATTAACCTGTCAGTGCCTCACTTTGTCTTTTTGTTAAAGATATAAACAATACCAGCTTCAGAGAGTGATGATGATTAAATGAGTTGATAAATGTAAATTCATAAATTATACAACACTGAGGTATAAGTAAAATTATATTAATTTTTCCAAATTAAATTGAATCTGTCTCTTAGCCACTGTTTACCAGAATGATGGTAGCTCACTTTCCTATTTAGCAGAGAAGGATATACTGCTAAAAAATACTTAGAAAAGAGCCTCTGATGTTCAGTCCATTATAGCTATCGCTGGGAAGCTCATTGCCAACCCTACATGGTTCATTCAAAAGCAAGGGGCTCCACAGCCAGGCCAGAGATCAATTTTAATGTCTGTCTTTGAATTCAGTTCTCACTTCAGCAATTAATGAGTTGAACAATCAGAAAGCCAAAATTATAGAGGCACCTGGGTGGCTCAGTCGGTTAAGCATCCGACTTCGGCTCAGGTCATGATCTCGTGCTCTGTGAGTTCCAGCCCCGTGTCGGGCTCTGTGCTGACAGCTCAGATTCTGTGTCTCCCTCTCTCTCTGGCCCTCCCCTGTTCATGCTCTGTCTCTCTCTGTCTCAAAAATAAGTAAACGTTAAAAAAAAATTTAAGGAAGCCAAAATTATAGATGTTTACACATGTGCACCACTCACACAGCTGTTTGTACCATCTCTCTTGTTGAGATTAAAAGAGCATTTAAGTAACCTGTGAGAAAGACTATTGAACATGAGATACTTTTTTTAAAAAGTTATTTTAATGTTTATTTAGTTTTGAGAGGGGGAGAGAGAGAGAGAGAGAGAGAGAGAGAGAGAGAGAGAGAGAGAATACAAGCTGGGGAGGGGCAGAGAGATGGAGACAGGAACTGAAGCAGGCTCCAGGTTCTGAGCTGTTAGCATAGAGCCCGATGTGGGGCTTGAACTCACAGAATGCAATATCGTGACCTGAGCCAAAGTTGGACACTTAACTGATTGAGCCTGAACATGAGATGCTTTTAACTGAGGCAGGGAGGTGAACCAGCGGGGCAACATCCTCCCTGAGAGCTCCCCCACCTCCATCATGGAGCTAAAAGTTCTGCCCCCTATTGTTCTAGATTATGAACAAGGGTAGTGGAAGGAGGAGATGGTAGACATCAGTATATTTCCATGGAAGGCAAGTAAGGGTTGGAGAGCAGTGGTCATAGTCTCAGCCTTCATTAGGAAAGTTAAGAGCCTTTTAGGGGCAGGTGGCAGTAATTACCCACCAAGAGATCCAGAGACACAGATTTCTTCCTTTACATCAGAATCCACAACCTAACCATCCCCAAACTTTGTTTTCACACTTTGATATGTGAAGCTACTTGTCTCTTGCATTTTGGGGTGACTGAGTGAGGACTATCCTTGTGTAACCATCCTTTTCTCCCCTACAAGCTGTGTAGAGTTCAAGTTAGTGAGGGAAGCAGAAGAAAGAATGGTAGACCCAAGTTATAGGGTGAAGACTTTGTTGTTTTTCTCAGTATGACAAGCCCGTGGATATTTTTAATAGTTATTTTAACTTTTTTATAGTGACAGTATTATATAAACCAGAAACTATTTTAGAAATATGTCCCCTGAACGGGTATAAAAGACAGAACTTGGCATGAGGGTGGGTATGCAATGTCACTGTCAGTCTCCCTCCGTGACCCTGGTCACCTTTATGAAGTCAAAGCAAATGCTCAGTAAGAGCTGAAACCCACCCTTGTCTTTTTCTAAGCCCAGCTTCTGGGATACATTAAACTTAGACTCCAAACCAGTTCAGACAGAAAGAGACTCCAAACCAGTTCAGACAGAAAGTAGGACTCTCCTATTAGAAGAAACCAACATGTTTTGTAACAATAATATTCTTGGTTATGAAAAACAAAGATCATCCCCTCTAGAGGATGCAGTGGCATGGAAACTATAGATTTTTTTTCTACCTAGATTGAACTCTTTGAGTCAGAGAATTTTTTTTATCATAGGAGGGTCTGGAGAAACCTTTTCTGACTAAATGAACCATCTGCAAAGATGGATCAGTCAAGGGAGTGGTGCAGGTGGTCTAAACCACTGACACCTGTGTGTTGGCAAGCCTGGCTGGGATAGAGGCTCCCTGGGAGGACATAAGATCAATATACAAAAATCACTTGTACTTTTATATGCTAGCAAAGTAAGTATTGAAAATGTGAATTTTTGAAAAGGTACCATTTACAATAGAATAAAAAACCATAAAATACTTAGAGGTAAAGCTAACACAACGTGTGTAAGATTTACATTCTTAAAACATTGCAAATTTATTTTCGCATAGTTTCCATGGGTCAGGAGTCTGCCTATGAATTAGAATTCCTCTGTTTAGGGTCTCACCAGACTGAAATCAAGGTGGAGGTTCTCATCTGGAACTCTGGATCCTCTTCCAAGCTTATTTAGGTTGTTGGCAGAATTTAGTTCCTTGTAGTCGTAGGATTGAGGTTCCTACTTTCTTTCTTTTTTTAGTGTTTATTTTTGAGAGAGAGTCGGAGAGTGCAGGGGAGGGGCAGAGAGAAAGGAGGACAGAGGATCTGAAGCAGGCTCTGCACTGACAGCAGAGAGCCTGTGGCGGGGCTCAAACTCACAAACCCTGTGATCATGACCTGAGCAACAGTCAGTCACTTAACCAACTGAGCCACCCAGGCATCCCAACATTCCTGCTTTCTTGATAGCTGTCAACAGCAGCTATTTTCAGGTCCTAGAGGCCATGTATTGTTTGTTCCCTGCAACAGGAAGTTTGCTCCTCCAAGGCCCACAGGTTAAATTTCATTCATGCTTTGATTCTCTCTTTTAAGTTCTTCCATCTGATTAAGTCAGGACAACCCATATTCTCCCTTTTGATTAACTCAAAGTCAACTGCTTTGGTCTTTAATTATATCTCAAAAATCTGTTTTTAAGATACTGTAAGAATATAGCGTGAAATCTGTCATATTCATAGCCCTATCCACACTGAAGGGAAGGGGATTGATTACACAGGATGTGGTGGAGGGAGTTTCCTAGGAACTATTTTAGAAGTCTTCCTATCATTATGTTTATTGGAAGACTCAATATGTTTGAGATGCTCATTTCCCCAAATTAATTTACAGATTCAGTGCAATCCCAGTCAAAATTCTTAGAATCGCCTTTGTAGAAATGGAAAAAGCCAGTTTTCTAGGTATATACATAAAATGAGCACTGGCTCATGTATAGAATTGTTGAATCACTATGTTGTACATCTGAAACTAATATAGCACTGTTTGCTAACTATATTGGAATTAAAGTTTATTTATTTATTGGAATTAAAATTAAGAAAAATATGCCTCTAAAAAATAAAAGTCATATAATATACATACATCCATTTGGCCTAGAATAGCCAAAGTAATTTTAACACTGAAGAATGAGTTAGGAAGGACTAAACTACTCTAGTAGCTACAGGAATCAAGCCAGTTTGGTACTGGTAAAAAATAATAGAAACAGAGGTCAATGGAATAGATTAGAGAGCGTAGAAGTAGGTCCATACGTACATAGACAGTTTTCATGTATCATATTTGCCAGGACCATTCAATGGGAAAGGAAATTCTTCCTCCCAAATGGTACTGAATTCATAAGAAAAAAATGTACCTTGATCCCTACTTCATACCATATGAAAAGTTAACTTGGAAAAGATCACACACCTAAATGTTAAAGCTAAAAATGTAAAAGTTCTAGGATAAAACAGGAGAAGTCTGTGACCTGGGATTGCGTAGGATACAAAAAAGGATACAGAAAAGCACAAAATCTAAGGGGAAAAAAAATGGACAAATTGGACTTTGTCAACATGATAAACTTTTGATTTTTTGAAAGACAAGACAGTTAAAGGCAAGCCACAGACTGGAAGAAAACATTCATAATATGTATGTCAGATGGCATGTATAAAAAACTCCTAGAACTCAAGAGGAGACAACTCATAAAAAGTATTCAAAAGGCCTGAATAAACATATTGTGGGGCGGGGGGAAGAAAAGACATAAATGGCTGGCTAGTAAGTCCATGAAATTTTGCTCCACATCATGGCTAGGGTTAAAATGGCTAGAATTAAACTATCTGACTATACCAAGTGTTCCTCAGGATATGGAAAAACTGGAGCTCTCAGATACTGTGGGTAGAATGTAAAATGGTACAATCACTTTGGAAAAACTTTTGGTAGTTCTTAAACAGGAAATTATATACTTAGCATGTAATCTTGCCATTATATTTCTAGGATTTACCCAAGAAAACGAAAATTTATATCCACACAGTCTTGTTCATGAATGCCGATAGTAGATTTATTTGTGAGAGCCATAAACTTTAGACGGCCCAAATGTCCACTAGCAAGTAAATGCATAAAAAAATGTGTTTTATCTATATAATGGAGATTAAAGAAAAGAAAGAAGGTAAAAAAGAAAAGGAATGAATTATTTTTATACAAAATTATGGATAAATCTCAAGGTTATTATGCTGAGTGAAAGAAACTCTTGTAAAGGGGCACACACTGTATTTATTTATAGTGTGTATGAATAAATTTACAGAAAACTCTACAAAAGAAAAGTAGCCTGTAGGAACAGAAACCAGATCAGTGGTTGCCTGATGTCATGACTGGACGGTGATATGGATTGCAAAGAGACACAAGAAAACTTCGGGGGCTGATGCAGTTGTTCTCATCTTGATTGTTATTGTCAAAACACTTTAGATTACACATCTTAAGTTTGTGCAGTTTATTATATGAAAATTATACCATGATAAAGTTGTAAAAAAATGAAATTCCTATAAACTAGCAACAAAATTGGGGTTCCTGGTGGCTAAATTGGTTAAGCATAGACTTTGGCTCAGGTAATGATCTCATGGTTCCTAGGTTTGAGTCCAGCATCAGGCTCTGTGCTGACAGTGTGGAGCCTACTTGGGATTCTTTCTCTCTCCCTCTCCCTGTGCCCCTTTCCCACTACTGCTCTTCCCCTATCTCAAAATAAATAAAACTTAAAATAAACCAGCAACAAAATCAGAAAATGTAATTTTAAAATGTTATAATATGCAAGAAGGAAAATAAGGGACCTAGAAATACATATAACATTTAAAAATGCATGGGGAAAATTATAAAAGTTTATTAGACTATTATAAAGAAGTCCTAAATAGTAGAAAATATATCATGTTCATGGATACAAAGATTCAGTATTATTAGGATATCAAGTCTTTCCAAATCAATACACAAATCAAATGCCATGCCAATAAAAATTTAAAGTTTTCATGGCATCTGAGGAGCCACTTATAAAGTTTATACAGAAGCTTACAGCTGAAAATAGACAAAACAAAGCTGAAGTCACAAAATATGACAACTTGGTATAAATCTGTAGTATATGGGGCATTGTGGTATTGGGGTAAGCATCTACACAGAGTAACAGAACAGAATAGGGAGTCGATAAACAGACCTGTATAATATATAAAACCCTGATATATGATACAGTTGGTTTGCCTATTTATGGATTATTCAAGAATGGTCTGAGGGTGATTGTTTATATGGAAAACAATGAGATCTCTATCTCATGCCGTACACAACTATAAATTTCATGTAGGTTAAAATAAATACGAAAAATAAACTTTAAAATGAAAAAACAAAAGGAAGGACACTATGTCCTCAGGATGTGAAAGAATTTTAAAAAACAATATAATAAAAAGAACAAACCATAAAGAGAAGACTGATAAATAGACTACATTAAAACAAAATCAAAATTTTATTCATCAAAAATCATTATTAAAAAAAAGTCAAGCCATAGACTGGGATAAATTATTTATAAAACATATAGCAAAGAGCTAGTAAAGAATTAATATAGGACTCCTAAATTCAATTAGAAAAAGATAAAGTGCCCAATAGAAAAAATGGACAGGAAATTAGAAGAGGTAATAAACAGAAAAACAATCATGAATAGCTGACAACATATGGCATGGATCTTAACTTTACTAGTAACGATGAGAATGAGAATTAAAATCAAGATGAGAAACTGTTTTGAATGCATCAGATTAGCAAAATTTAAAAATGCCTGAGAATGTTAAGTGTCTGTGAGGATGTGGAACAGGAACTCCTCTGTGCTTCTGTGAGAACTTGTATTAGTATAATCACTCATAAGTATATATAACCCTAGAGGAACCCTTACATGTATACAATGAGATGTATTTGGGATCTTCTTTGTGGCATTATGTACTCTAGGAATAAAATGGTAATATCCTAAATATACTTCTAAACATGCTTTTTGCCCATCTTTCAAGTTATTGTTTTCTTATTAAATTTAGGAGTCCTTTGTTCTGCATACAGATAATGGATACAGAAATTACAGTATACCAATACAAAGAAATACTATAAATACATTAAAAAGGAATTGATTGGGGCACTTGGATGGTTCAGTGGGTTAAGCATCTGACTTAGGCTCAGGTCATGATCTCATGGCTGGTGGGTTCGAGCCCCGCATCAGGCTATGTGCTGACAGCTCAGAGCCTGGAGCCTGCTTCGGATTCCGTATCTCCCTCTCTCTGTCTCTCCCCCTTCCCTACTCGTACTCTGTCTCTTAAAAAATAAATAAATATTAAAAAAAGTAAAAAATAAAAAGGAATTGATTAACACTATATCTAACAATATGAATAAATCTCACAAACAGGATACAGAAGAATATATATTCAGTATGATATCCTGTGAAGTTTGAAAACATACAAAACTTCAGAGATTCCTATGTTAACATTAAAAGTATGAAAAAAAGACGTGAGGGGTGCCTGCGGGGCTCAGTCGGTTAAGTGACCTACTCTTGATTTGGGCTCAGGTCAGGATGTCATGGTTCTGAGATGGAGCCCTGCATAGGCTCCCTGCTGATTCTCTCTCTGCCCCCCCCCCCAATAAAAAAAATAAAAGAATCCTTTAACGAAAGAAAGAAAGAAAGAAAGAAAGAAAGAAAGAAAGAAAGAAAGAAGACATGAAATGAGAAATATCAAATTTCGCATTTTATCTCTGGGGTGGGAGGAGGCTAACGTGATCAAGGATACTCAAGGGGTTTGAGCCATACTGTATTAGTTATGTCTTGTTTCTTCACCTAGATGAGGTACATAGGTGTTTCCTTTTATACTCAACACCTTATTTATATGTATTAAATATTGATTTATAAATAACACAGATAAATCTTAAAAACACATAAATAAGGTAAGCATCATTTCCCGGTCCAATTGCTGCTTTAATAACGAAGGGGTTTTCGCGGGCTCTGTTCATTCTTTCTGGCCTACATTCTCCCTCTGGTGGTCGCTCCCTGCAACTGCAGATTATTTCCTTCTGTCTTATTGTAGCGATGAACAGAAATGCTGCAGACTTTCAGCTCAATGCTCGTGCTCTTTGTAATGTAAGCTTTCTACTCAAAGACCTGTTATTCTCAGAGCAACATGACAAACACATCACAAACACCATTTAAGAAGTTCCATCTTCCTGAAGAAATGAACAATTAAAGTGGTTTTGCTTGGTTACTATAGTAAGTGAGGATGTGGAATGGGGGAAGTTGCAGTAAAGTTTAGTTTTATTTTGGGCAGTGAGAATTGAAGAGGAGAGTATTTTGAAGAAATATTTGAAAGAGTATGCCTATTTGAAACAGTGTGCACTTATAGTCTTATTTGCATTAAAATTAATCTGACAATAAACTACTCACTTTGTTTGAGTTCTTAACCTAATTTTTTCCTAACGATATTTAAGCCTATTCTTCCGCTTCATTTTTCCACTGTGATAATAGACAACACGTGCCCATTACCTTCTGCATATTGTCCTTTCACATACTGATATTGCCAATTAAATTTTTCTTTCTTTCATCTTTCAGTTAAAGAATTCTTATTAAGTATTTGGATATAGGATCTATTTCTGGTGCTTTTTTCTCCTTCATCCATTGTACTTAACTCTTAAAGCTATGTTAACTTATTTATGAAGCAAAGGCTTTATACTCAGCCATTTATTACACTAAGATATTCCTGATTTCTCTTTCTCTTCCACAATACAATTGCACTGTTGCACTTTAAAGCTTAAACCCTAGTATCCTGAATATAACTTGGTGTGTAAATATTGAGGGGATGGAAAAGTCCTTCAAGGTCTTCCAGCTGGACTAAATATTAAATTTACATGACACAGATTCACAGGAGGAAAAAAAAACCCGAAGTTTTATTACATGCACGTGTAGGCCAATAATGAAATTGAGGCCCAGAGAAATGACCCAGGCAGGTGGTTTTTACACTTGTTAGTCAAAGAGACACTAAATCTGTGAGGAATTGACAGGACAAAGAAAACTAATTTTGGGAGCTTCAATTAGTAGGGAATTCTAAACAGAATGTGGGCTGTAGTAGTAAATTAGTAAAAAGTAGAAGTGTTGTTTATACAGCTTCCTGACTCTAAACTTCCCATCTGTGGTGATAAGAATGTCTCTCTACCTCCTGGTACAGGGAGTGCCTTTCACATGAGAAATTTATTTCCTGCTCTCAGGAGGACAGAAGAGGGTCTGAGTGTCCTTATATAGGCTGTTTCTTAAGTAGCTTTTATTTAAAATAATCGATACACCAAAGTGGCATATTTTGGGGCAGTCTGCCCTTGGCCCTTACAATATATCCCATGGATAATTTATCCCAGAAGAAATTGATCTGTCCCAGGTGTCTGGCCACCGATCTCCCTCGCTGCTTGCCAGTAATCTTGCTGTCTGTCTAAGTAGCTCTTCTTTTATCAGTTCAGAATCTGTTGAAAGTTTCTTCATTCCAAAGCCCTTGTGAGAAGACACTGGTCTGATGATAGATTTTTTTTTTTTTTAATTGTGGTGGCTTTTCTCCTTTTCTGAAAATAGTCATGATATTATATATACATCTTAGGAATATGCATACTGGGAATTTTGACATTTGAAATGTGTAAAAAGTCATTAAAAAAAACCCAAAACCAAACCAGGTCTGAGTAAACAGGAAAATAATTGAGAAGGAAACGCTTAATGTGTTGATTGAAGTAACAAGGTTGTGCAAATAGGATTGTGTGTCAGGGATAGGGCGGTGCCACAGGGAGACTTCCAATATTTACGTTGTATAACATTTAAATAGCGGTCTACAAATATTTCCGGTAGTTATCACTTTCAGCATTTTTTTTTACCTTTTAGTCATTTTCAAAACGGTGTTTAAGAAAAGAAATGAATAAAAACAACACAGGGAGGTCCAGGTACCCTCCCTGTTCATATTGGAGGGAAGGGGTAAGAAAAGAGTTAACACAGGGACCATCAGATCAAGAAACAGATGGGGGTGGAGTTAGCAGAGGTTATCGAGGTTATGGAAAGAACATGACCCCGGTTGACCCGAGGCCTTAACCCAGGGCAATTGGAGGTGCCCCACCCCCTCCTCGTGTCCTTGGAACGTGTGTTTCTCTTACTTTCTCAGCACTAGAAGCTGTCCCAAGGAGACAGCCTTGAGAGAGTAACGTGTTGTTCGGACCATTTGGACTTGTATGTGGCAGAACCGAGTTAAGGCTTCCACATAAACCTTTAAGATTCTGGCAGCTGGACCTGGAGATTTATTCAACTTGCAGCTGCCGGAGACAAGCCTTGTAAGTAAGTTCCCTTGCTTATTAAACCTGATCTCTCCCAATTTGGAGTGGTCTGCCTTTCTTCAGTCTCTCCTTGCCCGCTGTGTGCGGGGGCCGGTCTGTACCCCAACAATTCGCAAGCCTGTCAGGAGACTGATGAAATGGGCCTGGGGAAAGAGGCCTCTGTGAGGGAAATCCTGCCTCTGGGTGCGGGAGGGGTGAGGTGTATGTTATATGCTTGTGGACCTCCGTGTGAATATGGGACGCCCGGAAAATGCCAGCTGGTCTCGCGCGCTTCTTGGAGAAGCGGCGCCCAGCGAGCTGTGGGAGATGGGAAACCAGTGGCTGCAAAAGCGGGCTGGCGTCTACTGTCAGCCCTTTGGCGGCTGCCGATACCCCTGGAGGCTGAAGCTAGGGTTAGAGAGTTGGACGACAAGCTGAGGTTATTAGAGAAGGATGTGTCAGCATCCAGTAGTCTGCTAGCTTGAGAGCTGGCAGACGGGGTGGGAGAGCAGGATGATGACTGGGAGATGTTAGTGTGCCGTTTTGCAAAACTGGGTGCAGACTGCCGACGATTAGGACCTAAGTGCTTGTGACAAAACCTGATTGGGACAGTTAAAAGTGGAATCTCTGGGAAAGTGAGGAAAATGAAGGGTAGGGTATTACGGTGATAATGAAACGGATGGGGTGCCCCATGCCTTCTGACCCCTAATACAAAGAAAAGCAAAAATCATAGTGACTGCAACCCCAGCCAATGGGGCAGCTCCCAAATCAGGAAATGTTGATGATGAGAGACTATACTCCCGATGAGCCTATTGATAAAGCTGCCACGTTCCAACAAAAGGCCAGGGAAAATATCCATGCATGGCTAGTGTGGCTATGGGATACAGGGTGTGTGTGTGCGCGCGATTGTGTTCCTTTGGGCAGGAGGCAGAGAAAATAAGCATCCCCACACACCCTGCCCTCCTGTAGCACCTGCAGGGCACTTGGGGGATTCAGAGTACTCCTTCCCTTTTAGATTGGGTTATTCTAGCTTTCAGGGAGGCTTGGCAGAATATGGGGAATCATACTGGGCATGTTGGACCCTGGAAATCTATAGAGTAGGTACAACAAATTCCTAGGGAGTTGACACAAACCGTCTATGCCCCTGTCTTTGAAGGCCCTGATTGGGCCTTATTCATGGCAGGAATGAGAACTAAGATTCTCTGGTCCACTTCCAGTACCTGGTATGGGTTGCTAATACACATGATGAAACCAGTCATGCGACAAGACATTTATGGTATTAGGCAATCCATTGCTAATCTGGGTCTGACTGGCAAGTCCTGGGAATGGGTATGGGCTATGAGGAAACACCTGAGACAGAGAGAACTTAAAAAAAAAAAAAAAAAAAAAAAGCCAAACACTATTCCGATAGGCTGTAAAGGGTCTAGTGAAAATACCTGGAAGCAAATGTCGTTTCTGCACAGACCCTACCTGAACAAGTAGACTAGCAACCCAGTACTGTTTTGGGTTGAACAATAGCTCAGAACTGCTCTACCTGTTCCTACTATCGCTGATACTCGGCCTGCTTCAGCAGAGGCCTCAGGGATTCATTCCTATTCTGGGTAGGTGCCTCCCATGCCCTACATATAACGTGCAGGCCAAGACTGACTCCAGGGAAGGGCAGTTAGAGGCAATTAGAGGTCTCCTGTTGAGCTCACTATTCACTGGTCCCCCAGAAATAAACAAAAGGTGACAGCTCCCGTTAACACTGAAGCCAAATGTGCTCTAATACATGGTAACCCTTTCAGAAGTTTTCTGGACCCCTCAGTGCCATTGATGGTCATCGAGGGCAAATAATTGTGATTAGGAAGGTTTCTTTGATGCTGTGTAGTCGGTGTTCTCACCTACAAGGATATGAAGTTTTTCTGTCTTTAATACCAGAGAAGATATTAGGCAATGATATTCTACCAGGTCAAATTCTGCCAATTCTATTGGTGAATTTCTCCTGGTTAGAGGAATCAAACGAATGCTAGGGGGAAATGCCAACTGGGAATCTGTGAGGCTTACTGGTATGGTTCGGTATGGCCAGTAAAAAAGCCAGATGGCTCATGGCAGATGGCCATGGATTACAGAGAACTGAACAAGGAGGTGCTCCCCACCCCCGTGGCTGTGCACAACATTGTCATCATCTTAGATACCTTGGGCATGGTCCTAGGAATGTGTTATGCTGTACTAGACTTAGCAATTTTTTTTTTCAGTATACCCATGACCACTGACTTACAAGATTAATTTGCTTTAATGTAAGAGAGATAACAATGGGCTTTTCATGTGCTCCATTAAGGTCATCTGCCTGGCTCCACAATATGTCATGGGATGGTAACTGAGATCTGTTCCTGTTCTTTCCCACATCAATAAAATGGTCCCATGACATTGATGACATGGTGTTAACACGTGAAGACTCCCCTCTCCTGTAGGACATTCTGCAAACTTTGCTGGAATGTCTTTGAGGGAGAGGATAAACAGGAAATCCACAGAAAATTCAGGACCCAGGGGCAACTATAAAGTTTTTGGGAGTCATTTAGTCAGGTAAGATGTGCATTGTCCCAAAAGCTGTGCTTGATAAAATGTAAGTCTATTCAACCCTTAAGAACAAGAAAGAGATGCAAGCCTTTGTAGAGAATTTGGGGTTTGGGAGGATTTTTATTCCCAGTCTGACATAGTGCCTCTGTCCCATGTGCTGCCTCGTAAAGAAATAGCACATATGGGACTGAGGATTAGAGCAGCAAGCTGCCTTTGAGAAGGTAAAAATATTAATGAAGCAGATTAAAACTCTGAGCATCTTCCAAGCAGGGCTGTCATTTGAGTTAGATGGATCTGTGACTTCAGAAGGTATGAGTTGGACACTGTGGCATAAACAAACAAAAGGAGAGAATACCCCTAGGTATTCTGGAAGGGGACAGAAACCTGATATACCTTCATAAAGTAACAGCTCCCAGCAGTATACATAACTCTCCTCATGCAGAGCCTTTCATAAAGAACAGCATATTATGGTAAGAACTTCCCTTCCTATGAAAGGGTAAATTGAGAATATGTTCCATCCACCCACCTCTCTCATGGCTCAAATTCCCACTAAGTAGCATGCTTATTTGCAGCAAAGGAACACTGTCCACCAGCCCACTGTCTCTAGAAATGCAGGTGCTACTAGGCTCTGTAGAGCATGTAGATCCTGTAAATACCCCCCACCCCTATTCCTATGGTGGCCCTTGTGGCCTATAGAGAAGGAATGAGGAAATTCCCATTGATACCTAGTATACAGATCTAATCAAGCAATTGGCCACATGGATTATAATTGCTTATTCAGCACAACACTGATGCCATCTGGATTGAAACAGAAACAAACCGCAGCAGCCAGCGGGCTGAACTCAGTGCAGTTTGGCTGGTAATCACTCATGAGCCCTGGCCATTAACTCTTTGCAATGACAGTTGAGCTGTTCTAAAGGGATTAACCCTATGGCTTGGACAATGGGAAGCTGAGGAGTAGATGATCACGAATAAGCCCTTGTGGGATCATGAGGTATGGAAAGACATTTGGGTTTGCTTGGAAGAGCCTGAGGCAGTCCTCCCTTTCTTCTACATCCTGAGGCACTGACACCCCCTGGTAATCAGAAAGCTGATTACCTAGCTTGAGTTAAAAGGCCTAGCAAATGACCCTTCATTAGATACAGCAAATTGGATGCATAAAAAAAAGAGCAACAACCATAGCACCCAAGTGGGATGGCATGCTGCCAGGGATGCTGGATTGCTCTTGAAATACAGTGATTTTGTTAATGCAGTAACAGCATGCCCTGCATGTTCTAAGCAGCACCCAAAGCAACTGCCAAAGGAATCTGGGGCCATCTACTGAAGTTCCCAACTGACGAGGAATTGGCAAATTGATTATATTGACCCCTTACTTCTGAGTAAGGATTCTAAATAAACTTTGGTTTGTGTGGACACTGTATCTGGCTTAACTCAAGCTTTTCTCTGTCACTGTGCAAACCAGGCTGCCATCATTAGGGGATTAAAGAAGCTGAGTACTATATGCATGGATACTTTCATCAAATAGACAACAACTGGGAGTCACATTTCAAAGGTCATAATATGCAAGACTGGGCAGCAGAACATGACCTTGAATGAAGGTTCTATCTCCCCTATAACCCACAGCAGCAAGGTTAATGGAAAGGAAAAGTGGAGTACGAAAGCAACAGATTAAATAATAAGTCAAACCACCTTGGCGGAGTGGACTAAAGTACTGTCTCAGGCTTTAATATATTTAAAATCCATTTAAGTAAATCAGGCTTGTTGACTCATATGCCAGACTGGGGACCCCTGCTGGAACATCCAACACCTTTAAAGATATGGAAATTGTGGGCAATAGCCATTGCTCCAGCTCTCACTTTTGATCAACATGCTGTGCTGTGCTGTAGAGAACACCAAGCCCCATCATGCTGGAGAAAGGAATTATTTACTGAAATTTGCAATATGACATCCTATTAGGATGTCACTTCATGCCCCTGGGTGAAGAGGAACCACTCAGCCTCCACTGTGATCCCATTGTCCTGCTACAAGCTAGGCCTGTTGAAACACACTATACCTGGAATGGAACACATACCATTGAAAAAGGGGAGAAGGCATGGATCCTGGTCTGGCATAACCTGCCCCCCCAGTTTATCTCCTCACTTCTAACAGCAGGGCTTCCCCTGGCCAACATGGATGGCATGCCCAATCAGATCAAGTTCCTACAGGTGCAGCCACATTAACAGCTAAGGATTAGGCTGCAGGTGTAATTCTTATAGAAGGGAAAGGCCTTCCCATACAAGTTCCTATTAAACACTTGTCTTTTCAACCTTAGATTTCTGCTTCTATGGTGTCTTGGCACCTGATAGAAATACCCTTTCCACAATAAGCCCACTTGTATGCCCAACAAAGAGATCAATTCAACTATTAGGTATGTGGGTGGTTGCCCCTCTCTAGCTTGTCAGGATTGCCGTAATCGCTATCATCCGGGGAAGGGATTAAAAAGCCTGAAAACAGTACATTAAAGAAAAATAAGCTAAGACTAGTACTCGTAATTCATCTGATATTACCAATACTGATCCAGAAACCTGGCCTATGGCACACACTATTAATAACACTGGACATGGGTATTCTTTTCCTATCAATAAAACTGTGCAGGGAGCCCACCAAACTGACCTGAAGGGTCCCCAGAATACCACTATTAGAGTCATGGGTGGCTATGCTTAGGTTTGGGATGGGTTTATGTGTGTCACCCCAGGTTATGGACATTTGAACACCCAGGCACCCCTACACCGAGAACGGGAAAATTGTTCCAAACAGAACTAACCTAATTGTACCAGGAACATGGGATGAACATCACTGGAACTATGTAGTCATTCAGTCCCACCAAAGGACAGTGATTGTTTTGGCACGAACCTCCCAGGTATTTATCGGGGAAGCTCAGGTGGGACTAATGGTTGTGAGGCACAAACCTTTGTGGCTTCCACCTGGGTGTTTCGGCCTCTGCACCCTGGGTTTTCCCTTGAGCACAGGGGAGAGTCTGCCCCATGGTGGCAATTGCCAACAACTCTCTTTTTGAGGCCAGATGGGCACATTATATTTTCTACTGGTAAGCTCTTTGGCCTTCGTCTCTGTTCCTTCCATTGGCCTGGAGGACATTATAGCACATATAGAAGCTCTTAGTAAATTCACCTAGCAAGCCTTAAATGATAGCCAACAAAGCCTAACCTTACTGAACAGTGAAATGTTTCTAATGAGAAAATCTGTCTTCCAAAATAGGATGGCCTTGGGTATTATCCCTGCTTCCTGAGGAGGCACCTGTGCCATTATCCAAACAGGATGTTATATGTTTATACTTGATGAGTCTGCTAATGTAGCATCTTTATTGAATCAGACAAAGACACAAATGAATGCCCTTAGTGATTTGACCCACAACCTAGGGGACTTAATAAAATCAGTGGTTCAGATTATGGGGCTCTTGATGTGAAAAAGTGTTACTTACTTTGGGAACCTTTATCTTAATCTGTGTTTTCTCTCCCATATGTCTATACTGTTGCTGTGCCATCTGCCTCCAATGCAGCCAGACACCCATCAAACAGGCCACCTCCGTGCTAGTGAGACCCCTTGCTGATCTCTCAGGATACATCATGAAAGAGGAAGGGGCGGGGGTCATATAAGATTGTAAGAGCCAGTCTCAAGAGATGAAGTGTTAGAGGAGGTCATTGAGAGGATTTGACTGCCAGTGGCCCTGCAAGCTGGACCCGGGCAATCAGAGGCTCCCCACCCCCTCCCAGTTTTGGAGTATGAGTTCTAATTGCCTTTCTGGAACTGAAATTGCCCCAGGGACACACAGCCTTGAGAGAGAAATGTGTTGTTGAGACCATCTAGTTGGATGTGCGACTAAACCGAGTTAAGGCCTCTATATAAACTTTAAGATTCTGGCAGGCAGATTCAGAGATCTACTTATCTTGCGACTGCTCAAAACAAAGCCCAGGGGTAAGTTCCCTTGCTTATTAAAACTGACTCCTACCAATTTGGAACTGTCTGCCTCTTTCTTCAGTCTCTCTTTGCCCTTTGTCTCTGAGGGCCAGTTGGTGAGCTGACAGGTGGACTATGAATATCTGCAGCCAAGTATGTTGGTGATGTTGGTGAATCAGGGACCATATTCTTTCCATTGTCCCTTCTGCCAGGATAGCTGGTGATTTCAGTGGATTGGGGCAACTGGACAATATGTCACCTTTCCTGTGCAGCCACGATCTGCTGCTACTTTTTGCCTTATAAACTCACACCCGGTCTTCAGTATACTCTTGCACCAAGAAAAAGGAGATGTGACACTTTCCCCTCCAAGTATCCTCCCTAATTTTGGCCTAGCTGACTTCTCATCCTTCAGATCTCAGCTTAAAATATTTCTCACTCACAGAAGGCTCGTCAGTTTTTCCTACTTTCCAGTCTAAACCAGGTCCGTAGACTGCTCATCATCCCAGTCTTTTCTTTTTTCATAGTACTGCTGGCAGTTTGAATATGCATGTTTATTTGTCTCTCCTTGATTACAAGCTCTATGAAGGAAGAGTTCACATGCATTTGATTTATCACTGTTTTCCTCACCTAGCACTATGCCTGGCACATAGCAGTGCTCAATAACACTCTGAATAAATGAAGAGTAGCCGTGTCTCTAAGATTGTTGAACAGTTCCTGAGTATGGTTACATATTTCACCACCTTAAGTGCCTCTTTTGAAACACTCATCTGAATCCATTTTGCAATTATATCATTATGCATTCTAAGAGAAAAACATGCTGCTTGTCTTCAGCAGTGATATATGCTTCATGTTCAGTGTATATCAAAGGCTTTCTGAAGAATCTAAAATATGACATCAGCATAGAAGGTATTGTACTGAGAGTGTTATCAACATAGTAATTCCTACAATAGATATTTGCTGACAGGCTCACCTTTTTAAACCGTACCTTTCATCTTATGATTTCCCTCCTCAAGAAAATACTATGACTTTCTCTTGGGCAATCATATTAAATTGTAACTTTGCAAGTGGGAGACTGGGTCAACTTCCCAGCTGCCTCACTTCTTTCTTTTAATGAATAAGGGGCTCAAGATCCAGAGAGGTCTAGAACTGGATGGTGGAAGGGTCTAGAAAGCTTGTCTTCTCAGGTTGTCTATACTCTGATCCTGTTCTTCTACCTAATCATATTTTTCAACAAATCCCTTATGCACTGGCCAGTCTGGTTTCTTGATAGAAGAACTGTGAAAATTACTGATTATGCATTAGGCCTTTGTTATATCTGTGGCAACCTTCTGTTGGGGGCTTCCACTCCACTCTTTTGTTGCTACCATTATGAACTTCTTGGCCATGTCACCACCTTGGCCATGTCACCACCTTGCTGGAAAATGTGGACATGGTTTAATGCCAAGACTCCGTAACCAGGTATTTTTGTTCTTCATGATCTGACCTTACAACTTTTCTTTTGTTATCTTGTTTTTTCTTTATTTTTGTTTTGTTTTGTTTTTAGAGAAAGAGGGGGGGGGAGAGAGAGAGAGAGAGAGAGAGAGAGAGAGAGAGAGAGAGAGAGAATGCACAAGCAAGCAGGGGAGGGGCAGAGAGAGAGAGGATGAGAGAGAGAAGCTTAAGCAGGCTCCATGCTGAGCATGGCTGGAACTCATGACCCTGAGATCATTACCTGAGCTGGAATCAAGAGTCCGACACTTAACCGACTGTGCCACCCAGGTGCCCTTTTGTTATTTTCTTAGTTCCTTTTAAACATTCTTTGCTCTAGCCTAGCCAAGAAAAAAATGGGTCTCTATCTTGCATAGTCTGTGTCACATTATTCTAAAATAGGGCTTCTCATTGATTCCCTATGTCAGGAATTCCTGGTCAGTCCCATTCTTTCTACTCTTTATTGTCCTTTCGACACCCAAATCTTACTCCTTTACAATGTTTGGCAGATTGAGGGGTTTTGGAGCGTTGATACTTATCGAATTGTCTTTCTGGTTTGTTTCCTCCTGTCTTCCACCAAGCCTGAACTTATCACTTATCCTTCCAGGTGTAGTTTCTCTAACCTGAATTTTCATTGCATTTTCTCTATTCTTATACCCTATCATGTGGCATAGTTACACATTTGTCTTATGTTCTCTGTGCAAATGTAAACTTCTTTAAGGATCAGTATTTAATTCATATTTCTATCCCTCCCCATTGAATATCCTCTAGTCCTTTGAACATAGCTGATATTCAGGAAATACTTGTTGGATGAAATTGTTGAATGACTAATGGGCACACAAATATTTTAGTTTGTCACTTACTTGGGGCATGTTCCTGAAGCGTAAACAATGAAATAGGTCTGCTATTAAATGTGATGATATCTTTGAAATCCTATGTGAGGTGTAAAGTTCTATAAAGTTCTCTGTTGTTACTATGAGCCTAGAATATTTGTGTTATTCTTGGATTGGCCAACAATAGCTTTGGTGGTTGTGATCCGTACAAGGCTAAATTTGGAGAGAGAAAAAAGGAGAGAAGTGGGTGAAATTTGGGTTCCCACCTACTACTTTACAAGAGATATGCACTTTTATTTTTGTATCTCATCACTATTGGGGCAAATCCCTTATGTGATATTAAATCTATCAAGTAACTCACTTCATAAAATGAAATATTTAAATGTCCTTCCAAATTTACCACACACAAGTGCTTTCTCCTGTAAGGAATGATTTGTTGTGTTATGAGAATTGAGTTTACCCTGAAGCAGTACTTTTCAATCTTCACTGAATATTACAGTCACCTGGGGAGCTTAAGAAAAAAAAATCCCAAAACCCAGATCACACCCTATCCCATTAATCAGATATTTTGTTTTTTTGCCATTGAGTTATAGGAGTTCTGTATATTTCAGAGATTAACCCTTTATCAGATATGTGACTTACAAATATGTTCTTTCATTATGTACTTTGTCTCTTCATTTTTTTGATGGTTTCCTTTGTGTATAGAAGCTTTTTAGTTTGATGCAGTCCTACTTTTTGATTTTTGCTTTTGTAGTTGTGCTTTTGGTGTCAAAAAAAATCCATTGCCCAGACCACTGTTGACAAGTTTTCCCTTATGTTTTCTTTTAGTAGTTTTATAGCATCATGTCTTACATTTAAATATTTAATCCATTTTTAGTTGATTTTATGTATAGTATAAGATAAGTGTCTAATTTCATTCTTCTGGATATGGATATCCAGTGTTTCCAGCACCATTTGTTGAAGAGACTATCCTTTTTCCATTATGTATTCTTGGCACACTTGAATCTCAATTGACTGTATATGTGTGGGTTTATTTCTGGGCTCCTTATTCCATTGGTGTATATCTGTTTTTTTTTTTTAAGTTGTATCTATTTATTTTGATAGAGTACGAGCAAGGGAGGGGTAGAGAAAGAGGGAGAGAGAAAGAGAATTCCAGACAGGCTCCACACTGACAGTGCAGAGCCAGATGCAGGGCTCATTCTCATGAACTCCGAGATCATGACCTGAGCTGAAACCAAGAGTTGGATGCTTAACTGACTGAGCTACCCAGGCACCCCTGTGCATACCTGTTTTTATGCCAGTACCGTACTCTTTTGATTACTACAGTTTTGTAATGTATTTGGAAATGAGGGAGGGTGGTGCTTCGAGCTTTGTTCTTGCTTAAGATTACTTTTGCTATTTAGCGTCTTTTGTAGTATTTCCGTGTGAATTTTTTGATTATTTTTTCTATTTTTGTAAAAAATGCATTGTAATTTTGATACAGATTTGAATTTGTAGATGTCTTTGGGTAGTATGGACCTTTTAATATTATTAAGTCTTTCAATACACAAACACATAGTGTCATTCCATTTATGTGTCTTCTTTATTTCATTAATGTTTTGTAGTTTTCAGTGGACATATCCTTCATCTCTTTGGTTAAGTCTATTCCTAAGTATTTTATTCTTTTTGATGCTATTGAAAATTGAATTGTTTTCTTCATTTCCTTTCTGGATAATTTGTTGTTAGTGAATAGATTTTTGTTGTTGTTGTTGATTTTATACACTGAAACCTAACTGGATTTGTTCATTAGTTATAAGAGGTTTTGTTGTTGTTGTTATTTTGTTTTGTTTTGTTTTGGTGGAATCTTTAGGGTTATCTACATGTAAGGTCATGTCATCTGCAGAGATAATTTTACTTTTCCCTTTCTGATTCAGATGACTTTTCTTCCTTTTCCTTGCCTAATTGCTCTGCTAATACTATGTTGAATAGAAGTGGTTAGAATAGGCATCTTGTCTTATTCCTGATCTTAGAGGAACAGTGCTATGGACTGAATGTTTGTGTTTTCCAAAATACATATGTTGAAGTCCTAGTCTCCAATGTGATGGTATTTGGAAGTAGGGCCTTTGAGGAGAATTTGGTTATAAGGGTAGAACCCTCATGTATGGGATTAGTGTCCTATAATAAGAGACACGAGAGAGATGATCTTTCTCTTTACTATGGGAGGATATAGCAAGAAGGCAGCTGTCCACAAACCAGGAAGAAAGCCCTTTCTAGGAATCAAATCAGTTGGCATCTTGATGTTAAACTTTCTGTATCCAGAACTGTGAAGAATACATTTCTGTTGTTTAGGGCACTATGCTATTTGTTATTAGCATTCTGAACTCACTAAGACAAAAAGATTTCAGTTTTTGCTGTTAGCTGTGGATGTGTCATATATGGCCTTTTTTATATTGATATAAATTCCTTCTGTACCTAGTTTAAAAATGTTTATCATGAAACGGTGTTGAATTTTGTCAAATGCTTTTTCTGCATCAATTCAGATGATTATGTGATTTTTTTAATGTTTATTTTTTTTTGACAGACAGAGACAGAGTGTGAGCGGTGGAGGGGCAGAGAGGGAGGGAGTCACAGAATTGAATTAGTCTCCAGGCTCTGAGCTGCCAGCACAGAGCCCAACATGGGGCTCAAACTCACAAACAGTGAGATCATGACCTGAACTGAAGTCAGATGCTCAACTGACTGAGTTGCCCAGGTGCCCCTGATTTTTATCCTTCATTGTATTACTGTGGTGAATAACATTAATTGATTTCTCTGCATCCCTGAGATGAACCACACTTGGCCGTGGTGTGTGATCCTTTAAATGTGCTGTTGGGATTGGTTTGCTAATAGTTTTTTGATGATTTTTACATCTATATTTATCAGGGATATTAACACATAGTTTTTCATCTTTTTCATTTTTTTTTTTTTTGTGGCATCTTTATCTGGCTTTGTATCAGGGTAATACTGTCTTCAAATAATGAGTTTGGCAGTGTTTCCTCCTCTTCTATCTTTTGGAAGAGTTTGAGAAGGATTTGTGTTTAAATCTTTGGTAGAGTTCACTAGTGAAGCCATCTGGCTTTTCTCTGTTGGAAGGTTTTTTGATTACTGATTCAGTCTCTAATTGTTATCGGTCAGTTCAGGTTTTCTGTTTCTCCATGAATTAATCTTGCTAAGTTGTATGTTTCTAACAACGTATGCATTTCTTCTAGGTTATCCACTTTATGGGCATATAATTCTTGATGGTTGTTTCTTATGATCCCTTGTGCTTCTGTGTTATCAGCTGTTATGTCTCCTAGGCTTTGTAGCAGATGTTCCCCAATACAGTTATAATTTATCTAGAGATCTTATCTCACTGGTATTATAATATATGAATATTTTTCTTAAGGTGGGAGGTAACAGGACACAGTAGAACACTGGGAATCAGACCACCTCAGATCAAGTCAGTGCTTGCTTGCTACCAACTAGGGGCAAACTGGTACCATCCAATCTAGCTTACTTTCCTCATTTGTAAAATTAAATTATTATTTTTTAATGTTTCTTTATTTTTGAGAGACAGAGAAAGACAGAGCATGCATGGGGGAGGGGCAGAGTGAGAAGGAGACACAGAATTGAAGCAGGCTCCAGGCTTGGAGCTGTCAGCACAGAGCCTGACGCTGGGCTTGGACCTCACGAACTGAGATCATGACCTGAGCTAAAGTCAGACGCTTAACTGACTGAACCACCTAGGCGTCCCCAAAATTAAATTATTTCTAAGATTTCATGTTCAAATGCTTGAACCACTAATTTACAAGCCCAAGTGGGTGACAAACTAATACTTAAGAGGCTAAGGCTTAGAGTCCATCTCTCTGTATTTGAATCGAGGCTCCACCAATTCCTGGCCTCTAGCTTGGATTTAACTACTGTTGTAAAATTTTTTTCCAAAGCAGACACTGAGAAGTTTGGTGTGCGGCATATTTAGGAATTGATACATGTGACAGGAAGTGAAAGCAAACAGAACTACTGGGGAGAGGGAAATTGAAGTGTGATGCAGGACTGACAAAGGCTCAGCCAATCCCTAGGGGAATTCTGGAGCATATATACTTGTCAGAGCTGTCCCATGGTGGAGTCAGGCCTTTAAACCATTTTGTGATTCATTACTTAACGTGGGCTTCCCCGGAAAGAATGTGTCCTTGGACAAAGGGCCCTCTGAGCTGAGGAAAACCTTGATGTTGTTAATAGCCGGAGGAATAGTCCTTCCTAGGAGAAGAATCTTGGTGATGATTTTCACCACAGCTGCCAGAACCTTTCATAGCTCATTTGCCGAATGGTAATAATTTACCTCCTGGAATGTTGTGATAATTAGACAGATTATTACACATAAGGTGCCTAAAGTGAGGTGGGGGTAGAATAAGCTCTTGACATATATTATTGATGGTAATAATAATGATGTCAGTGCTGTACCATTTTTGAGGTGTCAGGAAAGGTGGAGTTCATCTAATTTAGTGTTTTTCAGCTTTCAGCACGTATCAGAGTCACTTGGAAGTCTTGTGAAATCACAGGTTGCTAGGCCCTAGAGTTTCTGACTCAGTAAATCTCTGGATAGAGCTTGAGAATTTGCATTTCTAGGCTCCCAGTGGTGCGGATGTTGCTGGGTTTGATATCCCCCTGCTCTAAATGTTTCATTTTTCAATTGATCAAGATCACAAAAGTAACGATTGTCCAATGTCCAATAGTTAGGTTGTAGCAGAGTGGGATTATATCCAGAATCAATATTCCTAGTTGGCTGCTTTTTCTATTTTTGTAGCATCTACAGTTATTATTTTGATGTGAAAATGACTTTCTTTTTAGAGCTGATACCATCCACAGAGCATAAAACTATTTTGTTTGCATTAAGGTTTTTTGAATATGACTCATCACATGTATAACACTTGAACCAGGACGTTTGTTTCATGAATTCCTTCATGTAATTACTTTTTTGGAATAATACCTAGTGGTGCATTTCCCTTTTCCAGCACTCCTGGGGACATCTGAAATAAAAGATAAGCATCTTGCTATAAAGTTTAATTAAGAAGTTTAATTAGGAAAAAATAGTATATAGCATATATCAGACTTTAGCGTAGTTTGCAAATGGAAGTCATGAGAGTTCCTGGATCACCTGAGATTATGGAGCTCATTCATATCACCTGCAGATATTGGAGTTCTGTTCCTTTGTTAGCACTGAGACACTGGGGTCTACTTGTTTCTGTATTTATCCTCCTAACTTTCTTCATCCTCCTCAGCAGATGTGAATTTCATCTCCCCTCATCACCCTCTACATGAACGCAATATAAGGGAGCAGAATTTGCCACTTCAAAATGTGTCTCATTGGCATAAGTATTATTTTAGGCTGCTTATTTATTTATTTAAGAAACTGTAAACACAGGAGAAGCTCTAAAAACTGAGTACAAAAGTTACCCTTTTGTGAGAGACATGAACATGAATGAAGGAAATCTCCGTTTGTAAGGGTGTCTCCCTCACTGTATTGAGAAAGAGGGGAATGCCTCTTAATCCCTGGAAACTCTTATCAATGAGACCAGGATTTAAATCTGCCCAACAACCATATACTTGCTTGTTGTGCTTCTCCTGGTAGCCCCCTATAACTCATTCCCTACCCCAGCATCTTCTTTTTTTTTTTTTTTTCCTTCAGCTATTTGTATTTAGTTTTTTGGTATTTAAGGTGATGGCTTTGGCTAGTGTTTCTTGATCTCTCTGATGGACACATGCACTCATTTTTGTTTATTTTTCTTCTGTTAATCTGCCTTTTATCAATTTAATTATTAGACCAGCCAAATAACATAGAAAGGTAGAAGGGAAAACTTGCCCACCCCTTCATTGACATATACTCTGAATCCTCTTCCCAGGGATCAATAGCTCCTTCTTTCTCTCTCCTAGGCTCACCCTTGCATGTGGCAAATGCTAAGTCTTAGCAACTTAGCAAAGGCAGTCCTGTTTTTTTTTTTTTTTTTCTATCTCCTTTCTTTGTTGACAAAAGGGAAACTTCTTATTCACTCAGGCTATAATCTTGACTGTCTTCTGAGATGCTTTGTGGGCCTTGCAATCCAATGTCCCCTTGTCATGATTCTGTATCATGGGACTGCGCTCATTCTGCCAGGAGGAGGGGAACTGGAACATTTTTCTGGGGGATGTCAGCTTATTTTTGCTTTTACATCTCTGGGCGTGTCAAAGATCTCTTTTAATTTCTTCCCACAGAATCACCTTCACTTCTTTTTCTTTTTCTCCACTTCCTTCTAAGGACCTCCTGCTATAGCATATTCCTCCCCTATGGCTCCATTCCCTAAAATGGATCTTTACAATGAGCATGAAAAAAAGGCAATGGGTGTCTATTTTACTATTATTCACCATCTTATTTGAAATCAGAGTAGATGGTAGTTGAGGAGATAGATGGCATAATTTTAAAATGTGCTGAATGGCTGAGGCCAGCAAAAGGGGGCTGGAGATAGAAGAATCTCAGGGGTCCCACAGCCAAAATTTATTATTAGTCACTTTGGCTTCAACTGACCTTTCCTTTTCTTTTTTTCCTGCCTCATGATAAATACAAAGCAGAGAAAGTGACAACAAGACTGGCTGAATTACATGATTGCAAGGCTCAGTGCAAAATGAAAATGTAGAATCCTTATTCAGAAATTAGCAAGGATTTAAGATGGTGACCACAGAGTATGAAACCAAGCATGGGGCACTTCTGAACATGGGCCTGTGTGAGTACATAGCTGCATGCCTATGAAGTTGGCCCTGGGTCATTATCATAACCTATGAGTATGTATGTCATTGGCCTCCAGGCCAAAGACTTCAGGTCTTTGTGTGTGACATCTAGCCAGACCTTTCTGCTTCACCTCATATGCCTTAACTTTGGTAAACTAGGAGGGCTCCATGCTGCTTTGGATGCTGTCCTTAAATTGTAGCCTAAAGGACCTTTAGGCCAGAACATTCATCTGTAACATCATAACTATTCTCCAAACTTAACACTATCTGCTGGACATAGATCCTCAGGAAGTAACAGTGAAAAAGAATAAACTTAAAGCAAAAATCTGCTCAGAGTCTTAATCTACTTAAAATAGGTGAGGTGATTTTTAAGTTCATTTTTCAGCTGACTTCACTGAGGAGGAAATCAAGATCAAGACTGAAGAACAATGAATCATTATAATTTTTTTTAATGTTTATTTATTTTTGAGAGAGAGACACAGACAGAGCATGAGTCGGGGAAGGGGCAGAGAGAGAGGGAGACACAGAATCCTAAGCAAGTTCCAGGTTCCAAGCTGTCAACACAGAGCCTGAACCCACAACTGTGGGCTTGAACTCACAAACCGTGAGATCATGACCTGAGCTGAAGTCGGATGCTTAACTGACTGAGCCACCCAGGTGCCCCAGTGGATCATCATAAACACAGCCTCTGACCTAGATGTGTCTCTGAGCTGCTGTCCTGGGGCAGAATACAATGTGCTTAGTGAGTCAGTGCAAATTGAGCAGGATTCTTATCTTAACATTTTAAAGCAATTAACGCATAGGCTTTATGTCTTTTCTCCAACAAAATATCTTAAAATTCCCCAAGTCAAGGGAGGAGGAAGAAATCATCAAGGTGATGTGAAGGTGTTCCGTGAGCATCCTCTTGCTTTCAGTGGCCAGGAGAAAGGCTGGACCCAATCTTTTTCAGTCAGGTTTCTGAAGGTGAGCAGAGAAAAAATAAATACAAGAGCTGCTGATACATAGGCTGATGATAATTAAGGGCTGCGGGTACCCTGCTCTAGGAATTTCAGGAGGTGCAGATGGAAAATGCTATCTAATTGTGTTTTATAAAATGGTAAAATTAATTTCAAAGGGTACCTGGGAGAGTATAGCTTGATTCCGTTGTCCCACCCATCAGTCATGTTTGCTGTAACTTATTTTTTTCTGAAGTAAGAATCAGTACAGATAAGGTATGAATATTCCTTAGTACTCCCCTAGTTTTAAAATAATTCCTAAAACTTTTATAGAAAGAAGGCAAGATATATGGAGCTGAGTCAATTGTTCTGTGAGTTACTTACTGAAATAGAACTTTGATTTTATTATTTTTATGGTTGCATAAATTGGAAGGAAGGAATAAAGGGAATGGCATGATGTTGGGTTTTGGTCAGGAAAATACCAGGCAGCCATCTGAAATATTCTTCTGATTCCACTAAATTATTCCAATGTTCCAGAATGAGAAATGTGGAAAGAAAGACCCAAGACATTGTGGAGGAGACGAGTGGAGAGGCTCAGAATGAAGGGTTCTTGGCAATCAAAGGTAGCTCTCAGGAACTAAACTTCCTCAGAGCATAAAAACCTTCCCATTCTTTCTGATTTTAGCTCTAATATAGTTTCTTTTTTCAGTGGGTCCTCATCAGTATTATTGGATGAATTAAAGGAAATGAATTTTGGAGTATTTTGATTGAATTCTAATCTACAGTTGACTCTTGAATAACATGGTTTGAACTGCACACGTGCATTTATACATGGATTTTTTATAGTACAGTACTGTAAATGTATTTTTAAAATGATTAAAAAAATTTTTTTTTTCAATGTTTATCTATTTTTGGGACAGAGAGAGACAGAGCATGAACGGGGGAGGGGCAGAGAGAGAGGGAGACACAGAATCAGAAACAGGCTCCAGGCTCTGAGCCATCAGCCCAGAGCCCGACGCGGGGCTCGAACTCACGGACCGCGAGATCGTGACCTGGCTGAAGTCGGACACTTAACCGACTGCACCACCCAGGCGCCCCTTAAAATGATTTTCTTAATAAAATTGTCTTTTTTCTAGTTTACTTTATTGTAAGAATATATAATTTTTCTAATATACAAAATATATGTTAATTGACTTATGTTACCAGTAAGGCTTCCTGTTAATAGCAGTTAAGTTTTGGAGGAGTCACAAGTTATTCATAAATTTCTGACTATACAGAGGTCAGTGCCCCTAATCCCATGTTGTTCAAGGTCAGCTGTACTGTGACTCTAAAAGCTTCCATAGTTAAAAAATGTAGCAGGTCCACTGCTAAGGACTGTGAGGGCTGAAATACTCCATAACTAGCTTCTCTGGCCAACTATGGCAGTTTATTTGCCATTTCAAGTCAGAGGTCAGGTTTAAATCTGTGTAGTTTAGAAACTGTCGCCAGTCTCTCAGCAAAGTCTACAGCTATAGGTAACCTGTAACAACAAAGCTGAGATAGCAAAGCAAGTATGCAAGAAGAAGGTGAATGTAAAATGCTGGCGTTTTCCTTAAAAATGATATGTGGCATCATCATGACATATTTTTTAGTGTTAAAAATGTGCAATGCGTTGTACTATACCAGAGTAGTTATTTAATTCTAGTAGTTATGTGGTTTATCCTCTATTTTTGAATGTAGATCTAATTGAAATTTTGCTTTAAAGAGTGAAATAGGGATTTAGCATTGTTTTATAGTAGTCGCTTTGTTGTATTTACACCATTTTGCTTTATTAAATGTACAGGGTTTAATTGTTTTGACCTTCAAATCACAACTCTTTCTGTAAATTAATGCCTGGGTCCACTGGATCTCCTGGTTCAGCTGTTTTGATTGCAGTAATTGTCAATTAATCAAGGTAAATATCTCTTAGTTCCCTGAACCCACTACTTTAAAGGTTTTTATTTCCTCATCAATCTTATCCTTTTTTCTTCCAGTCTCAAGACATGAGATGTCCTTTCTGATGTTTAAGGCCATTCTGCCCTTTGACACCATCTTCTCCCATCTTCTCCAGGTGTTTGCTCCAGTAAACATTCTTCTGTCTACAGCTTCAATTTTATCCCCTTTATGACTCTTTCCCTTCAAGGATATAAACTGGTAATGGACATGGGTTTCACTACTTTATCCATGGGAGGACTAGAGTTTGTTCTTTCCACTTTACCTGAAGTTTAGGAGCAGGGTGGCTTTCTCGTCCATACAATCAATGCCTATTCAAAGTACCCAGGAAACTATTTAGCGAATGAGGTTTAAAGAGAATCTTGGGCAGTGAAAGAAGGGATTGACTACAAGGTATAGGCTGGATGTGCTCCAGCCTTGCAAATCAGAGGGTTTTTACAACTTTTAAATGGATGTCAAGATCTTATCCTGAATTTATTAGAATTTTAGAGCAGAGAAACTAATTAGCAAGACTACTCTAGGATGGGAAACCTCCATCCTAGAACATTTGTTTTCTCCTGGGAGGGAGAGTTGACACAGAAAAAAGCATGATGGAACTTTCTGGGGGTAATGATAATATTCTATATCTTTATAAGGGTTCAGATTTATAGGTAATATACAAGTATATTTATTAGGATTGTTTTATGTTTACCCTGAGAGTTGTCATCTCTGATGCTCTATACTCCTTTCTGAAGATCCAGGTTTTAGTCTGATATCATTTCCTTCAGTCTGAATAAAATTTTAAAGCATCTTGGAGAAGAGTTCTATTAGAAATGAATTATCTTTGGGGTGCCTGGGTGGCTCAGTCGGTTGGGCGTCTGACTTCGGCTCAGGTCATGATCTCACGGTTTGTGGGTTCAAGCCGCACTTCAGGCTCTGTGCTGACAGCTGGGAGCCTGGAGCCTGCTTCGGATTCTGTGTCTCCTTCTCTCTCTGCCCCTCCCCAACTTGTGCTCTATGTCTCTCAAAAAATAAATGTAAAAAAAAATTTAGAAATGAATTACCTTAGCGTTTTTTAAAAATATGAAAATGTTCTTGCAGTGCATGGGTGGCTCAGTCAGTTGAGCATCCAGGTCTTGATTTTAGCTCAGGTTGTGACCTCAGGGTTCTGGGATTGAGCCTGAGTTGGCTCAGTGCTGTGAGTGGAGACTGCTTAAGATTCTCTCTCTCTCTTCCTCTGCCCCTCTCCTCTGCTTGCATGCTCTTTCTCTCTAAAATAAATTAAAAAAATAAAAATACTTCTAGTTAAAAAAATGTAAAAAATATTAAAATGTTCCTATTTTTATATTTGCAGAATATTTTCACTAGATATAGAATTCTTAGTTGGGAGTGTTTTTCTGTCTGCAATTAAAGGACAATGTTCCACAGCTTCTGTTTGTCATAGTTTGATAAATTTTGAATCATTGTTCTCCTGTATGTAATGTGTCATTTTCCCCTGGTTGCTTTTACAGTTTTCTTTTAACTCTGGTTATCGACAGTTTTGTTACTGGTGGGAGAATCTGAGTTGTGTGAACAGAGGTCTCGGTCCTTGGATTCTCCACAAGAAGATTTATGTGGGGATCCCAGATCAAATAAAGACAGCCAGAAGGAAAGTAGCAAGCAGGAAGCAGTTTATTAAAGTGAAAGTACACTCTTAAGGTGAGAGAGCAGGCAGGTTAGAAGAGGTGGAACTGGCCTCTTGATTGTTTTGAGATTGGATATTATTGGGTCTTGGGGGGCTAGGAGGAGCTGTGACATTCACTGGGGTGGTCTCTAATGGGAATTTTGTTTGGGAAAGTCCTCCCACAGGTTGGGAGGGGAAGCTTTTGACCCCCACTAGATTGGTACCTGATGTTAAGGCAGCCTTTCTCATTGGGAGGGGTGTGGCTATACCTGCAATGCAAATATATTATAATGAGTCTAGGGGTTACCCTGGGGCAGGGGTGGAAGAGGAGAGGGTATGCTCTGTACCTGAGGCTCTTGATCTGTCAGCCCCAAGGCCTTGGAAGCCACAAGGTTAGAATGTTGTGCCCTGACCCCCTTCCCTGGATGCTCTTAACAGGTGGCTTATTTAATACCATCCTTGCCTTCAGCTCACATCTCTGTCATTCCCTCTTTAAGGACTTGGGACCCTGCCTGAGGACATTCCTTCCATTGCTGGTGTCTACCTTCTACCTGACAATTTGACTATGATATGCCTAGGCATGGTTTTCTTTGTGTATGTCTTTCTGGGGTTTTACTGTGCTTCCTGATTATGCAAATTTATGTCTTTCATCAAATTTGAGAAGTTTTGGGGTGTTGTTTCTTTAAATAAGTTGTATGCCTCACACTCTCTTACCGCTCCTTCTTGGATTTTATTCATATCTGTTAAGGCAGTTAATATTGTTCTCAGGTCTTTGGAGTTCTGTTCATTTTTTGTTGTTGTTGTTTTTGCTAATCTTTTTTCTCTGTGCTCTACACATCTGCATTGAACTGTCTTCAAGTTACTGATTATTTTCTTTACCGTTTCCATTCTCTTAAGCCAATATAGTAAATTTATAATTTCAGAAGTTGTATTTTTCAGTTTTAGAATTTCCACTTGGATTTTTTTTTTTTTTTTTTTTTTTTTTTTTTTTTTTACTATTTATGTTCTCTGTTGAGATTTCCTATCTTCTTATTCATGGCAAACATACATGTTTTTTCTTACTTCCTTGAGCATAGTTATAACAGCTGTTTTATTTTTTTAATTTTGTAAAAAAGCTTATTAATTTTGAGAGAGAGAGAGAGAACAGAGAGAGACAGAGAGAATCCCAAGGAGTCTCAGCACTGTCAGTGCAGAGCCCGACGTGGTTCTCAAACTCACAAACTGTTGAAATTATGACCTGAGCCAAAACCAAGAATCAGACGCTTAACTGACTGAGCCACCCAGGAGCCCCATAATAGCTGTTTTAAAATTCTTGTCTGCTAATTGCAATATCTAGGTCAACTCACCAATAGTGTTGGTTTCTTTTTCTTAAAAATGGCTCAAATATTCCTGACTGTATGTTGAGTAATTTTGGACTTTATCCTAGGCATTGTGAAAAATATTTTGTGGAAACTCTCAATTCTCCTGTATTTCTACTATAAGATTTTTATAAAAAAATTTACTTGCTTGGACTCAAACTTAACACTGTATTTTTGGTGGAGATGTAAATAATTCAGTTTCTTAACTTAGCTGCACTGCTTTAATTTGTTCCACACATGCATTCTTGGGGCAGCCAGAGACTTTGGCAGAAATTATGTACTTAACACGGGGCCTCCTGGTTCTTAACATGCCCTCTCGTTCTGTTTTTATGAGGCCCCCCCTCCCCCCCTTACTTTCTAGTATCTGTGGTGGTTATGAATTTTGTGTTCTTTTCTTTCCTGGCCAGAAATATGTGAGTATTTATGTCAAACTTTTAGTCACTTTGCTTGGTGCCATCTTCATCCTGCTCACAAGTTAAAAGCCATTAAAAGATGTAAACTGTGCTAGTTTCTTCCAGTTTTTTTCTTCCTTCTAGAATTTGCCTGTGTTTTTCACTCTCCCGTGCCTTCAGGTCATTATTTTGCCCATGGTTCATAGCTGATATCTAAAAGATCCACTAGGAGCTTACTTAGTTGTATTGGAAGTAGATACCGGTTTTATTTATTTATTTATTTAATTTTTTTTTTTTTAACATTTATTTATTTTTGAGACAGAGAGAGACAGAGCATGAACAGGGGAGGGGCAGAGAGAGAGGGAGACACAGAATCTGAAACCGGCTCCAGGCTCTGAGCTGTCAGCACAGAGCCCGCGCGGGGCTCGAACTCACGGATCGTGAGATCATGACCTGAGCTGAAGTCGGACGCTTAACCGACCAAGCCATCCAGGTGCCCTGATACCGGTTTTATTTTGAAAAAAGTATGGTGACCATAATCCTTTCAGTGTTTGGAGTATTCGAAATCTTAACTCAGCTATGGGTACAGATATGTAATAAATGTTCATTGAAAGAATAAACAAATTAAACATCTGGCCTGATTACTTTTTCACTGAAATAGAAGGTTCTTTGACCTAATTAGATACACTGACTCTGTTTTTGTCTTGCTGTTAATTCAATTTATGGATATGAAGAGAGGAAGCAGTGATCTCTGTTTATCTGCGTGGTTGCTTCATGGACTCTTGCTTTCCTTAAATTAATATTTCCTAAGAATACCTGCTATTGTTTTCAACAGTACAAATCAGTCAACCAGAAGAGAAACATACCTTTAGTTTTAAAACAATAAGATAAACACTCCTTGTTTGTCATTGTTCTTAAGAAACAGACTTCAATTGTGAAGCAGGTCACTTGGGTAAAGAAGATTGCTTTAGATTTTAGTAAAATAATGGAAAAGTGCTTTGGAGAAAAACAACCACTTTCATGTGTTGTAAGGGACATGACATATGAACAATCAACAGTCTGTAATTATGAGAAGCTAATTTGATTGCTTTTTCCAAAAATAATTCAATTACTGAAGTAGTAGTCAAAAGAAATAGAACAGATGTTTGATCTAATACCTCATACAATATTTTACTTAGCCACATATGAATAAATTAAAATTGGTTTTATGAATGTCAGTTCATAGCAGCGATGTTTATAGTTGAACCCCAAATTACTCATAAGATTTATTTTTGAACAACACCATGTAATTTGGAATGGAGAAAGTTTATGGAAAATCAGAGAAAGGGATTAGCAATAAAGATTTGAAAAGCATATATTGCTTATGAGAATATTTAAAACCTAGAAACTTCTAATAATGTTTTTAAAATATTTGCTTAATAGATTTATTTACTAAGTACAGTATGTTGCTAAATAGGGATAGCGAAAGAGTGGGGAAGTGGTCATGGGAGCTTTTATGGTTTTATAATATATCTACAAATTCTTTGGTAGTCCTTATCAAAAGGTAATGTCCAACCTTTTCACTGCTACCCTGACTTAGTGACTCACTTATCAACCAGAAAATGTAGAGAAGTTATGAGTGAGCAGCGCCTGGGTGGCTCAGTTGGTTAAGCATCTGACTTCGGCTCAGGTCATGATCTCTTGGTGGGTTCCAGCCCTGCGTTGAGTTCTGTGCTGACAGCTCAGAGCCTGGAGCCTGCTTCATATTCTGTGTCTCCCTCTCTCTCTGCCTCTCACTCTCTCAACCTCTGTTGCATGCTCTCTCTCTCTCTCTCTCTCTCTCTCTCTCTCTCTCTCTCTCTCAAGAATAAACATTAAAAAAAAACTATGAATGATTTCTGAGGCCAAGTCATAAAAGGTATTCCTGCTTCTGCCTTACTTTTTGCTTGGATCACTCAACCGTGGGGAAGCCTGCCACAGTGGCATTAGGACAATCAAGACACCCTACTGAGAGGTTACAGGTGAGGAACTGAAGCTTCCTGCCAACAGCACAAATTTACTAGCCGCTTAAGTGAGCCTCAGTCAAATTTAGCTTCAGTCAAGTTTTCATTTAACTACCGACGACAGGAGCCCCAGCTGACAACTTGGTTAAAACCTCACGTGAAACCCTGAAGCAGACCCACCCAGCTAAGGCACTCTGGAATTGCTGACCAACAGAAACCATGAGAAGAATAAATGTCTATTGTTTTAAACAACTAAGTTTTTAGGTAGTATGTTATGCAGCAATAGGAGGTCACAAAAGTCTAGTTATGTTTATTTCCATTGTTATATAGAAATGGCATGGAGCTTATATATTAGCTGTTTATTTAGGGTTTTACTACCTCTCCTTAGGGTTGGAGGCCAGTTTCCTTAAATGAGGGCTGAGATTCTCCCTGTATGTCTCTGATACAGTGATTGGGTGTGGGGGGGGTGAGGTGGTGGGGGCAGGGGTGGTAAACTGGGAGGACTGAAGTAAGGTCAGAAATAGGATATAAGTGTGAAGGTCTGTATCTAAAATATCAGTTCTATCAATTTGAAAATTTTTGGTTGAAATGAGTTGCCATTAAAAAAATAAATATCCTTGTTAATCATTCTACAGTATATATTTATCTCAAATCAGCACATTGTACTTGAGACATATACAGTTATATTTGTCACTAATTCATCAGTAAAGTTTGAAAAAAAATAGCCTCGGGAGTGTAAAGTCCATAGGGTGTTGACACGTTACTGTAGACTGTTTGAAGAGGACATTGCATTGCTGAACACATGGCTAGAACATGGTGGAAGAGGACACTGGGGAAAGGCAGACTGAGTGCATAGGGAAGGCGGAATGGCCAGGCTCGGAAGGGCCCTGAAGTGGACTTGGTAGCCAATAAGCAAGGTGAAAGTGAAGTGAGAACTAAGGTACTTTTGTTTCAAAAGACATATAAAAAGAGGAAATAACCAGTGGAATTCTGAAATTTACCCTTGGGCTTTGCCATGGTCAATTTTAGAATAATACTAAAAATCTTCTTGGTGCCCTCTGTGGCATATTCTTAAAAATATCAAGTCCAATGCCTGTCCTCCTACCATATACCTATGAAGAAGGGTCCACCTCAGTTGTGCTACATGGATTACATTACATGAAGCTAGCACCCAGGCATTAGAGGTGTTATGCTATGCATGCTTTTGCAGCCAAAGAGTCCTGGATGATCCTGGTTACCTTCTGTGTTTCCCCCTTCATAGCAATGCAGTTATATTCTGCCCATGTGTTTTCTTCCTTCCAGATTGTAAGGTAACTAGTAGTTGGGGCCCTTTCTTATCCATTCTGGTGCTCTCTGCTGAAAATACTGGTATAAGTGTTTGTGGAATTATGTTGATTATAGATTTAGCAACAAATTTAACATTTTGTTGAATAGCATTGAGCCAATATGGCTTCATATAAAACAACAACAACAACAACAAAAAACAGATTTTAGAAATACCCAATACTTGCTCAAGCTCTACACTTACTGAATCTTAAGCCCTAATGAGAATGCTCTCCTCAATTTTGGGAGGCCTAGTTAGAAAATTTGGGTGGAATTGGATGAAGAAGGAAAAATAGAAGGGGAGGAATAGGATCCAGCCATGACATTGTCCCTGTAAAGACAAATTATAAAAGGTATAAGAGAGATGAAGGAGAGAAAGAAAGAGGGAGAGAGGGAGAGGGAGAAAGACATAAAAGGATATGCAAGAGATAGGGGTAAATGGAGAAAAAAAATTATGACATTGAATGGTATGTGGTGAAAGATGAAATGTCTAAATGAGAGACAGAAACAATGTTATCATAACAGGACATAAAATCTAGGACTATTCCAATTAATGGATATGTCACTGATTTTATTTTATGCAGTGCTCAGTTGGGTGCTTTGGTTGCGGGGAGACAAAGATGTGACTAGATGAGATGTGGACTAGATTTTAACAACTAAAATTCACTTTAAGGATACACATGTATTAGAACAAAGACAAGGAAGTCAAGGAACCAACACCATCCTAGTGGTCAGAAAATCCCTTCCTTGGCTTGCAAGGTCTTTCTCCAATTCTCTTTGACTCACAGGCTGGACCACTCAGGTTCTTTTATCTGCAACCTGAAGGGAGCCAGTGTGACTGGCTTTGATAATCACCATCCTCTGATTGGACTGAGAGTCCTATGGGCTGGTCTTTGCTTGCTTCAATCCTCCACTCTATACCTATCCCTGTGCAAAGAACCTGGGGCAGCTTTGTTGAGTGATCATAGTTCCCTTTGTGGTTGGAGGTGGCACCATGATTAAAATTTTCAATGTAAATATAAATGATAATGTGAAAGGAAAAGAAAACCCTGAATCATATTTGTAGACAACCCACAACATTTCACACAAAGATCCAAATGTGTAGTATGATAACAAGGATATTTGATATATGAGTCTGAAAGAGAAATTTTACTTCTTTTACTTCTTCTTGAGCCCCCTACTCTGATTTATGAATCCATCTTTAACTTGTTTCAGATTTTCCCTGGCACTCTAAATCCTACATCTTATGTGTTGTGGGATTTTTCTGCCTTTAACATGCCCTCTTCTCTTGAAAACAAATGGGGGTATCACAGCTCCTGGGAGAGAAAACATTGGCAGCCCTTTCTGACTTCATGAGTGGGTGTGCAGAGACAGACGATTCCACACCTGACATCTGCTTCCTTTAATACCCCTCAGGGTCTTTGTCCTGTATCTCTCAAAACCCCTTCAAAATCACTTGAAACCATTTCAGACTTTTCAAGGACAGTAAATGCTCCCACAGCATAAATAGGTTGCTCCTGTCAAATTGTTGCACTGTGTCTCAGGTGAAAACCATATTAATGTCTTTTTCCTCATACTTTACAAGCAAAATTTCATTAAGGCAAAAGGTAAGTCATAGAAACGTATTTCTCTGGTGTGCTTTTGTTGTGTTACTAGAAGTAAACATCTTCAATACTGTAGTTGCTGTTATAATAAAAAATCTAAGTAGATGATGGTGTTTGTATCATGGGTGCTGAGGGCTTCTTAGCAGCACCTTCCCCTGCCACTGTGGACTCCTTGAGTTTTCAAGTTTTGTTGTGTTCTTACCAGCTGATAATAGGGTCATTCTTCTCACAATCCCAGTGGCCACTGAGGGCTGTTTGTGGGAAGCCACTGCATGACAATCTCACGATCCAGACAAGGGCAGGCCCTGAATAATAGAGGACCACAATTTACATTTGCTGCATGCCTTGCCTCAGGTGCCTGGCATGATGTCTCAATCCCAGAGGCTCTTGAAAAGGAAAAGGCAGCCACAGGCAAAAGGGAAACAACAAATCTACTAAATGCAAAGGTGTTTACTCTGCATTTTAGCTTTAGAAATGCTCAAATCCCAGGAGGAGGACAGAAGGGAGCTTACAGAAACATATTGTGAGCAGAGCAGACAGAGTGTAGTGATTTTCAAAAATCTGCTGTAACCTTCTGGTTCAATTTTTGTTTCCCTGAGGGCAAGGGAATAAGATTTTGTATTTTCCCTTGTGTAGGAGTTCACATCTGGATAAAGCCTATCTTGGCTTCATGGGTGAATGTTTGGAGACTGTTTATGTTTCCAGTGTGAGGATAATTTTGGAAACCAAGGTGTATTGATTGATGATGGAGAGCTATGCTTAGCCAGTATTGAGGTAGTTTTTATGCATCTGCTAGAACAGGCTTACTTCTTGATGACACATAACGGATTGCTTGAAATTCGTGAAAGAGAGTGCATAGTGATTAAGAGCATAGACCTGGGAGCCAGACTGTCTGGGTTTCAATCCCTGCTCTGCTGCTAACAAGGTACGTGACCTTGAAAAAATTATTTAATTTCTTTGTGCCTCAGTTTCCACATCTTAGAAATGGGATAATAAGGGGCGCCTGGGTGGCTTAGTTGGTTGAGTGTCCGACTTCAGCTCAGGTCATGACCTTGTGGTTCATGGGTTCAAACCCCGAGTGTGCTGACGGCTCAGAGCCTGGAGCCTGCTTCATATTCTGTGTCTCTCTCTCTGCTCCTTCCCCGCTTGTGCTCTCTCTCTCTCTCAAAAAAACATTAAAAAAATAAATGGGATAATAACAGTATCTACTTCATAATGTTGTTGTAAGGATTAAAAGGCTCAAGATTTATAAAATGCACTCAGCTTGTCCCTGGTCTAAGGTGAGCTCTACATAAGCATTTGTTGCACACGTATGAATAAATACATGAAGACTTGATGTTATCCTAGCTATGTCATCAGCCAACTTTTGTGACCTTGGACAAGTCACTTAACTTCTGTAGCTATACTTTAGCCCTTCCCCATAGTAAAGGGGGGTGGACAAGCTCCATCCTACTTGTACAAATCTGATTCTATGTTACAGTGTTTAGAATTGGTTGTAAATACTATGGATATAAAAATCAGAGTCCCTACGGAATTATCTGTAGAGATGGGTGGATATGAGTCAAGTGTCTTTTCATTTTCCCAGTACTTGAAAGCATGGGATGATAGGTGGATAATCTTGGAGTCAGGAGCTTATCTATACAGGCATCTGCCAGGTAAGAAGGAACAGACAAGCTCACATCAACCATGAGATATTTTGCTATTAAAAATGAAAACTTTATGGTCTAGTCTATGTACAGTCTGGCTAAAGCTAGGATTAGGAAGTATCTATACCTTAATCAGAAGAAAGAGAAAGCCAAAGATTAAAAACAGCAGGGAAGCTTAGCCACTATCCAGGCTCAGTCGAATGTGTAGGTGAGATATAGGTTGTTCCGTACACTTTCACTGACACTCTCAGGGGAGGAATGATAAAATGAAGCAGCAGAGCAGGGTGTTTTTAAAAAAAGATTTTTATTAAGATAAACTCCACTATATTTAGAGAATTCACTTCTTGTGAAATTGGTGAAAATTTAAATTCTTAAGTTAGGTGGAAAAAGAATTGTAGCCAAAAGACTACACCATTTCATTGAACAAAGAATGATATACCTTATAATGTATAATTTAAGTCAAGACTGAGTATCTTTAGGATTCTTAAAATATTTTCCAATTTTTCCTTCTCCCTTTATTTTTTAGTTGTTATCAGAGGTGTGCTTTGAGTATCACCTTAGCTCTTGTTAGTGGTTTTGAGCTCCTTGAAAAAAAAAAGAACACTGCTGAAAAGAGCCATGAATAAATAAGAAGTCAGTGTAGATTTGCAAATATTTTCTCAAAGGTCTAAGGGTCACTGAAATGTTGGTAAATGGAAAAAAGGAACAGTTAAAAGGAAGACATCAACACAAATCGAAAACTTCAAGCGAGAACACACAGAGAAGCAGAAATATTTAATTAAATTAATGTCTGCTGAAAGGGTCAAGATGTTATAAAAACCACATAGAGTGGAAAGACCTTTGAGAGTGGAAGAGGCATGTGAATAAATAAAAAGGAAGTGTGGCAAGACTTTAAATGGATAAGGCTGTGAGTTTATGTTTTAAAGAGGCTGATTTTCAAAACCTAGGCAAAGTCTTTACTATTAGAAAGTCATGAAGACCTTTCAAAAAAGCCTGGGATATTGTATTCAGTTTGAGGCATTTCACTGCCGGGAAGATGAAGGCAAACAGAGATGGGAATTCAGAGGGAAAAAACCCACACAACAAAAGTATTTCAGAGTCTGTGGAGGATAGACTTTTCAAGAGAAAGTATGAATAAATAGAATAAATAATAGCTTGGTTTGTAAAGTCTAAAGAGAGGGAGGCGATATGTTGTATGTGCCTAAAATTTAACAGAGCAAAATCACAAGGTAACAGGCAGTGTCTCATTTAAATCCTATCAACTTATTTAGTTATCAGTGTGACTCTGCCATTCACATTAAGGTATGAGCATTTATTTGTCAGCATTTGTTGTATATGTGGAACATTTATACACACATACACACACACACACACACACACACCTCTACAGCCAGTAAGCGCCCAATCTTCCATCTTGGCTCTGGCTAGGATGAGTGGCTGATATTATCCATAGGAATATACAGTACAATTTTTTTAAAGATGCAGTTTTATTTATTGTGAATTATGGAGGGGAGGTGGTGTTGCTAGTCATTACAATACTAAGGGAATTAAGTATATGTTATCATTTTACTCTCACTGTACAATAAATGAGAAACTCTGTAGAAGACACTGAGATTCACTGAAATAAATTATTTAACACATGCGAACAGGTATGAGGCTCAAAATATATAGACTTAATATTGTTGCAGCTGAGATATGACTGTATTCATATATTTTCTGTTTATTACCCATTCTCTTCCCTACCTTATTTGAAGCCTTCTACATACACAGTAGGTGCGCTAAACAAAAATGTACTTAGTAGATGAATGCAGTTGATTTCTAAAATGGGATGTTTTCAACCTTATTCAAAGTCCTTTCTGGCTGTGTAAGCCATAGATTACCTTGTGCTATGGTTGGGTAGCTATGTATGTTCAATCAATGAGAGCACTGGGCTGAGGAGTTAAGCAAATGTTGTTTTGTGCTGCCAGCTGGACTTCAAAATGTGGCAGTCTCTGTGTTTGTTGCCGACTAGTGTTTCTCAAGAAAATATAAAAATTGTCATCTTCTCTGTCAGCATGAGTTCACTGAATCATTGACTCACTAGCACAGACTATAGCAAAAAGATGTTTTCCTTTGCTATGGATTTAATCATTTTATGGGGAGCAGTTTCCAAAAACTCTGACTTTAATGCAATAAAAGTGACATTTAATGCACAACAGGTATTAATAGAAGCTATCACAACTAAGTAAAGGTGAATAGAATCTTGGAAAGTGGCAGTTACAGGCGGATGGCTGGAATTGAATGCGGAAGGCCAAGAGAAAATTAGAAAAGGCAGTAACATCTCAAATTGGCCAGCAGGCGTCACCCAATAACCAGAAAACAAATAGGAGGGCTGTGTATTTATTCTCCTTGCTGTATCTCCCTGCTGAAATGCAGAACTGAAAATTCTCCCACAGGAGATGTCAGGATACCCTACAGAGACACAAATGGAACTCACTTATAATCCTAACTCAAAACTGAAAACAGCAGTTCTTGTCTCAGAAACAATGCTTCTCGCTGGGAAAAGGGGGAAAACCTCAGGGCCAACTCTGGGGCTCTGCTATGTGTAGGGTAGCAAAAAATATTGGACAGAGTCCGTTGGGGCTGGAAAGAAAGAGTAGAAGATACCTAAGGGGACGAGACTCCCTTTGGGTTCAGATGCTATTGATCTAACTTCAGAGACCCAGAACAGAGAGCCCAGCCTCCAGTCAGGTTTCCTTTGCTGTGTTCAAGTACAGAACATTAAAAAACTGTTCCTGACCTCTTATGTTTCAAAGGGTTTTGTAAAATGCATCTTTAAAACATTAAAAAAAAGTTCAGATCTCTGGGTTTTTCCACAATGATTCTTTTCTTCGTACGGCTACTCTCTACTTGCCTTTCTCTTCAACGTCTGCCATAAAAAAAAAAAGGTGTGTCCCCATCAATTCTTTGTCTTTCGGTTTCTGAATCATTCTTTGAAAGGATTTTCAAGAGGTTGGGTTAGTAACAAAAGTAGCAGCCAACATTATTGAGAGTGTACTGGGTTAGGCTCTGCCCTGAGCTCTCACTGAACATGTGTGTGTCATCTGATAACCCTCAAAGTGGCCCTATGATGTAGATGCCATTTTAAGAACAAGGAGACTGAGCTTCACAGAGAGCTAAAGCAGAGACCAGGTTTGCTTGCTGCCTGTTCTGAACACCCATGCTGTTGGACTGCAAATCTCAGGCCACAGGAGACAAAAGAACATTAAAATTCAACCATTTCAACCATCTGTCTGATGCTTGAATTTTCTATGGTATTTCTATCAACTGGTTGCTTTATTGTGGTTATATATTAGTGTCATAGGGAACCATGAGTCTATTCTTTCTTTGGACATCTCTGACTATGAGAAGATTCTGCCTGATAGTCATCTGCAAAAGAACCTCAGCTCCTATAGGGTCAGAAGAAGAAGACTGAGTTTTCTTCATGACAGGACTTTAAACATTTGAAGGGAGTTATTCTGAATTTCCCAGTTATTAATTAGGGTTCTCCAGAGAAACAGAAGCAATAGGAGATATATGCATATGTATAGAGACTTATTATATGAATTGGCTCATGTGTTTATGGAGACTGATAAGTTGTATATCTGCCGTCTGCAAGTTGTAGAAACAGAAAAATTGGTGGTATAATTCGGTGTGAGTCTGAAAACCTGAAAACCAGGTTACTTACAGGTAAGTCCCAGTCCAAGTTCAAAAGCCCCCAAATCTAGGGCTGATGGTTTAAGTTGCGGCATCTAAAGGTTGATGTCTAAAGGTAGGAGATGATGGATGTCTCAGAGACCGTGAATTGATCCTTCCTCTGCCTTTTTGTTCTACTCCATCCCCAGCTGATTAAATTATGTCCACCTGCATTGGTGAGAGTAACCTTCTTTTTTTCAGTCTGACTCAAATGCTAATCTCTTCTGAAAACACTTTGACAGATATACACAGAAATAACGGTTTAGTCCGGTCAAGCAGACACATAAAAGTAACTGTCATGCTCCAAATCTTCTGTTTGTTAATTACATTAAGATCTCTCAGAGATCTTTATTTTTTTTTAAACATGGTATCACTTTCAGTCATTTCTCCATCTGAATGAATTGTACTTTGTCCATGTTTTTCCTAATCTGTGGTGCCTGGAGTGGAATGAGGTCAGCCAGCAGCAGCACTGTTAAGATGCTATGTCTGATTGATGCTTGTTTTCTGAGAAATACTCAAATTTCTTTTTCTTTTTTTTTTAATGTTTATTTATTTTTGAGAGAGAAAAAGAGAGTGTATGAGTGGGGAGGGGCAGAGAGAGAGGGAGACACAGATTCTGAAGGAGGCTCCAGGCTCTGAGCTGTCAGCACAGAGCCCAATGCGGGGCTTGAACTCAAGAACCTTGAGATGATGACCTGAGTTGAAGTTGGATACTTAACTGACTGAGCCATCCATGCAGCCTGAAACACTCAAATTTCTGTTTTCTCCCCTTCTTTTTGTGTATTGTCTCTTCATTTCTCAGAAATGATGTTTGTGCTGGGTCTTTATAGCCACAACTCTATGATGAAAAAAACATACCACTATATGATGAAAAGTAATTTAATGATGGCATGTAACAAAGGGCAAGAATGTTTTAGTAAACAGTAGGCTCAGTGGTAGACAATGGCAGGATTCAACCTCCAAAATATTAATTGACTGTTCTTACAGCATCATGTGCTAATGATGCTTTATAGATTATGGTGAACACATTAGGCTGGGTTGAAATGATAAAGTTGCTGTTATGTTTACCCACAGTTTAGGAGTTTAGTACTAAATTCCTGGCCAGCTATCTCTACACTTTTATAAAAACTCGTACTTAAATAACTTTAAATGTATAGACTATAAAAATAACATGCTAAAGCCCTTGCCTTCTTAGGAACAATTAGCAAGTATAATTTTAAAGACTACTCAGCTATCCCAAGAAACTGTTTTGAACAAGCTGGAAACAGAATTAAACAGCATGTCATGCAAAGTAGTGACTGAGCTAATGTTTCTTTTTTCTTTGTAAGGGACTCAGGGTATCATATGTAAACAATCTGAACTAAGGTTGCATAAGATGTCAATTCAAAGTTATTAAAGTCATTTTATAGGCACTAAAAAACACCTTGCAATATCTTACCATTCTCAAATTTTGTAAGTAGACAAAATCTATTTGCACATGGTTGCGTTCAGATGACATTAATTTTTAATGTGGTTAAACTCCATTTGAATGTATGCCAAGATAGAAGCAATGATTAGCTTATTTGGAAAATTACCACTTTATTCTTCTCATTATTGAATAACCTCTATTGAAGGGAGAGATTTCATGAAGATTTCCTATCTGACCTCTTGAATAGTCATAAAATTAAAGCTCTGAGCTTGACTTTTAGACCTCATACTGACCCAGGGCAAATTAGACCTTGTTTAGGACTTGAGTTGAAAGAGATTGAGCCAATGCTTAAAGGAGTGCTTAATTTAAAGAGCAGAAGAAGATAGAGGATACGATTTAAGAAATTTTTCCTTGATAAAGGGAAGGAACTTCCTGCCATAAGAAGGTCAAAAGAGAAGGATCAGAAGGGATAGAACTAGAAGAGATAGAATATTTGAAAAGGGATCCAGTGCCATTTCTCTCTGGGTCTCAAACAAAATCGATTGCTGATGATATTACCAAACCTTGATATAAGTTGAGGGGTCATTCAAACAAAATAGGGATCTGTCCCCAGCTGAAATCTGGAGCAGAGACATGCTTACCAAGTATCTCACAACACAGTGCAACACAGGCGGGTTTAGAAGAAGAAGAAGAAAAAAAAAGACGTGCTGTTCTTAAACAGTGATGGTCTCACAAAACTGCACACTCCCTAAGGTTGTACAGGGAGGCCATTCTAGCTATTGGCAAGCCTGGGGAGTGGGGGTGGGGCAGGTGTGTCAGGAGAGAGGGAATAAGTCTGAGGTCCAGACCACTAGGACCTTATCAGACATGACAAAATCAGAGACTTAGGAAGAACTTGGCATAGATCAGATGTTACACATTCAAATACTTGCAAGGCAGTGAGTGTGTAACATGGATATTTCAGTTGGCTTGCCCTCTTTTTCTGGAACCGTGAGACTGCTGTGTGATGAAGCTTGGTGAGCTTGCTAGAGGACGAGAGATCGTATAGAGCAGAGGCAAGTGCTCCAGCTAAGTCTCCTTAGAACAAACAGCCTGTCCACACAACCTGTCCCTGAGAATGAGGCCATCTTGGCCCATCCAGCCTCAGCCAAGCTACCGACTGACCACAGAGACTAGCCACATAGGCCCAGACTAGAACTGCCCAGCTAACTCAGAATGGTAAGAAATAATATGATTGGTATTTAAAAAAAACAACAACAAAACACCCTTTATCGTTATTCTCAAGTTCCATAACTGCAAAAATCTATTTACGTGTCTTGTTTTTAAGTTTGTTTGTTTGTTTATTTATTTATTAATTTTGAGAGAGAGAGAGAGAGAGAGAGCACACAAGTGGGGGAGAGGCAAAGAGAAGGAGAGACAGAATCCCAAGCAGGCTCCTTGCCATCATTGCAGAGCCCAAAGTGGGGTTCAAACTCAGAAACTGTGAGATCATGACCTGAGCCAGATCAGGAGTTGGACTCCTAAGCCATTGCAACACCCAGGCTCCTCACATGTCTTCTTTTTTTTTTTTTTTTTTTAAATTGAGGTAAAATCTACATATAACATTATATTTGTTTCAAGTGTACAATATAATAATTTGGTTTTTGTATATCCTATGAAATGATCCCTGCAATAAGGCTAGTTATGATCTATCACCATAAAGTTAACCCCTTTTATCCATTTCACCTACCTCCCAATCCCCTTCCCCTATGATAACCTCTAATCTATTCTCTGTATATGTGAGTTTTTGTTTGTTTTGTTTTTTAGATTCCTCAGATAAGTAAAATTACATGGTATTTGTCTTTCTCTGACTTATTTCACTTAGCATGATGTCTTCAAGGTTCATCCATATTGTTGCAAATGGCAGGATTTCCTTCTTTTTATGGCTGAGTAGTATTCCATGGTATATAAAAACCACATCTATCTATCTATCTATCTATCTATCTATCTATCTATCTATCTATCTATCTATAGCACAAGCAAGGTAGGGGTGGAGAGAGGAGAGAAAGAATCCCAAGCAGGATCCATGCTGTCATCACAGAGCCTGATGCGGGACTCGAACTCACGAGCCATGAGATCATGACCTTTGCTGAAGACTGAGCTACCCAGGCACCCTGATATATACCACGTATCCTTTTTGATTTCATCCTTTGATGGACACTTAGGTTGTTCCCATACAATGATATTATAAATAATGCTGCAATGAACATAGGGATGCATATATCTTTTCAAGTTAGTGTTTTTTACTTTACTTGGATACCCAGAAGTAGAATAGCTGGATCATATGGTAGTTTTATTCTTAATTCGTTTGAGGAATCTCCATACTGTTTTTCCAGTGTTGCACCAATTTACATTCTCACCAACAATGTGCAATGGTTCCCTTTTCTCCACATCCTCTCCAGCACTTACTGTTTCTTGTCTTTTTGATAATATTCATTTTAACAGGTGTGAGGTGATATCCACTGTGGTTTTCATTTACATTTCCCTGATGTTAGTAATGTTGAACATCTTTTCATATGCCTATTGACCATCTTCTTTGAAAAAAAAGTCTATTCAGCTCTTCTGCCCATTTTTTTTCATTGAAAATTTTTGTTGTTATTGAGTTGTATGAGTTCTTTATATATTGTGGATATTAACCCCTTATTGATAGATAATTTACATATATCTTCTCCTATTAAGTAGGTTGTATTTTCATTCTGATGGTTTCCTTTGTTGTGCAGAAGCTTTTAGTTTGATATAGTCCCAGTAGTTTATTTTGACTTTTGTTTCTCTTGCCTTTGGAGTAGATCCAAAAAGATCATTGCTAAAACTGATGTCAAAGAGCTTAGTGCCTTGGTTTTCTTCTAGGAGTTTTATGGCTTCAGGTCTTACAAGTTTTAATCCATTTTGAATTAATTTTTGTATGTGATGTAAGATTGTGGTCCAGTTTTATACTTTTGCTGTGGTTGTCCAGTTTTCCCAACACCATTTATTGAAGAGATTGTCCTTTTCCCATTGCTGTAATTGTCCTTTCCCCTTTGTTGTAAATTAATTGACTGTATATGTGTGGGTTTATTTCTGGGCTCTCAATTCTATTCCACTGATCTGTGTCTGTTTTTGTGCCAGTCCCATACTGTTTTAAATACTATAGCTTTGTAGTGTAGTTTGAAATTAGGGAGTGTAATACCTCCGTCTTCACTGTTACTCAAGACTGTTTTTGCCATTTGAGATCTTTTGTGATTATATACAAATTTTAGAATTATTTGTTTTAGTTTTGTGAAAAATGCCATTGGGATTTTGATAGGGATTGCACTGAATCTGTAGATTTCTTTGAGTAGTATGAACATTTTGACAATAATAATTTTTCCACTTCATAAGCATGGAATATCTTTTCATTTACTTTTGTCATCTTTACTTTCTTTCATTAATGTCTTACAGTTCTTAGTATACTGGTCTTTCACTTCCCTGGTTAAGTGTATTAGGTATTTTATTCTTGTTTTAAGCAATTACAAGTGGAATTGTTTTCGTAATTTCTGTTTCTGATAGTTAATTATTTGTATAGAAAAGCAACAGATGTCTGTATATCAATTTTGTATCCTGTTACTTTATTTTATTGGTTCTAACATTTTTTTGGTGGAGTTTTTAAGGTTTTCTCTATATAGTATCATGTCATCTGCAAATAGTGACTGTTTTACTTTCCAATTTGGAGGGCTTTTATTTCTTTTTCTTGCCTAATTGCTCTGGCTAGAACTTCTAATGCTATCTTGAATAAAAGCAGCAGGAGTGGGCATCCTTATTTTATTCCTGATCTTAGAGGAAAAGCTTTTAGCTTTTCACTGTTGAATATGATGTTAGCTGCGGGTTCATGTTGTTTCAATATAACATCACCTGGATGACATTAATGTTAATATCAATAAACATCATTTAAATCTTTTGGGTCAAGATAAAAGCAATGATTTGTTTATTCTGAGAAATTACCAATTTCATCTACTACCACATTGGGCAGCATCATTCCTTACTGTGTTATAAGGTCAATAAAAATGAAGTTAATCATATATACTGATGAAATATTTTTTTCTGAAATCTGGACACTCTGAGCAACCTATTGGTACAGAGTTATGTTTGGCTTTGGTCTAGCCCTAGAGTCTAGAATTCCACAATTTTAAAGGTTAGTTTCTGCAATTGAAGGCATCTTAGATTTTCCCACAGTTATAGAGCCAGAGAAAGCTTCAGAGACTGTCGAATCCAAAGGGTTCCAACTGATAGTTTATAGGCCAAACTTGGCTAGCAGATGTGTTTTGTTTGGCCTATACAATGTTGGCTCACAGATTAAAAAAAAAATTGAATTAGTCACATTGCCAAATATTTGAAATTGGATAATTACATTAAAAATCTACATTTCCAAATTATCTTGAAAAAAATTTGGAAGTACCAGCAACATTGAGCCTGCAGGACAATAGTTAATTGAAGCAGAATGCAGGCTGTTCCTTTTATATGGAGCAGGAGCCCACAAAGTCCCCAAAGAAATCACCTCTCCCCACTACATAACACCTCAGTTTGCTTTCCTCATCCGTGTTACACACTCAGCCTCTGTAAGTATTTGAATTTATAACTTCTGAATTTGCTTGAATCACTTAATTTTTCAGATAAGCAAACAGGGGTTCAGATAAAAGTGACTCTGTCATTAGCCAGTAATGGGCTTAAAATATGGTATAAATATAAATCATTATTATCTGTGGAACTGATATTAGCTTTTCTTCCCACCTGGTAGCTGGGTGAGGGGAAAGGTAACTTTGGGTGTAAGCAAAACAGAAAAGTATGGGATTTTCCAAGGTAAGAAAGGTGGAGAGCAGTTTAGAGACACCAGGATCAGTGTCCCCTTAAGTCTCTAAGTGATTAGAAGTGGAGGCCCCTGGAAGGCAAAGAAGGAGGCAAAAGACATAGGGGGCAAGGAAGACAAACATTTCTTGCTTCATTATTTTGTTCCTTATCTGGCATATTGGCCTAATGATCTTTGCTGGGAAAACATAGTCCTACATTTTGATGATGCTGATAGACTTTGAAGTGCATTAAAGTCTCTAAAAAAACACAGAAGAAACTGTGAGACTCCAGCTACATAGATGGCCAAGTCCTAATTTTAAAATATAGTTCTTAAAAGTTCTTAAAAAAATTTTTTTTTTTAAATCGAGGGGCCCCTGGGTGGCTCAGTTAAGTGTCTGACTTTGGCTCAGGTCATGATCTAATGGTTCCTGGGTTTAAGCTCTGCATCAGGCTCTCTGCTGTCAGCACAGAGCCTGGGGCCTGTTTTGGATCCTCTGTCTCCCTCTCTCTGCCCCTCCCCTGCTTGCTCTTTCTCTCTCTCTCTCTCAAAAATAAATAAATAAATAAAAATAAAAAAAATCTTATCACAAGAAAAAATAAATTTATAGCTAGATATGGTAATGGATGTTACCTAGACTTACCTTGGTGATTATTCCACCGTACATACATATATGTGATTATATGTGATTAATTATGTTGTATACTTGAAACGAGTGTTATATGTTAATCATAACCTCAATAAAGAAATATCTCCTAGAAATCTCTCTTCCCCTATATCCAGTCATTAGCCAGATTCTATCTTGAAAATGTATCTTGAATCTGTGAGCTTTCTTCAATTTTATTCCTATCATCACTATGAGAGTTGAGATCACCCTCATTTCACTAACCTCCTGACTAGTCCCCATGTTCGAGGTGGCCTCTCATTAACCTGTCCTGCTCAGATCCTCCCATGGTTGTAAATCAGGAGATGAGTTATCGCACAGGCCTACAGATTGGGCATTACTACAGATTGGGTGTAATGTGATTTCACCTGTGTGATACCTGATTGTGATTATATGATATGTGGGCAGTTTATCAGGATGTGATGGTAGCTTTTTCAGGAATTATACTTGGATCCCAGATGTTAAACTAAGGTAGCAGTGTTTGCTAATGGTGGCTTTTGCAACCATAAAAATTAATTCTGCTAGAGTATAAAATTGTTGTGGTTGAGGAATATGAAGTGGTAAACTCCAGTTTGGAATGTCCTAAGGCCTGGAAGCACCTTACTGTGGACAGATAGAGGACTACCATTGCCACCAACAAGTGACATTTCCAATAAATAAATGGGAGACTCACTGAACATTTTATAGCCTAACATCCTCAGATGTCCCTTGTTGAAAAATGTATCCTTTGAGCTCATTAGAGCAAAAAATAATTTGTTATATCAGAGTCCTCAGTTTTACTAATTTTCTTTAAAAAAATTTTTTTTAATATTTATTTATTTTTGAGAGAGACAGAGCATGAGCAGGAGAGGGGCAGAGAGAGAGGGAGACACAGAATCCAAAGCAGGCTCCAAGCTGTCAGCACAGAGCCTGATGCGGGGCTTGAACCCATAAACCGGGGGTTCATGACCCAAGCCGAAGTCAGATGCTTAACCGACCGAGCCACCCAGGCGCCCAGTTTCACTAATTTTCAAACTTTATTCTTGTGTCTACTAATTCACTGGTTTCAGTTTGCTCATATCCAATTCCTTCTTCACACAGCTGACAGAATAATTTTTTTTATCACCAAATTTAATTAGGGCATTTCTCTACTCTGAAAATGCAGACCTTTGATCTTAGGATAAATTCTATTCTTCTCACCCTTGTCTTACCACTCAAGCTTCTTTTCTACTTTCTTCTCCTTCACACTTTAAAATTCAGCTGTATAAAATTGCTGTTAGGGGGTGCCTGGGTGGCTCAGTCAGTTAAGTGTCTGACTCTTGATCTCAGCTCACATCCTGATCTCACAGTTTGAGATTGAGCCCTGTATCAGGCTCCGTGCTGACAGCAAGGAGCCTGGCTGGGATTCTCTCTCTGCCCCTCCCTCACTTTCATTCTTTCTCTCTCTCTCTCTCAAAATAAATAAATAAAGTAAACTAAGAAAATAAGAGAAAATTGCTGTTAAATCCTGGAATGAACTTTGATCTCTCCAGCCTCTAGAATTTGCACATACTGTGTTTTCCCTGCCTGGAATATATTTTTCCAAACTGCTAAGGATTGAATGTTTGTGTCCTCTCCAAAGTAATGTGTTGAAACCCAAGCCCCCAGTGTGATAGCATTTGGAGGTGGGGCTTTTAGGAGGTAATTAAGGTTAGATAAGGTCACGAGAGTAGAGTTATTATGAAGATTCTTATGCCCTTATAAAAAGAGAAAGAGATATGTGATCTTCCTCTCTCTGCATGAATCTCCCTCCCTCAAGGATGTCCATATGAGGGTGTAACCAGGGAGAGGGCTCTCACAAAGACAATGACCATGTTGGCATTCTGATCTTGGACTTTCAGCTTCCAGAATTATTAGAAATGTTGTTGAAGTCATTCAGTGTGTTATTCAGTTATAGGAGCCTGAAAAGACCGAGATACAAACCATGCCTATCAGCTTAATTCCTGTCCATCCATCAGGTTTTCCCTCGGAAAAAAACCTTTTTTTATTGAACTATGGTTGACACACAATGTTGCATTAGTTTCACATGTACAACAAAATGATCTGACAAGTCTTTCTTTACCTTATGTTATGTTCACCACAAGTATAGCTACCTTCTGTCACCACATAGCACTTATAATGCCATTGATTACATTCCCTATACTGTTCCTTTATCCCTATGACTTATTCATTCCATAAGTGGAAGCCTGAATCTCCCACTCTCCTTCACCTATTTTGTCCATTCCCTCCCCACCTCCCCTCTGGCAACCAGTAGTTCTCTGTATTTATGGGTCTATTTCTGCTTTTTTTTTTTTTTTTTAAGTTTATTTACTTTGAGAGAGAGAGAGCATGGGTGTGTGTTGAGGGGAGGAGGGGCAGAGAGAAAGGAGAATCCCAAGCAGACTCTGCACTGTTAGGACAGAGCTAGATGAGGGGCTGGAACTCATGAACTGTGAGATCATGACCTGAGCTGAAATCAAGAGTCAGAGACTTAAGGCGTCCTAGTATTTCTGCTTTTTGTTTGTTTGTTTTTACATTTTTTTTTTTAGCTTCTACCTATGAATGAAATCATATGGTATTTGTCTTTCTCAGTCTAGTTTCACTTAGCATAATACCCTCTAGGTTCATCCATGTTTTTGCAAATGGCTGCATAATATTCTATTCTATTCTATATATTATATATAAAGTAGTATTATATACGTAAATAGTGTATATATATATACACTATTTTATATTATATATAAAAAGACATATATTATATAAGACATATGTATGATATATATATATATATACATATATATATATATGTCTTTTTTTATGGCCAAGTAATAGTCTATTTCATATATATACACATATATACACACATTATGTATTATATTCATATATATATATGTATGAATACATATACGTATATACGCCACATCTTCTTTATCCGTTCATCTATCAGTGGACACTTGGGTTGCTTCCATATCTTGGTTGTGGTAAATAATACTGCAATAAACCTAGGGGTACATGTATCTTTTTGAATTAGTGCTTTTCTTTCCTTAGGCAAATACCCAGTATTAGAATTACTGAATCATATGCTCTTTCTGTTTTTGATATTTGAGGAAACTCCATAAACTGTTTTCCACAGTGGCTGTACCAATTTACATTCCCACCAACGGTGCATGAGGGTTCCTTTTTCTCCCTGAGATGTTTTTATGACTTCTCAAGTCTGGGTTGGTTACTCTTCCTAAGTGTCTCCAAAACACCTTCTACTTCACTTTCATGTGGTTACCATGCTATATTGTAAAATCTTATTTACTGTTCTGTATGTTCTACTTGACCATAAACTCTGTGGTGGCAGAGATTGTGTCCCGCTTGTTCCATTTTATCCTTACCTTTTAGCAGGTGGTAATAAATATTAAAAATTAGTAAATACTGGCTGGATGAGTGAATAAGTTAGGTAGCAAGAAGCAATTTAAGAAAGCAGTCAAGCTAACAAAAACAACAAAAGAAATCTTTTTTTTTTTTTGCTTACGATGCTCTTTATCTTAGGGGTAGCTACATTCTTACATCTTTAAAGACAACTTTTACTTGACTATGGTCAGATGAAGTAATTGGCTGGTGAATTTGTCAAGATCAGTCCGATTCATTTTAATTTCTTGTCTTTATTTTCTGCAACCTTTAAAATCCCACAGTTTGAAAACTCAGTAATAGAAGACAGTGTCTTCCAACAACTATATCTATGTACATTAGGCGTTTACCCTCTGGAAGCTTGGGGATTCATAGGGCCTGCAAGTGATTATATTAACCCAAACTATAATCATTTCCTTTGGCATAAATAAAGTCAAGCAGTTAGTAAGAGGCCAAAGGCCCTAGCAGCCATTTTAGTACAATTTGGACGGATGCAGATGAAATTACAGAGTCACATTTTATTTGTTGGCTGCTGTCCCAATTATGAGCTTAGTCACATCAGAGAGTTTAGAGAGATCAGAAATAAGGGTGGGGAGAGGATGCACAGTTCTAAGTAATTATTCCATGACAGGATGGGCTTTCATTTGCTCTGACCAACATAGAGATTACCATCTGATCCTATGTGGATTAAAAAATTCTCCATTCTTCCAAAAACATTAATTATATTCTCTTTAAAAGTTTAACACTTATGCAGCTGGCAGTGGGGTTGGGGGTGTAGGGAAGAGATAGGGCTGGGAGAACAGCTGATTCAGATGCTGCAATTATTTTGAGACTGGAAACAGAATTGAAATGACCCAGATGGTTAGCCTAATGAAGCTGAACCAAAATTTATGCCAAGAGGAGTCAGAGCCACGTTTCCATTTCTATGTGAGAGGGAATATGTATGTGTTTGCGTTTGTGTGTGTGTGTGTGTGTGTGTGTGTGTGCACACAAGTGGGCATGCCTGATTGATTTTTGGCTGAAGAGGGCTTGGGGTTATAGGAATAAAAGTGTGACAGGCCAAGATGGATGTGCGTAGGAAAGAAATCACAACAAAACACAAAGCCTTTTCCTCCTACAGTCTGGCCTCAGGCAGCCCCGCCTGGTGCCTCTCAATTGCACCAGTGTGGAAAATCCTCTTTCCTTTGGCTTTTAAAATAGACCATATTTCCTGGGAGTGTATGGTGCCTTTTGGATAAGGTGCTTAAGGTAGATCAAGCAGAGCAGGGGACATCCATGCTGCTGACTCGTGCCAGGGCATTTGTCCAAAACTCTATCACTAGCAAAAAACATATTGTGCTACATGCTGGTGTGACTGCTACTATCACCTTGTCTGTGGACTTTGGTTTATTTACCCACATGGACCAACATACCTGCCGCAGTGCCGTGAGGCAAAGGGTGAGGGCAGGGTTCAAGGCCAATTCCATATCTACCTGGATTTTGAAACCATAAAAAGGTTTTTGAATTTTAAATTTTTTTTAACGTTTATTTTTATTTTTGAGACAGAGAGAGACAGAGCATGAACAGGGGAGTATCAGAGAGAGAGGGAAACACAGAATCCAAAACAGGCTCCAGGCTCTGAGCAGGTCAGCACAGAGCCCGACGCGGGGCTCGAACTCACGGACCGCGAGATCATGGCCTGAGCCGAAGTCGGCTGCCCAACCGACTGAGCCACCCAAGCGCCCCAAAAAGTTTTTTTAATTTTAATTAAAGTAGTTAATGTATGTAAATCTTTAGAACATTGTCTGGTACATAATATATCACAATTACATTTTAGCTGTATTATTATTATTATTTTATTTAATATCTTAGCTGTGGGATTTACTGTTTGCCATTCAAAGGCATTTCTTTAATAAACATGAAGAACTATGAGCTTTTTGTTGCACAAGAAAGGAGTCTGACTTAACTGATATGGAAACTATGCTACCTCGTATAATTGAGAATAAACCTGTTCCCTCAGCTGTAAATAAAATTATGGTAGGGCAGAGTATCCCTAGAATGCTCCTCTCTGGGGTCCCCGGGTGACTCAGTAGGTTAAGCATCTGACTTTGGCTCAGGTCATGATCTTGTGGTTCGTGGATTCGAGCCCTGTGTTGGGCTCTATGCTGACAGCTCAGAGCCTGGAGCCTGCTTCAAATTCTGTGTCTTCCTCTCTCTCTGCCCCTCCCCTGCTCACACTCCATCTCTCTCTCAAAAATAAATAAACATTTAAAAAAAAGTTTACAAAAGAATGCTCCCCTCAGTAGTAGGAAATAACATTTATTGCCTACCTGTCTATGTGTTATAACTGTGTGGGGTACCTTACATGTATCAGCTATTTTAATCCTCAGAATGCACTTTCGAATTTGGCTCTAAGAGAATGAAATCCATAGAACCCAAGAAAATTGCAAAAGAGAAGTTATTTTTATTTACTGAGTGTCTCATGTGTCAAGCTCTCTACATACCATATATTATTACTTCCTCATGGTCACCCTATAAGTTATATTATTATTATCCAGATCTATAAATGAGGCGACGATGGTTCAGAGAGACTCAGTGATACATGAAGATCACATAGCCAGTAAGCGCTGGAGCAAAGATTTGAACTCATGTCTCCTCAATTCATAAATCCATGTTCTTACTATTAAAATAGACCTGCTTTGTGAGATTGCCTTCCAATAAGTCACATTGGTTTTAATCCTACTTGAATGAATCCAAGATGCACTTGCTTGATAATAAATTCTATTGACACTAGTCAAGAGCTAGGGGAATAAAAAGTGTCCTAGGGAAAAGCATGCTTCAAAAAACACAGCTTGCCATATGTGCAGAGGAGAGGAAATTAAGTGAGGGGAAACCAAATTGGTGAGGGCTTCCAAAGACACAGCGATATAAACCATTTCTAAACTAGAGATAGGATGTGGTTTTGGCTTCAGTGTGAATATGTGTGTACATGTTGGGGGAGAGGAGAGATTTAAATAGTGCAGGTCTGGACTCTTGTCTCACAGGAAAGAGCAGAGACTTCTGCTCACATGGGCTTTATATGCATCCGTACAGGGATAAGGTTATGAGTGGGCAGTGGGAATGAGGAGAATGACCATCCCACATATGTCCTGTGGCTTAGTGGGCGCCACCATATGGATTCTCACTTTGGCCTTGTATTTGGGAAGGGAGTGCTTTGGGAAATGTATTGGGAGTGCAAGGGTAGTAAGATTATCCCTTTTTGGTTGGCTGTGGGCTCCCTGGCTCCAGCTGATGAATTGCTTATAAAGGCAGTGTATATGTCTCCTGGGCTAGGTAGCACAGCGACACTCCTATTCTGTTTCATTTCTTGTTGTGTAACCCCAAGCAAGTTATTCCACCTCACTGAACTCTGAGGACAACAGACATCACCTACCTTGCAGGAATTCTTTAAGGAATGGACAATAAGCATGAATATAAGTGCTACATAAATGTTAAGTAATGCTATGAATCCTCCCATGGACAGTTGTGTGCCTATCAACTTTGCTGCATCTCTCTTGAGTGATAAGAATATAGGGCCTCGGGATAGGATGTTCTTGCAAAAACACTTTAAACCACAGAGCAGATCATGTTGGTGGTCTGGCTCCAAGAATGGCAGACAAATAGAAAGAGATAAGGCTGAAAATTCATTATTAACTCAGTCTACTGGGCTCTGGAGTCTGTAGCACATACCACATGGTACTTCAGTGCCTTTCTCTTTAAAAGTCACTTTCTCAGAGCACAAATCTTTACTTGCTTTTATATTTCTAGACAAAACTTGATTCTGAGCTTCGGAATATAAATTTTGTGCAAGTGCTGGAAATACAGAATAAGGATAGTGGATGTTTTTACTCAATCTTTCTGTATGTTTGGTTCAGATAGAATTGCTCAAATGTTGGCAGTGATCCATGAAGCTGCTGGCTACCCTGAGCTCCTAAATGGTTTTGAAAACTGCTGGAAACCATTGCAGTGTGTAGCAGAAGGGAAACAGCCATGTTTCCTGCAGGGGAATTTGGGGTTCAAGTTGCTGGGTCTTCCTCATACACTCACGATGGCTCTGGGCAATAAGAGTTTACTTCCAAATTTCTAGGTTATATGTTGATGGTGAAAATGCCTCTTGTAGTGGGATTCTGTTGCATCCATATCTAATACACAAATGGTGAAGCAGTTTCAACCAAAATTTTAATTTATGCATTCATTCATTTGACAACATATGTAGTTACCTTTTAGGAGATTGTTAACAGTTTCAGTTGACTATACAATGTTTGATTAGCTGTTTTAAAATTAGGAATGGGACAGGCTTTATCTTGGTTTTAAAATGGGACTCCTTGGTCTGTGTTTCAAAGTTAGAGTTTTGTTGCTTGTGGAATCTTTCTTGTCCTGGTTTCCCTGACACCACACTGTCCTGGTCCTTGTCTACTTCCTTGTTAGTTTCTTGTCAATTTTTGTTTGCTGGCTCCTCTCCTGGACCTTTTAAAATAAATCTGAAACTTATATCTTTACTCTGACCTCTGTCTTTTCCAGATTCAAATATCCAACTCTCTGATGCTCCACTTGGAGACTGAATTAGAACTTTCAGATGAACATGTTGAGAACTGAACGTTTGATAACTCCTTCTCCAAACCTGCTTCTCTCCCAGTCTCTTCTATCTCCAACCATCCATAGGGTTGTTCAGGCCAAGCACTTAAGGAGTTTCCTGGATCGCTCTTTTTTCTTTATGTTCCTACCTGACCCATCAACAAGTCCAAGAAGTATTGAATCCCAACACTTACCATCTACACCTGCCATTAGCATGGTTCAGGCCATGCTCCTCTTATTTGGGCTACATTGCAATAGCCCCCTAAATGATATATCAGCACCAATCTTGTCTCCTACAGTTTATTTCCTATATAGCACTAGGTGGAATGTATTACCTATGTTTTTTATTCACTTGTGTTTCATAGATAAAAAGACTTCAAGGAAGTGACTGGTGTGTTTCAGATTATTCAAGTGTAAAGATGGAAGAAAGACTTGACTCCAGTTAGCCCTAAAATAGTTAACCTTTGGGGTGCTTAGGTGGCTTAGTCAGTTAAGCGTCTGACTTCAGCTCAGGTCATGATCTCACGGTTTGTGAGTTCAAGTCCTGCGTCAGGCTCTGTGCTGACAGCTCAGAGCCTGGAGCCTGCTTTGGATTCTGTGTCTCCCTCTTTCTCTGGCCCTCCATCGTGCTCTCTCTCTCTCTCTCTCTCAAAAATAAATAAACATGAAAAAAGCTAAAAAAATAAAGTAGTTAACCTTTGAATGATTTTAATCCCACCACCTAATCATTTAAATTAGAAAATTTTATTTTAAGATCCTACTAATAGTGGCTAATAATTATATAACACTATGTACTGGGCATAGATAGTTCCAAGGGCTTTACGTAATTTAGATTTAGTAATCTTACTTAATCCGATGAACCATATGCTATTATTATCGCTATTTAGGTGAAGAAACTGAGGCACAGAGCTCTTAAATGTCTTGCCCAAGGTTATATAGCCAGCAGGCAGCAGAGAGAGGATTCAAGCCCAGGCATCTGACTCTAGAGTTGGGCCTTAACTGCTGTGTTATACTGACCCTCTGTTGAAGCTAGGAGTTTGATCCAACATGATCCATTAGTCTCTTTGGGGGTATTTTTCTTTATAGACATTGGTAATCTTATATGTTAAATGAATTTACTATGATAACAAAAAGTATTCATTACTTTACCAGTTGTTTCTCAGGTACAGCTAAGAGATGAGTTGTACCAGCTGTTAGATTTTTTTTCTATATATGTGTGATTTTGGGCCCACATTTTTTAGCTATAGGTGATACTTACTCCAGGGACAGACTCAAAACGAACTCCCAAATTGTCTCAAATATTTTCTATTTGTAACATTTCCCCAAAAGGCTCTGCCCTGAAAGCTGCTATGTGAAAAAACAAATCCTACCATGTCCCAAAGGGGCTGCTTGCAGTTTAAAAAATAGTTGGTCTCTCTCTCTTGCACCTGTGCTATGCTTAGTAGATTTATTTAGTCAGGGAAAACTTCAGAAAGGGTTGGCAATTTGAACTGAGCCTTGATGAGCTGAAAGAATTTTGAATACGGCAAAGAGAAGGTTTCACTCCTGCCAACTTCACATTGTAGAATGTACAGAAACAACAAGCCTGTTTGCAATTTAATTTAATGATTGTGATGCTAATTTCTTTGTGTCTCAAAGGTAACACACTGTATAGTTCGCCTGGGTAATCTGTAATGTAACAACACCCAGGAACAGGATTTTGCTTCCTTTCACTCCCCAACTGCCTCTCCAACCCCTCCATCTTTGTGAATAATTCTTCGTTGATAAGGGACTCATTATCATTATTGATTAAACTTTGCCATCTCTGATGTTGGCGAATACCTCGCTCATTTTAATCTGTCTCAAAGCCATGTTTTATGCTTACTATGTTTTAATTTGTCCCTAGATTGCATTTGCCTGATGCTGGTATAGAGATTGAGGTCTCTCTTGGGGCATTTTGTTTGGAGATATATGATGGTCCTGAAGGATAAGCTTAGAGACTCGCAAACAGAACTTCTTGGCGACAACCTCCCTTTGCTGGTTGCCTTGAAACTAGACTCATAAACTAAAAAGCAGAGGATAAATTTCTATAGCAAAACCTTTAATCCACTTACATCTTTAACTCACGGTGATTTTTTTTTCTTACCTCAATCCTTAATAATTTTCTTTTCCTGTGGTGTTTTACTATTCTATTGACCTCTACAAATATAAACTTTGTTAGATTTTTTGGTGGGTTCAAAGTTTTATCACATGCTACAAAGATGATATTTTTGTAATATTTTGAAATAATTCCACATTCACAGAAAAGTTGCAAGCATAGAAAACAAATTCTTATGTCTTTATTGCTTAGATATCCCATTTGTTATAATTTTATTGCATTTGCTCTACATGATGCTACTTTGAAATGACCATTCCTTAATTCTCTGAATTCTAGCTAGTTCAGTGCTTGTGTAGAGTGCAGAAATCAAAACATGAAGGGTCTGTTCGGTGCTAATGAGGGGAGGTTTAGGGAGGGGATGGGGTTATCATTAGAAGGAGGGGATTAAGAGAAGGGACAATTATTAGAGGAAACAGTGGACATTTTAGTAACAGTGTTTTATGTTTTAGTCACATAAAACAGTAACAGTTGTTTAGTAACAGCTATGACCCTCCCACAGGAGGGTGTGCTAGAAACCATGCACCAGTGATGCTAGTTTTTTGTAGGTGCTCAGAATATCTTACTTTACAAATAGGCTCAAATGTCAATTTTCCCTTATAAATGGGTAACAACAGTATTCCTATTGAGGTGGCTAACAATGATGTAGAAAAGAAGTCAAGTGCAAAAATTACCCCTTTGGGACACTACATGGAAATGCGTGAGGCTTTGCCCGATGCTGCCGATGGAAGACCCCTCTGAGAAGGTTTCTGAGTGACCCACAGGTCACACAGCCAGGGAATTGTGGGTGAAGTGGCAAATTGCCAGACCTCTCAGCGGTGTGTACCATCCTGATGGGTACAGCCCCTGGCTTTCCTGCCTGGACTGGGAGGGAAATGAATAATGGGATTTGAATTGGCAAAAACAAGGATTTTCACTTTAAAAGGGATCTTTTATTCTTGAGCCAAAGCCAATTGAAATACCCCGAGCCTTTTTATTCAGACAAGAACAATGAGATCAATTTTCAAAAGAAAATGAGGGAAAGGGAGAGAGATGGCAGCTGAGGTAATAGGCTATAAAGGACAAAGTTTGAAATTAAATATTATGGCTTAAATAGTCCTGCAATTCAAGCTGCCCCTCTCCCCCCACCCCCCAATCTTGCATTAAAGAAATAAAACAAAAAAACTCCTCACCGCAAAATGGAAGACAATCTTTTGCTAATAGAAGAAAATTCTTTCTGCAGCATGAATTTGAGAGCTATAGCGATTTGATTTCTGTGGAGATAAAGAGGCAGGGAAGTTAGCGCTATTTGGAAAGGAATGTAAATGTGGTGTTAAGAAGTGAGGAAGAAAACTTCATGGCATGCTGGCTTATTAGAATTTGCTGTATTTTATCCTGTTTTCACAGAGCAGCAGAAGGGATGTAGGGAAGTTTTTATTTAATTTTTAGGGCAATTAGGGAAAGGAAACCCAGGCTGAGTGACTTTAGACTGCTCATTACCTTCTGGCGGGCAGAAGGAGAGTGCATATTTTAAATGTTAAGATCAGATTATTTATAAGTTTCGCTTTGAAATTCAAGGGCATGGAAGGAACGATAACTCGATTAACAGAGGAAACAGCCGTATGTACACAGCTGGTTTCATCTCTGTAATAGGTCAGAGTCTGAAGAGCAGCATTTCTTAGTCTCTTCCTGGAAATGACAGATTCTGGGGGGGGAGTCAATGAGGTTTTAAAAAAGAAAACAACTTTTAGATGTTTTTTCCCCCCAAATCTTTTAACTAATGTTGTGATGGGGGTAGGTGTTTGTAGAAGACCTTGTCTTGTTATCCAGTAAGGGCAATTTTAATGCTGCTCCTTTCCTGGAATGAATTACTGTTTTGAATTCCTGATCCCAGTTTCTTCTGCTTCAATCAAGTGTTCCCTTGAGGATCTATCAGCTGTGACTAGGGGCAGGGAAGAGTCCCAGAGGACGGACATGGCGGCTGCCCACCTCTCACATGTGTGTGGTTGTTCTCATAGAGGGTGGAAGCCTCGGCAGATGGGAAGCACCTTAAGTGTTGTCTATTATACCCAACCAGACTTTATGTGTAGGAGAAACAATTTGTTATTTAAAATCCCAGCAGACTGTAGCCGCTTCTGAATCCTAAGGAAATGGCAGGGTTTCTCTTTGGAATAGATGAGCCATTTAACTGTGAAAAAAAGATAAGCTTCAGGGAATGGCTTGGAAAGCATAGGAATGAGAAAAAGAATGAACTGCCTTTATCAATAAACAAGAATTTGGAGGTTCCAAGGGCTGGATAAGAGACGAGGAGGCCAGCTGTAATGAGGAAGCTAAGAATTTACAGAGTATACTCTGAAGCATGGCCAGTGGGCATAGTTGAAGGGCATTTATGATATATATAAACATTTTATATTATATAAACATTTTATTTTTTTATTTTTTATTTTATTTTTTAACATTTTGAATTAAATTAGCTGGGCAGTGCTATAGCATAATTTCCTGTCCCTCCCTAAAACCTCCTAGATGTCTGACCTATGTCCCGTCTTCAGTTTGTTGGCACTTCAGGTAGAGGAGGAGCTGATGGTTGGAGCAGTGTGAAGGGTGTAATGAAATGATCCTTTAAATTAAAAAAAAAAAAATTAGTGTTTATTTATTTTTGAGGGGGGGTAGGGCAGAGCACAAGTAGGGGAGGGGCAGAGAAAGAGAGAGACACAGAATCTGAAACAGGCTCCAGGCTCTGAGCTGTCAGCACAGAGCCTGATGCGGGGCCCTAACTCCGGAACCACGAGATCATGACCTGAGCCGAAGGTGGACGCTTAACTGACTGAGCCACCCAGGTGCCACTGAAGGATCCTTTTAAACCAACTAACAGAACACAAGGGACTCTAAATCAGAGCCAACCAGGAGAAAGATAAAAACTCCTCTCCCCTTTTCTGAGAAATCTCGGTAGAGGCTGGGAGAGACAGCAAATTTTCCTCTACTGGTGGAAGGGGAAAATTTCAAGAGCGGCTAACTCCAGATGAGTTTTGGGATAGAAAGGTAGGAACCATATATATATGTTGAAATAAAATGAATGTGGTAATGTGGAAGAATTTTTTGATTTTCCTTTAAAGGTTTCACTTGAACCTAACAGCATTTACAGCTTCATTTTTCTCTCAGGGAATGTGGAATACATGCTTGCGTGCATTGTCATAGTGGGGGTGGGGCGCTGGTAAAACTTCAAAATATGCACAGATTCTACCAGGAAAGTGGTTCACTGGGAGGAATCCAAACTGTGTTTCCAGGGCTGCTCTGTTCTAACACCATCACTTTCTTCACAGTAGGAGAGGACAGACATGTGATTCCCACCAGCCCTCTGGCTGCCATCCTTGTGTTGGACATTAAACTCAGAAGCAGAAGGAAAATAGCACTGTAGAAAATTCAAGCTAGTAAGTGGTTCTGAAAAAAATGTTTTGCTTCGTCAGTTTTCAATTTTTCATTCTGTGGAAGACGTTGAATTTCTAGGTGCCATTTTTAAAGGTGCCAAGAGGATCAAGGTAGTTCCACCAGGGTAATGAGTTCCTGTTATTGATGTCTTCATTTATTCATTCATTCTTTTATCAAGCATATATTTAATGCATATAATGCTTTTGAAAGATGCCGCATGCTGAATGCATAAAACGGCAGACTTTTAAGTAAGGTATTAAAATACTGAGATAAATGCTAATAGAAGGCCATATAAAGTGCTAAAGGGAACACAGAATACAGTCACATAAAATAGCTATGCCTAAAATTGGGGACAGGATACTATGGGGAAAGAGGAAAGAATTTTGTCTATAATTCATCCTACTTTTCTTCCTTACCACTTATCAGAAAAGATACTCATATTTCTTAACTGCTTCTAGGACTTTATGTCACTTCTTCTAAGATACTGTTTTTGTTACAGGAATCTCACAATAGATAATGGTTTATTTCTTGTAATTTTTTTCCAGTATTAGGCTTTTGTGGATTAGCCTTATGGCCCTGACAATAAGGCATACCATTGCCTCAGTGGGAAGTTTTTTTTTTTTTTTTTTGAGTTTCAGATATACCGTTGAAATAGAATTTAAGTATGTGGCATTTTAAGTATAAATTCCTGGCCATTAGGATAAATTTCAAGAACAGGCCTATAGAAGTATAACTGTAGCTGTGAAAAAAATGTTTCTACTCCTAACTTGAAAAGCCTACTATCTTGCCACTAGTTACTTTAATTCCTGTGTGTACCTTAGGCTGGAGAAATCTGGCTTTGTTGAATTCAACATCGAACATTGGTTTTAAAAGTCTACCTATTTTCCAACAACAAAGAAACAAACAACCTGACTCAAAACGGGCAAAAGACTAGACAGACAAGACATTTCTTCAAAGAAGATGTGCAAATGGCCAAGAAGCACATGAAAATATGTTTAATATCACAAAATATCAGGGAAATTGAAATCAAAACCACAATGAGATACTATGGCTTTCATACCTATTAGTATGGCTGTTGTAAAACAAACAAACAAACAAACAAACAAACAAAATAACAAGTATTGCTGAGGATGTGAATAAATTGGAATGCTTGTATACTGTTGGCAAGAATGTAAAATAAAACTGCTGTGGAAAATAGTTCCTCAAAAAATTAAAATTCCAAAACTAGAATTAGCATATGACCCAGACATTCCATTTCTGGGTATATACACAAAAAAATTGAAAACAGATCTTAAAAGGATTTGTACACCCATATTCACAATGGCATTATTCATAATAGTTAAAAAAGTGGAAGTAATCCTGGGTGCCTAAGTAGCTTAGTCAGTTAAACATCCGACTTCAGCTCAAGTCATGATCTCACAGTTTGTGGGTTCGAGCCCTGTGTCGTGCTCTGTGTTGCTAGCTCAGAGCCTGGAGTCTGCTTCTGATTCTGTGTCTCCCTCTCTCTTTCTCTCTCAATCTTTCTCTCAAAATAAATAAACATAATAATTTTTAAAAAGTGGAAGTAATCTACTTCCATTGATAGATGAATGGATAAGCAAAATGTTGTGTGTATATCACACACACACACACACACACACACACACACACACACAGGAATATTATTCAGCCTTAAAAGGGATGGAGATTCTGACATATTTTACAACATTGATGAACCTCGAGGACCTTATTCTAAGTGTAATAAGCCAATTACAAAAAGGCAAACACTGTATTGTTATTCCAATACTATGAGGTACATAGAATAGTCAAAATCACAGAGACAGAAAGTAGAACAGTGATTTACAGGGGAGGGGGAATGGGGAGGTGTTATGTGTCACAGGGACTTATATGTACAGAATTTCCATCTTGCAAGATGAAGAGAGTTCTGGAGATGGATGGTGGTGATGGTTGCACAGCAATATAAATTTACTTAATGCCACTTAACTATTCATTTAAAAAGGGTTAAGATGGTAAATTTTATATTAAATGTATTTCACTACAATAAAAAAATTAGAAAAAGAAAAAAATTCTACCCATTTGCTTTCTGAAATGGTTAACTCTTGTTTGGGAGTAATCACAAACCTGTTGTTTTCTGATTCAGATCTCAAATGCTAATAGTAAATTCTACATAGTGCTTTTAGTTAGGCTATGTTAATAACAAGGAAATAGTCCGACCTAAGCTATTTGTAGTGGGTACTATGGTGTGCCACACATCTCTCCTAGAAGACCAAGAGTCACATTGCCCTGGCTGCTGGGAGTGTTGGCTCCCTGTGGCTCATAGTTGATTCCCCACCCCAGGAATTGCCCTCAGCAGAAAGGGGCTGCATCATTTAGGGTTGCACCTTCTCCATGTATCTGACTGGTTGATACATGCCTGGAGCTGTTTTGCCCCAGCTTGGGACAACCTCTGAAGGACTATCTATCTGTAACAGAGAACAATATACCATTCAAGAATAGCTCCTGGCATGCTGCGGGGCCTTGGTACAGATGGTGAGGATGAAACGGGGCTCAGAGTTGTCCATTAGGAGCTAGGTTTGGTCAGAGCCACCAGGTCACCATTGAACAGGATTGGCAGCAATTTATCAAATGATAGTAACAATACATTCAAAATCAGGCACTAACAGGGCCAGAAGGCATGTCAGTGTAGAAACCCATGTCATCCACCACTCTTGCTCTGGCATTAGTCCCTTAGCTTACTCCTGTGGCCTTGTGCGGGCATGTTTTATAACCAACTAATGAGGAAGAAAAAAGCCTAGTTTGGTTTATGGATAATTTGGCTTATTACATGGATGTAAGTTGAAAATAGACTGCTGCTCCATTATAGCACCACTTGGATGTGGCTTTAAAAGATAGCAATGGAGGGGCGCCTGGGTGGCTCAGCTGGTTGAGTGTCCGACTTTGCTCAGGTCATGATCTCGCAGCCCATGAGTTCGAGCCCCGCATCGGGCTCTGTGCTGACAGCTCAGAGCCTGGAGCCTGCTTCAGATTCTGTGTCTCCCTCTCTCCCCATCCCCCACTCATGCTCTGTCTCTAAATAAGTAAATAAATAAATAAACATTAAAATAATTAAAAAAAAAAGATAGCAATGGAGAAAAATCCCTGCAGTGGTAAGTACTTTGTGACAAGAGAAGTGTGCTTTGGTAAAGATATATTTGTAGATCCCTGAGTGGTGGCAAATGGCTTGTTGATAAAGCAGGGGCTGGAAGGGACAATGATTTGAAAATAGGGGCAAGGAGATCTGAGGGTGTAGGAGTAGGTACAAAGTATAAAGATCTTTGTAGCTATGTTAATTCCCATTAGAGACCATCCCCTATAGGATAGATATGAACAGCCAAGTAAATTGAACAACCTGCCAGTCAATGTCAACCAGGCTCTATCATCCTCTACTCCAAATGCTGGCTGAACAGAGTCATCACTGTGATGGGGCAGAGGCTTATGCATGGGTCTCAAAGCACAGATTGCCACTTACAAAGGTTGATCTAGTTGCTTTTGCCTTGAATGGCCAATATGCCAATCACAGAGATCAACATTGAGACCTAAGTATAATACAATCCCTTTAGGAAACCAATAAGCCATGCGATGGCAGGTTCATTACCTGGAACTGTTTCTACTGTGGAAGGGAAAGCTACTCATCTTGACTAGAGATGACACATATTCTAAGTATGGATTTGCTTTTCCTATTTTCAGAACCTCACTGTCTAGGGGCTTATATAATGTTGGATCTACCAGCATAGTAACCTATATCACATCACATCAGACCAAAGGAACCACTTTATAGTAAAGTAGATGGACATTGGGCATGTGACCATGTGACCCAATTATGCTTTAACATACCATGCTATCCAGAATATCCTGACCTGACAGACTGATAAAATGGACCTTTGAAGACTCAACTGAGATGCCAGTTTGAAGGTGAAACTCTTTGAGGATAAGGCACTATTCTCCAGTATATGTTTATGTACCATAAATCAACAACCAAGTTCAGAAATAGAAGTGGCCCTGTTTACTATAACTCTTAATGATCCACTTGGATAATTTGTGCTTCTTTTTCTTGTGATTTTAAGTATGGAACTTTCCCTCAGGGAACACAAAAAAGAGCTCCTTTAAACTTTCAGCAATAGCTGCCACATGGTTACTTTGGATTTCTTGTGAGACAAGGAAGAGAATCATCATATTGGCAGGGAAGTTGACCTTGATCATCAAGAGAAAGTAGAGTGGCTGTTACATGACAGCAGCAAGAAGAACATAGGTAACACCTAGATAATCTACTGGGTCATCTCTTAATACTCTGCTGTTCAATTTCAGTGACAGAGGAGTATAACAACCATGGACTAAAAATGGCCTGGTGTCTAGAGGCTCAGATCCCTAGGGATGAGTGTCTGGATTGCCTGAAGGAGTACACTGTTTATACCACAGAATTGTGAGATGAGTAGTAGATGAGGAATAAGATAAGTATCACTTAACGCTGTTAAGACTGGCTACAATGGTTGCTATGATTTGTTCTTTTGTCAGCTTCCCTGGGAAAAAAAAGGACCAATTAAATTTCTGAAGGAGTTCTTCCAAGGTGGAGTGGACTTACTATATGATGCACGTAGATGTAAGTGGTACAAGGGTGAGCTATAATCAGTGCTATGTGAGCCTTCCAGCTGCTCCTTTTAGGACTTGAGACACTCATTCTCTAGCTGGGAGGAATTTTGGCTGCTCATGGTTCCCAACTGAACTCCTCCTGGGAATTTTCCTTGCCAGTGGGAGCTATCTCACCATGGTACTTATCCCTCTCTGGGAAAGACTTTGCCTAGTGACTGGTCCATGCAGAGAATATAAAGATCCAGGCCCCTTTACTTCAATTCTGGCCAACTCTGAAGGGCCATCCCAGCTTCAGAGCTCCTCCCAGGATTGGGTGAGGCTCCTGATACACCAGTATTGCAGTTCAAATTCTCACTCTCCTTAATCTGGCTTCTCTCATTTCTTTAGAGGTGTTGTTTTCTAGAGCACTTTCCATTCAACTCCCCCCACACAAATCTCTGCCACATAGCATGTTTCCCTTGGAATCTGACCCAGGTGATTGGAATCTGACCTAAGGTGATTTCAAGTGTGCACAGAACTCAAACTCAGGAAAGGCTGAACTCTCCAGATTCAGGAAGCTGAGAAAGTATAATACAGCTAAGCCATGTGGAACCAGTTTCCAGAAGTAGAGGGTTTAATCTCATTTCAGGCATTTGCCATTAATGTGAATTAGCCATGCTATTTGAGTCTGCTCCTCTCTGCATCTGTTTGCATCCACTTATCAAATTCTTTATATATTCCCAGGCCAAATAGTATAAAGAGGGATCCATATCTCCCTCCAAAATAATGACTTTATAGTGGAGAAATCTGGCAGATACCAACTTGACTGTGTGATCAGGGTGCACATTACCTTGGGGCAGGTAAACATCATGTGTCTCCAAGTATGATGCACTGAGAAGAGCACACTGTCATTTCTCTGACACTGTTGCCATGGATGCTGGGCCTGATTGTGGCCAAGAGTAAACAGTGGCTAGACCTAGGTTTGGGGTCACCTTATAGAATAAAAGACCTGTATTCCTTTGTTTGTTTGTTTATTTGTTTGTTTCAAGCTTTATTTAAATTTCAGTTAACATAATGGCAATATTAGTTTCAGGAGAATTTAGTGATTCATCACTTATATATAATACCCAGTGCTCATCACCAGTGCTCTCCTTAATTCCCATCACTCATTTAGCCCACCCCCCTTCCCACCTCCCTTCCAGCAACCCTCAGTTTGTTCTGTATAGTTGAGAGTCTGTTTTATGGTTTGCCTCTCTCTCTCTCTCTTCCTCCTATGTTCACCTGTTTTGTTTCTTAAATTCTACATATGAGTGAAATCATATGGTATTTTTCTTTGATTGACTTATTTTGCGTAACATAACACACTCTATATCCACGTCATTGCAAATGGCAAGATTCCATTATTTTTGATGGCTGAGTATATTTAATTACATATATGTATATATATATATATATACACACACATATACACACATAGACACCCTATAACCCTACAACTTCATTATCCATTCATCAGTTCATGGACATTTACATTTGAGCTCTTTTCATAATTTGGCTATTGTTGACAATGCTGCTATAAGCCTTAGGGTGCATGTATCCCCTTGAATCAGCATTTTTGTATCCTTTGGGTAAAGACCTAATAGTGCAATTTCTGGATCATAGGGTAGTTCTATTTTTAACTTTCTGAGGACCCTCCATACTGTCTTCCAGAGTGGCTACACCAGTTTGCATTCCCACCAACAATGTAAGAGTGTACCCCTTTCTCTGCATCCTCACCTATGTCTGTTGTTTCCTGCGTTTTTAACAGGTGTGAGGTGGTATCTCATCCATTCTAACAGATGTGAGGTGGTATCTCATCATGGTTTTGCTTTGTATTTCTCTGATGATGAGTGATGTTGAGCATCTTTTCATGTACTTGTTAGCTATCTGGATGTCTTCTTTGGAAAAAATGAAAAAGACTTGTACCCCTGAAGACTATGAAGGATGAGAGTTAGGAAAAGACTAAGAAACTATTCCAGATTGAAGGACACTAAAGACACAAAAGTAATGGGTGTTTACAGGTATAATCCTAGATTAGACACGAAAAGGAGCCATTATTAAGACAGATGGCAAATTTGATGGCAGTAGATGGCACCATTGGAATGGTGTCTGTAAATTGAATGGTAGTGTATCAATGTTTATTTCCTTACTGGAAGGAGTGTATGGTATTAATATAGGAGAGTATCCTTGTTTTGGAGGAAGGGGGTACACACCGCAGTACTTAAGGGTATTGGGTCAATAAAACATCTTTCTCTAAAGAAAGAGAAATGAGGCAAATGTAAAATTTAACAATCAGGGAATCTGCGAAAGGTATGCAGGAGTTCTTTGTACTATTCTGATAAATTACCTGTAGGTTTTAAACTATTTCAAAACTTAACAGATTTAAGTTAAAGAGGAGAATCTGATTGGCTCAGCTCATAACCATCCCTTCAGTTTACACTGATCCTTCCAGTTTCCTCATTGGACAGTGTCAGTAAATGGATGGCTAGTTTCAGGATGCTGGTTGTTTTTGGTCTTGTCAATATGGCCATAGTGGAGTGCCATCATCAAACATGAAATGTTTGCCTAAGTTCCCTCAGTAGAGCCTGGGCCAGGGGACACTGTGAAGGGTGTTTAGTATGTTTCACAACAAAGAACTTGAAATCTTTCTCTTCATTAAAACAATAAACATTTTTTCAGGATACTTACATTCCCAGTAGTGTGCTTTTTTGCCTACCAGATTTTACATTCAGACAGATCCTTGTTTGGATATCAGCTCAACTACTTTGTGATCTGTTTATTATTAGGGTCCTTTTCATAGAATAGGTATAAATATGCCCAGCTAGTGGGAGTTTGTGATACGTAAATAAGTAATGGAAATAAAGTGCTCAGCATAATCCCTGGCATATAGTAAGCCCTCAATAAGTCATAGGGGTGGTGGGTGATTGTAGGTTTTATTTTCATTACCTGCCATCCTTCAGCCTGGGAAAATGTTGTTGTTGTTGTTGTTGTTGTTGTTGTTGTTGTTTTCATTTTAATTATATTTGAGTGGTAAACCTTTGACACTTCTTTCAAGGAGAAAGATTTGTTTTGTAAACTGTCAGCCAGTTTTTTCCTTCTCTATGCTCTTAGGTCTGTAGTCAATGTTTTTCAATTTCTAGAGGTTAAATGAGGACACCAAAATATTGTTAGTACAGTATTTAGTTCCAAGCCTTTTGGTTCTATTTGGTTAAGTGCTTTATGATCCATTTTATTTGTTAGTCCCAACACAGTCTTATGAGGTCCATGATCATTTTTATTTTTACTCCATAGGTGGTTTTTAATTAGCTAAAGTGAGTTCATGTAACCTCAAGAAGGTCAGTGGTAATGCTTAACTTCAGTTCTTTCAAATCCTAGAATTTTACTTGGTTCTCTGGGGCTTCCCATTTCTCTTGATTTCTGTGTGTTTGACATGGTTATAGATGTAGGCTATTTATTGTTCAAAAGAAAAAAAAAAGCAAAGAAAGCCATGTGACTCTTTAATGAAAGAAGTTAAATCAAGCAAGACCCCATAAGCTCAGCATTAAATTACATTGACTTATTTTTTTTTTTAATTTTGCCTTACGAAAGTCACTTTTTTGAGACTTTCTCTTTTGTTCTATATTCTCTCCTTTGCAAATCCATTAAGCATCAGACCACTCAAATAATTTGAATATTCAATATTTGACATTTTATGAATTGACTGGTCACTATGAATTATGGAATCTTTTTCTTGGCTAGTCCTTTTGTTCTGCTTTCAGGACAATGTCACCACCTGCACTATTCTCACCTATTGAAGGAAATGAGAGAATTTCAGAGGTAATGCATTTGGAAATGTAGCTAATACTCTATAATGCTACGTGATTTTGAGATCTTAAAATGAAGCCTTGGTTCTTCAGAAGCCCTGGAGAAGGGATTTTCTGGAAGAGGCTTTTCAGAAATGTGAGGCAGGGGCACCTGGGTGGATCAGTTGGTTAAGTGTTTGACTTCAGTTCAGGTCATGATCTCACGGTCTGTGGGTTCAAGCCCCATGTCGGGCTCTGTGCTGACAGCTCAGAGCCTGGAGCCTGTTTCAGATTCTGTGTCTCCTCCTTTCTCTGCCCCTCCCCTGCTCATGCTCTCTCTCTCTCTCTCTCTCTCAAAAATAAATAAACATTAAATAATAATAACAATAAAAAATGTGAGGCAAATTTCTGAAAGTCAAAGAGTTAATGAAAAGGTAATGGTTCTTGATTCCACCTTGTTCTGTTCCCTGGTCCTGAAATACAGAGCCAACCACTTTCAACTCTTTTTTACCTTCTTATTTCTGAATAATAAATAAATAATGTTATTTCTTGATTATTTTAAACTTTGAACATGATCTAATGAAATGGATTATGTTGACTTTTTAGAGATTCTTATCAGTCATATTTTACTGGGTAACAAATTACCTTAAAACTTGGGACATTAAAGCAACAATCATTTATTTTCTGAGTTTCTCTGTGTCAGGAATGTGAGTGCAACTTACCTGGGTGCCTCTAGATCAAGGCTTCACTGATTCCCATTGGCTCAGAATGTGGTTTCATCTTCTGGTAGAGGAACCAATTCCAAGCCCACTCGGGTTGTTCTTGGAAAAATTATGTTCTGCAGGTTGTTGGACTGGGGATCTTATCTCATTTCTCAATGTTGGATAGGGACCTCCTTCCATTCTTTACCATGTGAATCTCTCCATAAGGCAGTTCACAACATGGAAGCAGGTTTCCTTCAGAATGAGCCAGGGAGAAAGAGTATGAAAGTTGGAAGCCCCAGTTTTCAGTATTTTTATAATCTAATGTCATTGCATACCTTCTGCCATATATATGTATATATGTACTATATATATTATATGTATATATAATCTGCTATATTCTGTGAGTCAGAAAGTCAAGCCCCCACTCAAATGGAGGAGATCAAACGAGGGCTTGAATACGAGAAGGCAAGGACTATTGGGACCCATCTTAGAGAGTGCCTTCCATAGTTCATCATCTGCATCCCAATAATCCATGTCCATCCCATGTGCAAATACATTCACTCCCAACCCATATCTCCCAAAGTTTCATTACATTATAGCATCAGCTCGAAGTCCAGAATTTTATCAAATTAGGTTCAGCTATGGATAGGATTCATCATCAGATATAGTTCCTTAAATGCATCTCCTCAGGTACATTTCCCTTCAATCTGTAAAGCTGCGAAACTAAAGAGACAAATTACTTCCTCCCTCCTGCCTCCGCCAATGCACAATGGTGGGACAGACATAAACTATTTTTTTAAAATAAAATTTACCATTAAGAAAGGGAGGGGTGGGATACAGAAGGGAGTTGTTGATAGGATTCTGAAATCCATCTCGGCAGGTGTTCGGTGATTAATTAAGTCTCAGGGTCTGGAATAATTCTTCATGGCTTTTGGCTCTGTTCTCTGGGTTTGTAGTTCCACCTCTTAGTCATCCTTTTTTTTTCATTATGAAAGGCATCACGTGTTTACATTTGAGTAGTTTTCACTACTTGTCCAGGATTTTGACCTTGCTCCTATTGCTTTCTATGTCATAGATTCCTCCTTTATCTCCTAATTCTTGTATTGCCAACTTTCAATTCAATGTCTAAGCTATTGAGTCTCTTTGGTAAAGCCTGGACCACACAGACCTACTTACAAAGGAGGTTGGAGACTTAAAATTCTTAAGTTTCTATGGTGGAATGCTGAGTCTTCTGAAAGTCAAAAGTTTAAGAATTTCCTCCATTTAGAGGAGGAGTTTAGATGCTAGTCAGTCAAAAGAATTATAAATGTTTCTTGACGCCATCTTTTGTGCCTAAGAAATGCATTGGCTTATATATTTATCTCCAAAGTATCCCGGTCTTTATGCGGATACTTTACAACTATTATTTTTATTTTATTTTAAATCCACAGAGATAAAGCTCAGAACAAAGCACCCTGGTAAAGTACAGAGGAAATTATTTGCCAACTTCACCATGATTCTAGTCCTTAGATTCTTGTCTGTCTGATGTTCCGTCTGCCTCAAACTATCTTTCTTAACTTTTACCTGACTTCTACTTTCTACTTGCTTATTAAAACTCAGCTAAAACATTACCCCTTCCTTAATTATTCTTATTTAGAGACACTCTTCTTCATGCTTCCCATAGCATTCTTTAGAACAGCAGTCACTTGAAACAACTTTTTTTTTAATGTGGAAAATGAAAGTTTAGTAATCAGTGCCACTTACAGTCACTCAAAAACAAATTCTAACCAAACTGTACAGAACCTATATGTTGAAAATTATAAAATAGTAATGAAAGATCAGGAAGTACATAAATAAATGTAGTGTCATAATGTGTACTGTTTTCATGATGCCACTTCTCAACAAATTGATCTACAGGAAACAATATATTCGAACAAATGAATGTTCCGGAGTAAAACATTGCACATATAGCTTTCTTCAGAGTATAAATGAAATAACACCATTATTAAAACTATCTTTTTTTTTTTTTTACCACAAGGATGTTAAAGTTAAAATGGAATAAATACAGTAAGGACAGCAAAACAACATGTACTATTTCTCAGTCACTGGGCTAAGAGCTTTCCATGGGTTGTTTAATTCTCACAGTACTCCATTGGCTTTACTATTATTTTTTCAATTTCCTTATTGTGGTAAAATACATATAATACAAAATTTATGTCAATCATTTTAAATATATATCTGAATTTAGTTTTAAGCCTATGGTTTATTGGTAACAAATACATTCATATTGTTGTGCTACCAGCACCACCATTCATCTTCAGAACTCTTTTCATCTTGCAAAATGGAAACTCTTTGTCCATTAGATAATAGCTTCCTATGCCCCTTCCCCCCAGTCCCTGGAAACTGCTATTCTACTTTCTATCTCTGTGATTTTGACTACTCTAGGTACCTCATATTAATGGAATCATTCAGTATTTGTCTTTTTTGATTGGCTATTTCACTCAGTGAAATAATATTCTCAAGATCCCTTCATGTAGAAGCATATTTCAGAATCTCCTTCCTTTTCAAGGGTGAATAATATTCTGTTGTATGTATGTATCACAGTTTGCTTATCCATTCATCTGTCAATGGAAATGTGTTGCTTTCACATTACAGCCATTGTAAATAATGCTGCTGTCAACTTGGGTGTACAAACATCTCTTTGAGAGATATGTGGCTTTTGCTTTAGTCTTTAGGATGATTGTTGATTAGTAGCTTCCACTGGAATGACACTTGTCCATAATAACCAAGTAAACATTATAACAGCTAGGTCTTAGTGGCAAACAAAATTTCACTCAAGTGATACAGGATATTTTACTGGAGAGAGTACTTATATTTGGATGTAGGTGATTAAGGGAACTTAATAATAAGGAGTGTTGAGATACCTGGACATTAGTAGCAGCAGAAAGCAGTTATCATCTTTAGTCCTGAGTAGACAGGGCAAGAAAATGATATTAACAGAGTCTAGTAAGAGCTGGAGCTAAAGGCAAAGAACCACAGACAGTAGCTGAACCCATGGAAAGGTATATGTAGCTCCTGCTGTAAAACTGGCCCAGAGTGTGTGGTTATAGGGATAAAATACCTCAACTTCTTTCTTTTGTCCTCTGATCTTTTGTCAGTAAACCCCATTGGTTGAGCCCAATCAGAAGTCAGCTACCAAGAACTAGCTGTCCAGGGTGATGCAACCTTATACTAGTCAGCCTCATGGGGAAGGAGCAGGACAGAGAAGGACAAAAAATAGATGAATAAGGATCCTTCTTTCAATAAACAATTTAAAATCTATGGGGTACCTGGGTGGCTCAATGGGTTAAGCGTCCGACTTTGGCTCAGGTCATGATCTCGTGGTTCATGTGTTTGAGCCCCGCATCACGCTCTGTGCTGACAGCTCAGAGTTTGGAGTCTGCTTCAGATTCTGTGTCTCCCTCTTTCTGTTCCTCCCCCACTCATGCGCGCACTCTCCCTCTGTCTCTCTTTCTCTCCCTCAAAAATAAAACAACAACAACAACAAAACAATTTCAAATCTTAGAATTTACAGACAGGGATACTTGGCTTACTTTTCTTATGTAATTGAAGGAGTTTCATCCAATCTTTTCTATCTACTTAGATGCAGGGAAATGTACATTGTTCATGAACTTTCTTTGTTTTTCATAGCGATATGTTTTTAGAAGCTGGATCAGAAGGTAGAATGGCCAGAAATGGATCATTTAACACTTTATGCTAAAAGACATGAACATTTAAAATTTACTTATATCAAACTCACTACCAAGAAAGAATCGAAGACTGCTCTCTATAGGCTATAGTCATAGCTTTTGTCTCTGGACAGTGTTCATGCATGGGTGAGGAGAAATGCTGACTGAGGAGAAAAAAGTCAGCTGAAATTGAAGAGAATCTGTCAAAGTGATGAAAAATGAACTGCATGGGCTTTTAGACACACTGCATGACCAGATGGGTAAAATTAGAGATTGTTTGAAGAAGCTTCTATAGAGGAGCTGTGATTGAATAAAATCATTTTGTTATGTTCTAAATGTATAAAGTGGTGTATATTTATGTACATTTCTGGGGGATGGGTGTAAAGAGAATGGAAATTAATAATACTGAAGGCAACACACAGAGAAAGTGTAAGAATATCTAACAGCTTTCCATTATCTAGGAAGATAAGTGATATTCTCAAGAAATGCATGGTGAAAGAATTTTTATATTCATAGAAACTTTCACCATATTTTTTGACTTTTTTCCCCATCTGGCAGAACCTCCATAAATATCTCATCAATTGTCCAATTCTCCAGGAAGGCAATATCAGAGTATAGGCAATTATAGGGCTGGATTTGCACATAAGAGAGACAGAGATAGATTCAGATTCTGACCCAAGTTTAAATTTCAACAGAACTTCCTGCCTCTAAGCTCAGTACTGAATAAGTAGATCTTGCTGCCTTTCAATGAATTTTTACTACATCTCCCCTTTTGATGTAAACACGCATGTCCATCATATCTTCCCAACACAATTTGCCATGGGTGACCCTATTTCAAAGCAATGTTTGCTTAGCAAAGGTAGTTTACCCTGGTAAAGTTTTCTAAATAATTCATAGATGATTTCTAACAACTGAGAAAGAAATGTTGGTCTCCATGTAAAAAAAAGTGTATAGTCAATATCTATGTTTAATTAGACAAGAAGTACCTTTATCAAAGGGTATATTATATAACTAAAATTTAGAAATAATTAGTGCAATTCTCATAATGCCATTAACTGTCACATAAGATGACAAATAATTACAAAATCCTTTCCTAATGAAAATTATTCTATAGCTTAGAACACTCAGCTTCCTGGTGATGAGATTATTGAGAAATTGGACCCATCTGTATTGATACAATCAGTGACCATTTTAACAACTTATAAATCTGTCCTTAAAGTAATATCCTATCAAATTACTCCTGCTCACTTACACACATAAAATAAAAATTAAAAAGTGGAATGAGAAAGAAGCAAAAAATTCCGAATCAAGAGATCTTGGCAGTTGATCCTTTGTCACTAACAACCTGCAGGACTGCTTAGAAATCATCTGATTTGAAAATTTTGTTGTGATTCTGTGACAACAGTGAGACAATTAAGTCCCCCAACACTTGCCTTAATGAAATTAAGGATTCTTTGATGTCCCTAAATATATAAACTAATAGTTAATTTAGAACTCTTTATTTACCATGTTTTTTTTTAAATGGATTGTGAAAAAGTCAGTCCTTAAACAAATCAAATTTTGTATGAATGATTGTAACCATTATCCTTTTTCCTAATGTGAATATCTTTAGTCTTCTCAACCACTTGAAATTCTTAAAAGCTTCATATTTTTTTGCTTTTGGTCCTTTGCTCATAATTTTCCCATTCCCTGTGTCCTGCCTTCACCTGGATAAATCATACTCATCCTGAATCCCCTTCAAAACTGGCTTAAGTGGGCATGAATGAACCTTCACAATTGTAGAGGCAGTATGTCTGTGCCAGGGTAGGCTAGGTTTCTAATAGTAATAAATAATCCCACATTCTCAACAGTCTTAACATAATAAGTCTTTAATTTGCACCTATAGTACACATCCAATGCTTGTTCATAGAAGGCTTATGTTCATTGTAACTACTCAGGGACCCTGGTAATGGAAGATTTACTTGCTATACATTTCCATCACCTCAGGAGTGAATTGTGCCCTGACTCCTGACATCTCTAGTGGAAATGAGACATCATTAGTACTTGTTTATCATTGGACAAAGCAAGCACATGGCCACCCTTTTCGAACTTCAATACTTGTTCAATGGCACTAGTGACAACCAGCTATCACAGTGGTAAAGAGTCAAAGTTTAGCATCCAACGACTTGGGCTCAAGTTCTGTTTCTAATCCTTGATGGCTGTAATTTTTGGCAAGTTATTTAATCTTTTTTTTTGTCTCTGTTTCCCATCTATATATGTTGCTTATAGTAGTACGTTCTCATTGGGTTTTGAAAATTAATGAGTTAATACATGTAAAACATTTAACAACAGTGCTTGACATTACATTAAATCAGGATTAGTTATCATTTTATCCCATATTTAGCTTTTACTGCTTTATAATGTAACTTGTTTACATAATCATTTCCCCTACAGGAGTGTTCTCTGTGTTAGTGGGAATCTCCTTTCTGAGCCTAGTGACTTTAGAGCTTGCAGAGTAGGAACACAACAGATATTTTATTCCCTTTGAGTTTTCAGATGTCTATATTAGCCCTTTCAAATTAAAATGCTGCTTATGAAATTACTGCCTCTGTGCAGCCAGTTGCACTTAGTGACATGTAGAAATTAATTTAGCATTCTTATATACTCACCAACTGCAGAGTGCCTTATCCATGGAGATAATTTGGTTTAGTTAGGAAACTTAAAGAAGTAAACAACTGATTTCTACCTGTGTATCTTTTATTTCTTTGTTATTGGAGGGACTTGTAAAAGAAGAAAAAGACTCGTAACCCTCACTGCTTCATTAAAGATAAAATAGTTCTGTCGACCTAAAAATGGAAAATACTTTCTTCCTCCAAATATTTTCCGTAAACTTTCATGAACAATATATGAATTACATACAGCAGAGTTTAAATGACATGTGAGTAACAAGAACATATCAAACTTCAATGCAATTTCACTCACAATTTGATTTGGCAAGGCAAGAAAAATAGGTTGCTTAAAAAACTGTCAGAATTGCAGTCCAGGGTTGTTGACAGCTGTGAAGAAAAGTTGAATAACGCTGTGCTGAAAAGGTCAACGTTTCTTGTTGATATCGGTTGGTCGGATGGGAAGGCCTCTGGGATTGTCAAGTGCCCCCTCCTGGGACATATATTGCACTGAAAGTTTAGAGGTTAGACTCTCTGAGATAAGGAGTAGGACTTGTTTTCTTACAATAGTCCTGAACTCAGAGGTCATTCGTGAACTCTTTTGAATCACTTTTCCCCCAAAGGCTCAAGTAAAGAATGTGGGTTAATAAAACTGGTAATCGTAAGGTTTGCAGGAGACGGGGGGATCATTATTCTATGGCTTTTAAATGAGTTTCAAAGCGTGTTTGGAGAGAAACTAAAAATACAGAAGAACTAGTGAAGAGAATTTGGCCAAAAAAAAATAAAGAAAGAAACAACATTGGCAGTTCTTTTTTTTTTTTTTTTTTTCATTTCAAACTCTATCACTGTGGATCACCTTCCTTTAACTTTAATTACCATTTTCCTTTCTAAGCCTCATGACTTTGGGTATATATTCCAAATAAAATGATGGGCTATTGTCAAATAATTTCAGTGCTTGATGTGAAAAGTAAATAATCCTAATATTAAAATGACAACCAGTTAACAAGAAAATATATATTTTGGCCAAGAAATCTTTCTGATCTGCGGCATTCCTTAGTGTTTTGGATCCCAGGAGTTGAGAACATTTTGTGGCATGCATCATTAACCCTAGTAAAGTACTTTGATGTAGTGTTCCTTTCATTTAATAGATATGGATATTTCCACTGTAAAACTATTATCATTGGAACAATAATCGTTGGGACTGATAAAACAATCATCTGTATTTTCCATTAAAAAACACACCAACAAGTTTCAAGGTTGATGGCTTAAATCATTTTTTTTTTTAAACTTTTTATCCTGCAGTTAGTATTGTGAAGACTCTGATTAGATCATAATTTCCACATTGTGGGCCGGTAGCAAAACCAGGCTACTCTGCTATGTAAAAACCCAGCTTAGGGGCTCCTGGGTGGCCCAGTCGGTTAAGCATCCCAACTTCGGCTCAGGTCATGATCTTGGGGTTCATGTGTTTGAGCCCCATGTCGGGCTCTATGCTGACAGCTCAGAGTCCGGAGCCTGCTTCAGATTGTGTGTCTCCCTCTCTCTCTGCCCCTCTCCTGCATGTGCTCTGTTTCTCTCTTGCTCTCTCTCTCAAAAATAAGCATAAAAAACACAGCTTAATATGGTGGTAGTAGAAAGCTTAACCACAGAATCGTCACCAGCTCTCATGCAGGTTGTGTTTCCACCTTCTTGACATTCTCAAAGCCCTGTGAGTTGGCTGCAGGCTGCCATGAATTGCGACAACTGAATCCTTAAGTTGTCAATTTTGTTACAGTCTTGCATACGGAGTCTTAGTACATACAAATTAATTATATTCATTATAAAAATACTTATTGATTCTTATCATTATGTTCCTGGCCCTTTCCCCATCATTTATATGTGTTACCTCATGGAACATTCAAACCAACATTATGAGGTACTCCTTTTTTAAAGTTTATTTATTTATTTTGAAAGACAGAGAGAGAGAGGGAGAGAGAGAGAGAGAGAGAATGCTAGCAGGGGAGGGGCAGAGAGAGAGTGGGAGGGACAGAATCCCAAACAGGCTCTGTGGGGCTCAATCTCAAGGACCATGAGATCATGTCCAGAGCCGAAATCAAGAATTGGATGCTTACCCAATTGAGCCACACAGGCCCCTATTATGAGGTACTTTTGTCCCTATTTTACAGATGAGTTAACAGGGGCACAGAATGGTTTTCCTTAACTTGTCAAATCATCATGCTAGTAAGTGGTAGGGCCAGATTAAACTCCAAGCAGTCTTGTTCCAAAGCCATTGGTTCATGTTCTAACCTATGTTGTCAGTCTTGGCTTCCTGACTCTGGACCATGTGAATGGACTCCTGAAAAACTTTGTGTTCTAGAACTGTATTTATTTGTAGTACTTCTTCATGTAGTAACTAATTACCTGAATATGATTATATTTGATCAGGAAGCCTCCCTAGATTGAAGAATAATACTACAGTAGGAATGTAATACAGCTTTAATCCATTGGAATGAAAATCTTTTATTTCACAATGAATAGAATGATTTTTGCCAGGGGCTGGAGGGGTAAAAGAAAAGGGGAGTGTAGGTCAAAGGATCCAAATTGTCTGTTATAAGAAGAATAAGTTCTGAGAATCTAAATAACAGCATGGTGACCATAGTTAACAATTTGGCATTGTATACTTGAAATTTGCTGAGAGAACATCTCTCAGCCTTCTAACCACACATTGACACAAAAAGAGTCAACTGTGTGAGGTGATAGATGTGTTAATTATCTTAATCTTGGTAATCATTTCACAATATATATGTATATCAAGTCATTACATATATATATATAATAAAAAATATATATAAAATCATATTTGTCAATTATTCCTCAATAAAGTTGGGTATTTTACTCTCCGGCACCCCCACCTCACCTCAAGTCTGTTCTCTAAAACAGTGTTTGGTACATTAAATATTTTTCTTTGATATTTTGTAAGAGGTTTGTAGAAGTGAATAATAAAACCCTTTAATTCTTAGCATTTAAATAATGACAAAGTTGATGTTCATATATATTTATCTACATCAGGTAACTAATTTGTTGCTTCAATGATTTCTTCTCACAGACTAGATAGGAATAAACTACCAATTGTTTTTGACTTACTTTTTTTACTTTTTATAAAGTGAGAATAGGGATGGAGGTCAGGAGTCAGAAACTAGCATTTTAGTTTCTCTGTATATTAGTGGCCTGTCACATTTTGGATATGAAAAGCATAAAATGACATTGTGAAATTCTCTTTTGTTATCAAAATAGTCAATAATCAATAAAAAGAAACTTAAATATACATTAATTGAAAAAATTACCTAATTTATTTTTCTGGTTATAAGTTAATAGAATACATGATATCTAGTTCTCTGTATCTCTAGAATGGATGAGGATTTTTATAGACTCGAATGAAAGGGATGAGAATCTGGGTAAAGAAGCTAAACAATGATTTTTCTCAAAATAAGAATAAAAACCCCTAAAAGTAAAATTGTGCATTAGTCCAGCACTCACTTTGTGCAGTCAAATATCTAATTACATCGCTTTGCCTTTCCATTTGTAATATTCCAGGCAGGTGGCCTGCTAGCTGATGTTTATCATAATTACACTTCTTCTTACCACCTGAGTAGAAAACTACTGAAATGTTGCACATAAATCTTTCAATGTAATAAAATTGTATATCAGGACATACATATAGGTAGAGAAGATGTGAACAGAGCACTATATATATTACTAACAGCGATTATATATAATTTCTTGACAGATTAGCAGTGTTGTTCCCTTTCCCTTACCTCTACTCTCTGGACAAGAGTAGAGTAGATGTTCAAGGTCACTGTCATTCATTTTTCACAGTCTCAGGGACCTTTGAATGTTTCAACATAACCAAGTAGCCATACCATTTTAAAGGTCATTAACATCCCTATTAAGCTCTTGAGAATTTTGACCTTTCTTAAATGTCAGAAAAAGGATATTCTGCAGATAAATTGTGATCAACTAGATGCACAATATACCAAGTATTTGGGTTCTTCTGTCTACTTCAGATCCCATGGGAGGTGATGGATTAAAATGAAATGTTGTTTTCTATTATGTCAGAGTATTTGATAATTTGCCTGGTGGCTCTCTTGGCACAAGAAGTGTTACAGGTCTGACACTGGTGATCACAGGATTGTATTTATCTCAACCAGTCCCTATATTTTACAAATGAAAAAACTGAGGCTCAAAGAAAGGAAATGATTTGCCTAAAATCAGACAGCCGGTTATTAGCAGAGCTGGGAATAGAATCCTGGTCTTCTGACTCCTAGCTTGATAGTCTTTCTACTTTATCACGCTGAACTGCACTTTTTCTCCCTTGTACACTTCTGTCTTTTTATGCCGTTCATTATATGCTGAAGTTCCAAGCAGAGGAATTGAATTTTTCATGATAATTTTAATAAGGTGCCACAAAACATGAAATTCACATTTGAATCGCAATTTTTCTTCTTAGACTATAAAGAGTGTTGAATAGTAAAGACAAACCTAACCACATAAATTACCATTGTGTCTGGACCTCCCAATTTTGACGGTTATGTACCTGTTACTATAAATCCAAACACCTCCCTTACTGTGCCTTTTTTAAGGTTTATAATCCTATATACAGCTAATTATCAGCCCTGCCAGCTCTTTGACTAATTTTGTTTTCTTCTGGTTCAAGTAATCCTGACTTACGCTCTAGTAAACTCTATCAGAAAGACTCAGAATGTGTGGTGGTGTGTGGCTGTGCATGTGTATGTGTGTGTGTGTGTGTGCACGTGTGTATCTTTTCCCTGCACAAAACTCAAGGAATTTATTTTTTCTTCTGCAGAACTCCCAAAGTATTACCACTTTTTAAGCGTCGATTCTCTTGTGCTTAAATTGCTGATATCCTACACATGAAAGGCTGGGAAGAGTTGTCTTTGGCAGTTGCTGATATGGTTGGCATTCGCTGGGATTAAGTGAAAAAATCCATTGCCTAAAAGATGACATTTTAAAAATGGATGTCCTAAGCCCAATAGGAAACTACATGAAGTCAGATTTGTTCTTTCTTAAAATTAGCTGGAATCCCTGTAAACTGCACTTTAATCTCAAAGAACACACTTGTAACGTTATCTACGAAGCGAATTTTAACACATATATGGTATTTTAGAGTTCTGAGAAAGTGCTTTCATCTGATTTGAATTTATTATACCTCTTGAAATACCATTGTTTGGATAGTGTGCCAGTTGTCATGTTATCAATATAAATTTTGCGCCGAAATGGCAGCTCCCTTGCTTTCCTGCTGGCTAGCATTTCCCCCACCTCTTACTGTTAGCTCTGAAAACCACTTTCCTTTTGCCCAAATCCCCTACTGGGTCTGATTGTTTTACCAACTGAGGCACAGCTCTGTATCTTTTATTTATGACCAGCCCCCTTTTCTAGGTTGCTTACAGAACCATATATTATTACTGAAATAAATTGTTACAACTGAAAAGGTCCTTGACAGTCACTCAGCCCAGCCCTTTCATGTGATAAATGAGGACCAGAAAGTGTAAGTAAGTAAGTGCCCTGCTCAAGTTCAAAACTTCTTAGTGGCATTGATGGAAACATAACCTGTATGTCCCAATACTAGTGTCCTGCCAGTTCTGCTTTTCCTGGTCTTTTCTCTTTGATATGCTGTAAAAATTTAGTCAGTATGAAAAAATCTGGATAGATCTGATTGGTTATTATAAAATAACATGACTTTATAATTCTCAGAAAGCCCCAAAGTACCCAGAACCTGATACTTCAAGAATTTCTTTGAAGTTGACCTATTGCATTTTCGTTTTAACTGATTCTGTGGTTCACAAAATATCCCAATCATGTTTCACTGAGGGCCCAACTTAAATCTGACCTTTGCACACTGCTGGTGCCTGGAGGTCTAGTGCAGGGACCTGCTGGAAGGATATTCAAATAAGAGATATAGGAGCATTTTGGAAATGAAAAGAACCTGTGCTACTAGACAAAAATGGAGTAAAACACAGAAGCTGGCTGGACAGGATGTCTCAGTTGAGAATGGGGGAATGAAAATAGGGGTAAGCAGTGAGGAAGACAGCCAGATTCTCTCACTAATACTTTTCTGATAGCCATGCTCCATGAACCAATAAATATCTCCAAAGCACAACGGTACTAAAAAAAAAAAGTTAAAAAAATTAAATCAGAAAAAAAAATATTTTAACTAAAATCTCTGTGAGACATTTGGTGTGTAAAGCAACACTTATGTTAAAACCCTCACACACAAAATAGCACCAGAAAGTCAGCCTCGTACTTCCACATGGAATGCAACATTGCTTAAATCAATGGAGGCCTTTGGACAACTCAATGCTCTGGTAGCAGTGGGATCTGTTACCTTATTCTCTGGATCAGGCCCCAAACTCTTAACTACGTTCTTGTGTGAGAAAGATTATAGATGGCTTGGGGACTGTAGAGTCTATTCTAAAAAGGGATTGAAAAACTTTTGGGTGAAAGCATCCAAGTCAGAAAGGGAGAAATAAAACTGTCACTATTTGCAGATGGCATGATACTATATATAGAAAAACTTCAAGATTCCACCAAAAATCTGTTAGAACTAATAAATGAATTCAGTAAAATTATGAAATACAAAATCAGTATGTGGAAATCAGTTGCATTTCTATACACTAATATTGAAATATTAAGGAAGTTAAGAAAATTCCCTTTACAGGGTGCCTGGGTGGCTCAGTTGGTTAGTGTTCGGCTCTTGATTTTGACTCAGGTCATGATTTCATGGTTCATGAGATTGAGCCCCACATCAGGCTCCATGCTACTAACTGCTTGGGATTCTCTCTCTCTCTCTCTCTCTCTCTCTCAAAATAAATACATAAACTTAAAAAAAAATTCAATTTACAATTGCATAAAGTACCTAGAAATAAATTTAAGGAAGTGAAAGACCTGTATACTGAAAACCACAAGACATTGATGAAAGAAAATGAAGACACAAATAAATGGCAAGGTATTCTGTGCTCATGGACTGGAAGAATTAATATTGTTAAAATGTCCATCCTACCCAAAGCAATCTACAGATTCAACACACTCCCTATTAAAATCCCAATGGCATACTTCACAGAACTAGAACAAATTTATATTTGTATGGAACCATAAAAAAATTTCAAATAGCCAATGCTATCTTGAGACAAAACAAAATTGGAGGTATCACACTCCCTGATTTCAAACTGTACAACAAAGTGATAGTAATCAAAACAGTATGGTACTGGCACAGAAAGATACACAGAGATCAGTGGAACAAAGTCAAGAGCCTAGAAATAAATCCATACCTATATGGGCAATTAACTTACAGCAGTAGAGCCAAGAACATACAATGGAGAAAGGACAGTCTCTTCAATAAATGGTGTAGGAAAAATTGGTCAGCAATATGCAGAAGAATGAAACAAGACCACTATCTTCTACCATGGTGTATAAAAATTAACTCAAAATAGATTAGAATGTAAATGTTGAAACCATAAACTTTCTAGAAGAAAACATAGGCAGTAAGCTCCTTGACATCTGTCTTGGCAATGTTTTTGTGGCTCCAACTCCAAAGGCAAAAGAAACAAACAAACAAAAAAAATAAGTGCATGCACTTCAAACTAAAAAGCTCCTGTGTAGCAAAGGAAACCATCATTAAAATGAAAAGTCAATCTACTGAATGGGAGAAGATTTTTGCAAATCATATATCTGATAAGGGGTTATTATCCAAACTATGTAAAGAACTCATGCAACTCAACAACAAAAATAAACACATAATTAAAAATGGGTTGAGTATTTGAGGAGACATTTCTCCAAAAAAAGACATATAGATGGCCAACAGGCACATGAAGAGGTGGTCAACATCAGTAATTATCAGGGAGATACAAATGAAAACCAGAATGAGATATAATACCTGTCAGAAGGGCTAGTAGCAAAAAGATAAGAAATTGAAAGTGTTGGACAGAATGTGGAGAAAAGAGAACCCTCATACACTGTTGGTGGGAATGTAAATTGGTGCAGCCACTACAGAAAGCAGTGTGGGGATTCAATAGAACTACCATATGATCTAGCTATTCCAATACTGGGTATTTATCAAAAGAATATGAAACACTAATTTGAAAAGATATTCGTATACCTACATTCATTGCAACATTATTTACAATAGCCAAGTTTTGGAAAGAACCTAAACGTCTATTTATGGATGAATGGATAAAGATGTATATAAGTGGGTTACTACTCAGCCATAAAAAGAATGAAATCTTACCATTTTCAACAACATGGATGGAACTTAATGGGTATAATGCTAAGTGAAATAAGTCAGAAGGAGAAAGGCAAACACTGTATGATTTCACTATGTGGAATATAACAAACAAACAAACAAACAAACAAAACCAAAATCAAATTAATAGGCACAGAGAACAGATAGGAGTAGTTACCAGAGGAGAAGGGTGTTGGAGGGTTGGGTGAAAGGGTTGAAACGGAGTCGACTGTAGGGTGATGGATGTGGTACCTAGACTTTTGGTGGTGATCACTTTGTAGTTTATGCAGACATTGAATTATAATGTTGCACACATGAAACTTATATAATAAAAAATAAAAATATCTTTTATATGTCTTCTACCCAGAAATCCAATCCATGGCACCTTGGTGCATAATTGATTTGAGCACCTGTGTTGTGTCTTTTGTATGCTATTGTAATAAACATACTAATTCCAAAGTTCTCAAAGGAAAAAAAAGAATTCTACTGTAGCTCATGGAACTGTGTATTTTTGTGTAACTGTGTGTACATGTGTGTTTAATAATATAGTATTATTGTCATACAGGTATAGAAATGGATATATCAGTAGGGGTGATTGTCAGAATAAGCGACTTTCTTTTTAAAAGAAAAAAAACATGGAACAACTTTTGAGTGAAGGATTTTGAGGGAACAAAAACAATCATGCTTTTATTTCTGTCTTGGAGAAGGAAGGGGAAGACATCCCTTCCTCCTTACCACCCATCGACACTCAAGTACAGTATTATATTTGAGGGCTCCATGCTGTCAGTGGTGGTGACGCCTAGTGTTACCTGCTGAAAAATGGCAGCCATGTCTGGCAGACAGAGTGGAAATTGCTGGGAGGACGAAGGAAGTAAGAGGTGACTTTTGGGAGCTATTCACAGTGGAGGTAGCATCACGCCCAGTGGGAGTGTGGGCACTAAAAAGATGTGGTATTGTTACCCAGTGGGTGCTCATCAGAGTCTTTGAAAACACTTGCAAGACTTTTCATGGGACCATGGGGAGACCCTTGGGGAGAAAATTCAGAGGCTGTTGAAGTTCCATGTGGGCAGATGGAGGAAAGCCTATGGAAACTTGAGTTATGTTTGCTTTCTACTTCTCAGATCTTTTGATCTTGAGGATGGGAAGACCATCTTGTATTTCACATTTATAAATTAAAGAACACTTTTATAGATACTGGCATTCTCAGCAATGATTGCAATATATTATTATTTTAATTCTCCTAAAATAATAGCATCCTCTGGATGAACAACTCATACATTAACTGCTCTGTAATTCACACTAGAATATTGCTGAGTTTATTTTCTTTCTGGTAACTTTGCATATATAAGGTTTTAAAAAGTATCTCCATTTTTAAATTTTTAGTTGTCTCTTTGCTGCAGAGATGAACAGCATAACAGTAACAGGAAAAACAGAATGAGTTCATCAGCAACCTTTGCAGTGTCTGTGTCTAACTTCCTTTAAGATCTTGTGTCCTCGGTCAAACTGAGTCTCCAGATGGCACTGTTGTCAGAAAGATCTGGGAAAACAGATGACCCAAATATATTTTTATATCTGTGTTTCAGTTTATAAATCACTGGTTTTGTGTTTGAAGTGTTTTTCAGGTCAAAGCAGTTTTAAGATCCCTCTTCAGCAGTTACTTGCCATTCTCACCCTATTCTTCCCATTTTCTGTGTATTAGATACTTTTTCAGTCTGGAATTTATAGTTCCCAGTGTAATACCAAGAGGTTGTTGAGAATCCACTTTTCCTTCCCTGATAAAGTTGCTTTTGGCAACAACAAAATTACTATTTTGTTTTAGAGAATTTCTAATCAGTGAAAATCACCATTATCATCACAATCATATACATACATGGACCCACAATAATACATCCTTTTTTTTTATTGTGATAAAAACAACATATCTACCCACTTGATGACATTTTATGTATACAATACAGTATTGATAGCTATGGGCACAAATTGTATAGCAGATCTTTAGAACTTAATATAGTATATATTTCTACATTGAAGGATATTTCAGAATTTTTCTCTAGGAACCTCCTCATTATGATATATTCTTTATTTTCAATAGCCTTTGCAAACATCAGATATAAGGCTGGTAAGCAGAAGCATGTACTTCTGTAAATGAGCCAAACATTGTGTGCTTTCTATGTAAATGTTTCTAACCTCTGTTCTTGGAACTACTTCTTTGGGTCAAGTGAGCATTAGTACATGAAGGACAAGAGGGCAAATGTTTTCAGGTTTACACCATTTTGCAGAATTTATTCATTACTGTTTGTTACAAATTGCATCTCTGTTAGCATGATAAATAAAAAACCAAATAACATACTCTTTGTTGAATAAGGGATTCAGACAGTTGTATTCATAAATGACCTTGAGGTCTTACAACGGCTACCCTCCGAATCACCTTCCCTGGTCTAAACTCATCCTACTTTATCTTGGCTTCCTGTTTTAACAATAACTTTCAACAATAACTTTTGTGTTAAGGCATTGGTGCAAGGTCTCCTCGAAGCCCCTGTCAAAATGTGCACATTGCCTTGGAGGGACAAGAGGGCTGTTTCATTAGCATAGGCTGGCAAACTGCCACCCTCAGTCATTTAACATCTAGTAATTGAGCTTTTTTATGTGCAAGGCAGTGTAGTCAAATGAGGAGAAAGGTGGTTCCCTGAGGATATGGAGGATTGTTAATATTTGATGGCTATGAAGGCAAAAAAAATTGAAGCACGGGGAAAATGGAAGATATCAGGACACAGAGATACCCAAATGGATGAACCGCTTACACTGCAGTGGGTACAAATTAGAAATAAAGGGTTTGCAGGGGCGCCTGGGTGGCGCAGTTGGTTAGGCGTCCGACTTCAGCCAGGTCACGACCTCGCGGTCCGTGAGTTCGAGCCCCGCGTCAGGCTCTGTGCTGATGGCTCGGAGCCTGGAGCCTGTTTCTGATTCTGTGTCTCCCTCTCTCTCTGCCCCTCCCCCGTTCATGCTCTGTCTCTCTCTGTCCCAAAAATAAATAAACGTTGAAAAAAAAAATTTAGAAATAAAGGGTTTGTCTAAATGATATTGAAATGGAGGCAATGACATTTTTCTATAGATCTTTTTTTTTAATTCAACAACAACAAAAAATATTAAGCATTTCCAATGTGTCTGCCATCAAGAACATGGGAACATAGAAGGAAACACAAGTGGCAAAATCCCTGCCCTCAAGGAACTTAGAGACTAGTGGGATGGGCCATAAACATACAAACAAGTAAATGTGTAATGGCAGATGGTGATAAAGGATACAGTGGAAAGAGAAAGTGAGGTGATGGGTATAGGCAGTGCTAGGTGAAAAGGGCTGGGAGTACTGGGAGAGGGGTGGGTGTTGCTATCTCATTTAGAGAGGACCTGAAACCCCAAATGGAAGTAAGCGGTCAAGCAAGTTCAATGGTCAGAGGCAGGAAAACACCCAGTGTGTTCAAAGATTAGGAAGGAGGTCAATGTGGCTTGAAGAGAGTGGGCTGAGTGAAAGGAGAGTGGGAGAAGAAGTTAGAGAGGAAGTGGGTGAAATGAGTGGGTAATCCATTGGAGGATTTTCAGCTGAGGAATGACATCCTCAGACATATTTTAAAAGGACTTACTGGCTGCTGGGTTGAGATTGGACTGGGTTCAGGGATAGAAATGGGAAGATAGAAAGTATTACAAAAATCCAGAAGAGGAATAATGGCAGCTTTGATCCAAACTGTACTGGTGGAGGAAGTGGTTAGAAGTCAGCTATGGGATTTTTATTTGACAGTAGAATTGGAAGGATTTGTTGTTCTTTAATATGGATAATACATATCAGTGCTCTTTTCCCTTGAGACTGGAAGTGTGTGCAGGTGGGCTCTGTGCACAGAAAGCAGTCATGAGCTTCCTCTAGCCAAGCCTTGGGAAACTAAAGCCACAATACTCACAGTTATGTGGCCTCAGAGTCATGTGTAAAATATCCAGTAATTGAAATTGCCTATATGGTTACAGTCTATCCTGTGGAGTCCACTATACTAGAGTTTCTTCAGAAGACATGAGTAGTTCTAAAGGGCCCCCTGTTAACAATCAAAAGATCCAGGCTTGTTTGAAGAGCCAATGTTGGATATAGTGCAAGCTACTATTTTTCTCTAGTTCCAGTGTGGCTTAGGAGCTCAAATTCTTCAATTTGAAGAAGTGGTTGTGATGGATAATTATATCTATCAACTTACCATGGGGTGCCCAGATTAAACGCCATTTTTGGGTGTGGCTGTGAAGATGTTTCTGGACGAGATTAGCATTTGAATTAGTAGGCTCAGTAAAGTAAATCGCCCTCCTCAATGTGGACGTGGATATCAACCAATCTGTTAAGGACCTGAATAGGATAAAAAGTGGAAGAAAGGAGGTTTGTTCCTTACTTACCTGTCTGTTCAGCTGGGACTCTGGTCCTCTGCCCTCCAACTGGGATTTACTCCATTGGTTCTTGTGGTTGAGACTCAGGCCTTGAGACTCAGACTGGAATTACACAACTAGCTTTCCTGGGTCTCCAGTTACAGATAGCAGATTATAAGACTCCTCAGCTTTGATAAACACATGATCCAATTCCTCATAAATAATCTGTCTCTCTCCTGTTCTGTTTCTCTGGAGACCTCTAACTAATACAAGGGATCTTTAAGCTACGAGAGATTTCTAGTTGAAGATACAATCATTTGCAAAGTTTGACTTTGAAGTAAATTTTAAAAGAAATAAGTATTGCTTTTGCTCTACCTTCACATTCAGAGGCTTCTTCTCTTTCTAAATGATTTTCAAGTGTATACTCTATCACATTCACATTTAGCTGAAATTCCTAGCTAAAATATTTACTCACAACTTACTGTATTTAATAGAGTACTTCAGAGACCAAAATCTGATTTGACCTGCACAAATGTCCCAGAAGTAGAGCTCTGTGATTGATGGTGACACAGTAGTTTTCTGGGATTTTTTTTTTGGGGGGGGGTCACGTACCCCTGCCACGTACCCACAAATCACATCATTTTTACAATCATTCACAGCAAGTGAGATGCACAGTTCTATTGAGGACATTTGCTAAATCCAAATGACCATTTGTTTATCAACAAATATTTACTGAGTACTTACTGTGTTCTAGGCCCTGTGCTGTGTGTGGCATCATCGCTGTAGTGAAACAATCAATACAAGGATTCATAAAAAGTGATTTATTAAGGTTTATTCCTGGAAAAAAAAAACTTACAAAGGAGTGGAAAGCTAGGATGAAGAAGGAGGCACAACAAGTGGATAGGACCAATGAAAGTCCCACAGAGGGTAACTTTGGATCAATTCCACAGAGGATCTCTGGAGATAGTGGTCACAGCTTAGATCTGCGTCCGACTTCAGCTCAGGTCATGCTCTCGCAGTTTGTGGGTTTGATCCCTTGTTGGGTTCTGTCCTGACAGCTTGGAGCCTGGAGCCTGCTTTGGATTTTGTATCTCCCTCTCCCTCTCCTTCTCTCTCTGCCCTTCCCCTGCTTGTGCTCTGTCTCTGTCATTGTCTCTCTCAAAAATAAATAAATAAAAAATATTATATTAAATATTTAATTTTATATTAATGCAAAATATTAAATTATATATTATCAGGTAATGCACTTGTTGTCCGTCTTTGTCCTAGAAGCATCATGGTTTATTAGACGTCACCGTAGATACTTGCAGGGTTGTTGCCTGTTATGGTAACTGTTCCCTTGCCGCTGGTGATTCAGTGCTACCATCTGGTCTCTGCTCTTCCAAATCCTACACTGCTCACTGATACAAGGAAGTTAGTCCCGTAACAGCATCCCTACCTTCAACCTTAACCTACTAAGAACAAGCACCAATAAGCCTCTTGACAATGCCAATGTTCTCCTCACTAGGGCTTTCTTTCACACTTAGTGGGGGGTGTGTCTGCTGGCATTTCTCAGGGAACATGGTCTCCTGACAGGTTCTTAGGTTTTACATGATTAGCTTGCCCACTTCTTTGAGCCTGCTGATCTCTTTTTCAGGCTCTACCAAGGAAGCTCTAGTGTTTCTACCTCGATTAATAGGAGTCAATGTTTTTTCAAAGCTTTTAGGAACAAACTAAGCAAAATATATTAGGATTGGCTGCAAGTGCTCCCACTGGGGTGTTAAGTTATAAGAGCATGCCCCATAGCAATAAATTCTCCCCTATCCAGCCTTAATGTCTACCTTTTCCCATCCAGTGCGTTCGATATCCATTTCCAGGCACATTCTTTCAGTTCCTTCCAGCTCCTATTAGCCAGATTCTCTATCTCCTTGACTGAATAATTCCTTTCTTTCCTTAGCAGAGGCAGTACTTTGCCAATAAGATCATGCTGATATAGTAGATAGAAAGAGAGGAATTGGCCCATCTTGAGGGACAAGTATAATTTTGCAAAGCATTGGTCTCTGTGGAGGGTTCTGCACAGTCTTCAACAAGAGGAAGCTGTAGTTCTCTAGCTAGATGAATTGAAGCACTTTTTCAGACCCAGGAGTTTACGGGTATTGAGAGTTTAGTGATTTTGTGTGTGTGTATCCCAAGTATCTCTGTTCCGAGTTTCAGGATCCCATCCCTTCTCTACCACAGTCCTACTTCTGGCATAAGAACTTGCCTCAGTACAAATTAGCCTTCTTTGAAGCTTTGCCACTCTCACTCTCAAGTCCTGGTCCTGGCTTCAATACAGTCTTCCCTGCAGCTCCAGACGTGATGGTCTCTTACATGCTGCCATGGAGAACATGTGGCTTTCATATGCTCTGAATTGGTAGTTGGCTAATGTGAATTTGTAATTTTCTTTTCCTATTAATGGCACTTAATAATAACTATGCACCTCCTAGTTTTCATGGTAATAAGCCTCACTACCATATGTCTCAAATGCTAGAGATAATGTGTAATCAGTACACCCCCTTCCTCTTCTATTCCATCCAATTTACTGCACAGGGAAGTTTTAATAATGGTCCCAAGATTTTGTCACTTTATTTACCATAAACAATGGAATTCCTATTGCCTTCTAGCCAGCGAGTCCCCCAACTCTAGCAACTACCCTGAGCGACAATCTCTGGGATCATTTCTGGTACCAACTCTCATAGGTTGAGTTTTCCAGGAACAAATCCTGAAATAAGGATTTGTGTGAAAGCGATTTATGAGTAAGTATCCCCAGGAAGACTGGCCAGCCAGTAGGAAAGTGAGGCCAGGTAGCGAAAGAGGTGGAGCAGGAGTGAAGAACTTTGATTCACTCATGCAGGGAAGATCAAGAGACCTTGTGGATACACGTGAAGGCTGTCATGCATGACCAAGAGTCAGAGGAATTGGAGTATTTGTACTTCTGCAACTCTGACATTAGCAAAGTCTGTTGCCTCTGCTGCGAAATCAATTCCCAGGAAGTTCTGGTTCTTTATGTGAACAGGCAAAGTGTTCTGACCTCCTGAGGGCCATCCTCCGACAAAGAAGTATGGCTCCTGGATGCTGGGAGTGAAAGAACACTGGTGGCCATAGCATGCATGAGTATGTAGGGCTCTAAGAGGACTCAGGGGAGCACCGAGGCTGTCTTCCAGAGGGATGATAATGGCGCACGGTAAGCAAAAAAATAATTGTCAGAGGGGATGATGTCTTTTGATATGTTAGACAAAACAGACAGTACCCCTTGCCATTACCTCTGGCCAGTAGTCTTCAGAGTAGATTTTTAGTCTCAAAATTTCCAGAAGACTTGTCTCACTGTTTAAGTTTCAACTCCTCTTCTTTGTTTTCTCATTTTTATTTTTCTCTATTTACCCATTAAAGAAATTTAGAAAATGATAAATCACTGACCATATTGTGGACATTTTTGGTGTTTTACCTCTTAATATTTCTTCTGCATATAAATTTCAATAATATTGTCCTTTAAACTATTTTCAAATGATTGCTCTTGTTCAAAATAAATCTGGCTACTATGGACGCATAATCCAACACAAATATATTGAGCACTTTGTATATGTTGGACAGTGTTCTGGCCACTGAGGTTACAACAATGAACACAATAGGCAAAAATATTTGTCCCTTAGTTGGAGAACCAAAGATAATAAAGTAATATATATAATATGTTAAGTGGAGATAAGTGTTATGAGGAAAAATAGATCTGGGAAAAAGGGATAGGGATGTACTTTGTGCATATGTGTGTGTGTTAATTTTGGAGGGTGATCAGGGCAAGGCTCTAGATCAGGAGGTAGTGAGATGAGATCTGAGGGAAATGTGCCATATAGAAACTATAGCAGTTACAAATTCCTTTAGACAGGAGTATGTTTGGTGGGTTGAGGGACTAGCTAGGAATCTGGTGTAGGAATTGGAATCATTGACTCGAATGGAGAAGACCAGGAGAAAAGTTGAAATTATAGCAGTTTTCTGTTAAGTTTCTCAGGATCCACATAGGAGTGAAAACATATGATACCTGTCTTTCTCTGTATGACTTATTTCACTTAGCATAACACTCTCCAGTTCCATTCATGTTGCTACAAAAGGCAAGATTTCATTCTTTCTCATTGCCAAGTATTATTCCATTGTATATATAAACCACAACTTCTTTATCTATTCATCAGTTGATGGACATTTAGGCTCTTTCCATAATTTGGCTATTGTTGAAAATGCTGCTATAAACAGAAGACCATGGGGGAGGGGAAGGGAAAAAAAGTTTCAGAGAGGGAAGGAGGCAAACCATAAGAGACTCTTAAAAACTGAGAATAAACTGAGGATTGATGGAGGGTGGGAGGGAGGGAGGGAGGGGAAAGTGGGTGATGGGCATCGAGGAGGGGACCTGTTGGCATGAGCACTGGGTGTTGTATGGAAACCAATTTTCTAATAAATTTCATATTTAAAAAAAGCCAAATCAAAAAAAAAAAGAAATTATAGCAGTTTTGACTAAAGTGAGGTTTGAGTAGCTGAATAACAAAGATCTTAGGGACCATTTTAAGGACTCTATTTTTTTAAACTTTTTTTTATCATTTATTTTTGAGAGACAGAGACAGAGCATGAGCGGGGAAGAGACAGAGAGAGAGAGAGAAACACAGAATTTGAAGCAAGCTCCAGGCTCTGAGCTGTCAGCACAGAGCCTGATGTGGGGCTCGAAACCAGGCACCCCATGACTCTATTTTTTTATTCTAATTTGGGAGGTCATGGGAAAATTTGAAGAAGAGTCATGATCTGACTTACATTTTAAAAGACCCACTTTTATTGCTTTGTGAAATAGACTCTCAAGGGAGCAGAGGCAGAAATGCAGAGGCTAGTCAGGAGGCTGTTGCAGAAATCACAGGAAGACTAGGGCAAAAGCAATGGACTGGGGAAAATAGATCCAATGATGGAAAAAATAGCAATAGGATTTGCTGATAAATTGTATGGATTAGATATGGAGCTTATAATTTAGTAGAACATTTCACATTTCAAAATATTCATCTCTAACTTATATTTCCCCTAATGTTTTACCAGAGTTTCTAACTTTAGGGAAGAAAAATTTCCTTAAAAGTAATTCAGTTACAGAGAGGAATGCTAAAATGGTAGGCATTTCCATGGGTTATGTGTTACTGAGAGCTCATCATAACCATTAAGCAAGCAAGCATAGTTTTAGTTATAGTGAGAGCTACACTAAAAGTATGACTTATCCCTGATTTTGATGAGCTATTGGATCGCTGACAGTAATGAAGATATAGGTTAAGACATGTGATGTATGCCATAATATGTCTACAGATATTTCCATATACAAAATGTCTATGGTAGATGTGTGTGCATGCATGTGCATGTATGCACACATAAGCGTGTACACACACAGTCTCCATTTTCCTCAGACTCTAAGTACAATAAGGATTTAGAAATAGGATAAAATTGACCTAGGTTAAAGTCAGTCATTTAAAACTTTACTGGGGAAATACTTTAGAGTTTGCTTTCAAGGAAGCAAATATATCCAACAGGGAGATGGGTCAATGAAAGAAGTTAGAAGCAGAAATAGGCAGAGTATATAATGGGATAGAGGGTGGCTTGATGTGAATGATGAATTAAGAATAATGAAATAAGTGTAAATGAGTTTTCCTGAGATAAATGTTTGTGTAAAAAGCACTAATTTTACAATCTTCCCCTTCCCTACCAGGACTTTCTGAATGATTCAGTAGTACTTAACCTGTTTTGGTTAGCATATACAGTAAAACCTTGGATTGCAAGTAACTTGTTCTGTGAGTGTTCCACAAGACAAGCAAACATTTCTAATAAATTTTAACTTGGTAAATGAGCAACGTCTTGCAATACGAGTAGTATGTGACATCTGAATACTGAACATCACATGATAACAAGTGAGCCAATGGTTCTTGAAATTTGCTTTGATATCCAAGTGCTTTGGATTACAAGCATGTTTCCAGAACAAACTATGCTCATAGACCAAGGTTTTACTGCACTTTGAAAACTTAATAAGTGGTAGGAAATGCATACTAACACAAAATTCTACAAACAATTTAGGGAGTTCATAGAGGGTTCATGGAACCCAGACTGCAAAATGCTCAGAGTGGTTTGTTTGTTTCTTTTTTAAGTTTATTTATTTATTTTGAGAGAGAGAGTACAATCAGGGAAAAGTCAGAGAGAGAGAGAGAGAGAGAGAGAGAGAGAGAGAGAGAGAGAGAGAAACCCAAGCAGGCTCCGCATTGCCAGCACAGAACCTGATGTGGGACTACATCTCATGAACCCTAAAATCATGACCTGAGCCAGAACCAAGAGTCAGATGCCCCAATGCTCAGAGTGTTTTTAAGCACTTTTGTCTTGCTATCAAGTAGCAACTATGTTTTAATATCCCTTTTCTTCTGGAATGTCTCAACTAACTTTGCCAGAAACATAAAATTAGAGCATCATTGACCCAACTGAAAGTCACATAATAGATTGACCTAGGGAATGATAAGTAGATTTTAAAATTCCTTCATTTTTGAGCAGTAAAGAAAGGAAAAGATGCTTTGGTATTTCTAAACACTTGATTGCACTCCCTATATAGAATGGGTAGGCATGGAGAGGATGTTGAATGCATTGTTAACCATGCACAGATGCAGTTTTTCAGTGAAATATGTTTACCTTAGAGTGGAGATGAGCAAGGACATTTGAGGCAAGCTGAGGAAAGATCCATCAACTAACAATTTTAAGGAATAAGCTAAAAAATGAAATTCAGCTTTTCTGCTCCATAGAATTCCGCAAGTAATCACCAGCGGCATCAGGCTATGGACTGTGAGGGCAGCGAGTCATGGTTGTTTTTTTGCTAGTAAATTACATACTACCTATGAGCTATTTATTTATTTACCTATTCCAGGCTCATTAAAATGCACCCTTTGTATAGCTCTCTGGGCACAGGTACAAAATAATAATGGCTTGGTAAGCTGTGTGCTCGGAAAACCCTGCAAGCAAGTAGATTCAGGTGGAATTGACACAGCTGAACTGGTAGCTGTCAGCGAAGTGTGGGCTGACCTCCAAGGGCGTAAGTGTCACCGTAGCAAAGCACTTTGTGAGCAGAGTGAGATGAACGGCAATTATCTCTTTCGGAATAGCAATCTTGGGGACGGTCATTTTCTCTTTCTGATTTCTCAGTTGAAAACTGTACTGCACACTTTAGGGAGATGCCTCGAGTTTTATGTAGTGCATTATACTTTTGCACGGCACCCTGCATGAGTATCCATATGGCAACCAGGTGAAATTGGTCTGAGCCACGACAAAGTAACAGACTGCACTGATTTAACTAAGACCTTAAAAACAAGGGAAAAAAAAGGTACAAAGGCAGTGCCCACATGATTTACTATGGCGTATTAAATGGTTAAAGAATATGATCTTGGGAAGCAGACAGGTAGGTCTGTGTTCTGACCTGAGCCTTGCCACTTACTAGTTACCTACTAGCTTCAGTTTCTTGAACATTGGTATCTTCATCTCGAAATGGAGCTAATAGTATTTTATTCCTAAAATTGTTTTGAGGATAAAACAGATGATTCATATATAAAGCTCTTAACAGATTGCCTGATATATAGCACGTTCTCAATATATGTCTTTTCTTGTCTGTTTGACTTTGGACTTGCCTCACTACCGTGGATAGTGCGGATGTTGTCTCCCAGGTTTTTCTCCCTTTCTAGCTACTGCTAATTCGGCTTGGGACTCTCTCCTCTGCTGTCCGAGCTCCTCTGGCAGCAGTGGAAATATCCCTTCTGCTGCTGTAACCTGGTATACAGATAAGAAGGGACCCTTGCCCTCACTGCTAGGGCTTCATGAGACAGTGTGATTCTCAGTTGGTCTCTCAATGTGCAACTTTGATCAACCCTTCCCATGAAAATGGTGTTATATTAATGTTTAGTACAAACTTTTCAGACTTAATTTCTACATATGAATAAACTTAGAAAAATCGCAATTATATTGTTTGTATTGGTTAGGAAACTATTTCTTTTCATTTAAAAATTGATGGTGTGGGATACCTGGGTGGCTCAGTCGGTTGAGTGACTAACTTTGGCTCTGGTCATGATCTCACGGTTCATGAGTTGGAGCCCCATCTTGGGCTCTGTGCTGACAGCTCAGAGCCCAGAGCCTGCTTTGGATTCTATGTCTCCCTCTCTCTCTCTGTCCCTTCTTCCTGCTTGTGCTCTCTTTCTTTCTCTCTCAAAAATAAACTTAAAAAAATTGATGGTGAGCATTTTCCAATGTAATGAAATATTCCTTTAAGATAATTTAAAATGAGTTGCCCTGTTGTATTTTTTTTCCTGAAAATGGAATACATCTTTATATTAAAGTAATATATGATAAACAATTCCTCATTTCACTCGTCAAAAGTAATTGATCTTAAAAATTTCATTATACCTTTCTTTTTTTTAATTTTTTAAAAATGTTTTTATGTATTTTTGAGACAGAGAGAGACAGAGCATGAGCAGGGGAGGGGCAGAGAGAGAGGGAGACACAGAATCAGAAGCAGGCTCCAGGCTCTGAGCTGCCAGCACAGAGCCCAACTCGGGGCTCGAACTCACACACCGCGAGATCATGACCTGAGCCGAAGTCGGACGCTCAACTGACTGAGCCACCCAGGCGCCCCTCATTATACCTTTCAAGATGCTTGTGCTAGTATACACTATATATATTTTACATAAATGTAGTTACAATATACATTCTAATCCACAGCCTGCTGTTTTAATTCAACAAAATTTTGTGGACCTCTTTCCATGTCAATATAAAAGTCTATCTTTAAAAAAGTAAATAGTAGTCCATTATACGTATGTATCATTTTTTTAAACTCAATCTTTTATCATTGGATGTTTTGATTATTTTAAGTGTTCTGTATTATACAATATTCAACAGACATCTTTATACAGTACATTTATACACTTGCACTCTTGTTTCCTTAAGATAAATAATGAGAAATGGAATCTCAAGATGAAATGGTATGCACATTTTGAATGTTGGTACAAATTGCCCTCCAGAAATGTTGAATATTTTATATTCCCTTTGAAAATGTATGAGATGTCCCATTTACCCATATCTTGGCCAGAAATGGACTAGTGTTTTTTTTTTGTTTTTTTTTTTTAATTTTTAATTCCTTGCTAAATTTAATATATCTTTGTGAGCAGTCCTAAATCTTTGCTGGAATTCAACAGTTTATAAATCAGAGTCATATATTTGGCAAGATAATGCAACTGATTTGTCCTTCTCTATAGTCTTCTTTTTCTATAGAAGGCATGCTATTCCTTTGGGTAAATATTTACTATGTTCCATGCCACTGACAAAAATATAAGGCTTGTAAACTTTCCTGATACAATGACTGAACTTCTAGGTAAATATTTATTCTGTGTCTATAACTCTATACCAGAACTTATGAACCTGGCTTCCATTAAAGGTATTGTGACTCATTTTAACATTTTATGAGAAGTAAGAAAGTGTCTTAGTTAACTTTCAAGGACTTTACTGAAGACTTTAGGAAAACTTGAGGGCTCAGTTACTCCTTCTAGACGTGCTATGTAAGATGCATTTATTTTGTCTGCTACTATACTTATCTTGAGACCTCATTATCCGGGAATGTGCCATGGCTCTGTGGCTAGAAGTCCTGAGGGAAATATTTTCACCCACTATAATATGAGCCTTTCAGTTTTGAAAGTGGAATGTGAATCACAAATTTATACTCTAGTCTTCAATTTGTAAAAAGATAGTGTAGATAAAATGAAAAAGAGGAAGTGGTTGAAAAATCTCTTATCCTTGTCTCCAGCGTGCTGAGTTTGCGCGAGGCTATTGCCATTGTTCTGAGGGCTGGCATGTTCAAATTTTGGGGAACTCTGTTCATTAGAAAGAGTATTTTAATAATTCTGGCCATCAGATGAGTACAGGGAGAATATGAAAAATACTCTAAAAGTGTCTGCAGAAGATATCGTTTGATGCCATACAAGTGTCAGCACTGAATTAAAGGGCTACTCCAATCATTACAGAATACGAGCCAGCTGTGATCCTTGGCAGATTCTTGAGTATATGTTGGTTAAAAGAGTTCTTCATCGCTCCCTCCCTTCCTCTCCTCCCTTTCTTCCTTGTTTGGACTTAATTCACATATGTCAGTAATGGCATGATACTGAAGTGTTTTCATCTTTTCACATTTTGGAAAAGCTATAACAGTATTTTCTTTTCACAGCTGATATTTGAGGAGTCTTTAATATTATGGCCAAGAAATTTAGGAAGGAAAAAAAAAAGAACCTATTCTGACATCATACAGTTATTTCAACACATGCATGTATTGTGATCCCATAGCATTATGTTCATACTGCTGAATAGCACTTATCACATTATGCCTTCTACTGCATTGTCTCCTTCAGGCAGGTCCACTGTCTTATTCCTCTCTTTATCTCTCAAGAACACCTTGCATAGATTGGAGCATCAATAAATTATTTTAAGAAATCTGTTTAATGGTTGAGTGCTTCATGGGTTAAAAACAAGCTGTCCTTTAGCTAAAAAGGAGGGGGAGATTTTTTTAGTAAGTACCGCCCCCACTGAGGAAAAGAACTTTGATAGATATAAGGAGAATGTACAAAGAAATAAAAAAAATTATTAAGTGGGAGAATGAATTGAAAGAAGTTAAAGAAAAATAGTTTAAACTTTATGGTTTCTAGACAGGAGTTTTGGTGAGAGTGGAGACTGTTGCAATAATAATGCAATCCTTACAAGAGTACTTTCTTCTTTAATAACATGATAGTAGAGACAGTTGACTACTCATTTATACCCCTACCTTCAGAGACATTCCAGTATCCAAAGTCTCTGTTTGATATGGGGATCCTCATCTTGTGCAAAATGATGCACAATGTGCCATAAGGCTATTCATGTGAAGGTGTTCACTAATTGAACACCTTTTTCCCCTTCCAAATAGACCTTCACTAATCAAACAAACACAAAGCTACCAAGTCTAACACAAGAACATCCAAAGAATCTGGCAAATAAGCGCTAAGTAGTTTATACATGAGTTGTTTTCTGACCTACATTACCTGAACCCTCTCCTCTTAGGAGGTGACAACTAATTCACTTCTGCCTGGCAGAGCACTGTAAGCTATGGGGCTTTTTGAGCAGCTGTGGAAAATGGCTAAGACAGTGATTCTTAAAATCTGTTTGGAAGATTAAATAGGGATTTCATGCAGCATTTCAAGCATTTGTAAGCAATTTCTATTTGGATGCTTTTCAACCTTCTTTTCTGTCTTATGATAATTCAGCTGTAGAATATCTCTACAGGAAAGAAAATAAACAAAGTTTCTGGGACAGAAGCATATCAGAATTGTACCGTAGCTCACACCTGCATCTTTTCCATCTCATTCTAATTTTGAGGCATCTTGCCTGAAGACATACTTTATCACTTCTTTCCTTTGGAATCCTAGTGCTTGGAATATTTGTGAAGACAATGTGCAGTGTGGGAATAATGGCTGATAATGTCTTCCATGAGGAGGATAAATTTAAGTCTCCTTACCTAAACTATACGATCATAGTCTGAGATATATTGTCACATCAGTAATTAGTCACAATGGGTTTTTCTTCCTGATTTATGTAGACTCTGAAGATCGCTTAGGTGGCTAAAGATCAGCAGATGATTTGGGGATGTCACTTCAGAATGAATTTCTCATTAAAAATTCCACTGCTTTCTTGCAAATGATCGAACAAATCAGGTATGAAGATTTTTTAGTGTCTCCTTTCTTCCATAAAAATTTCTGTGGCCATAGCAATGTTGGTCAGATATAACAATTATAATTTGCCTATTTATGCTTTAGAGAAATATTTGTTGGATGCTCTATCGATCATACTGTATCTAACAGTCATACTGAGTTCCTTGCATGTACCAGGGCTCCTTACCTAGTCCATTCTTAAACATATTGAAAGGACTCTATATTATTTTAATCATTTTAGGAGGAAAAATTTAAGCTAGGAAGATTGCAAATTGCCTGAAGTTACAGACCTGGTGAGTATCTATGTCACACCAGATCCAACTGCATTTAAACTTCCTAGCTTGTCACTTTGGTCACAGTTTTGTCTGAGACATCTTAATATCCATAGAAGATCAAATTGTTTATCATGGCAATCAAGAATCAGTAAAAGTCGTCTAGAAGGCATCACTTTAACTTTCCCAGACAAACTCTGAATTTCAGCCTCATGAGTGCAGGTCATAGTGCAGAAAACAGTAAAAGATTTGAATATAGGAAGCATCTGAGCGTCTGCTTGAAAAGAAACCAATAAATATACATATACAGGGAATATGGGTATCTCTAGGCACTGATTCTTCTAGTGCTGGTAATTTATTCCTCCGTGTAGCGATTTTTTAATTATTATTTTTCATACATATCAAGTAATTTCTTTCATTTTCCATATTTATTTCCTAGTCACACTGCTGTACTCATCATCTTTTGAACATACTGTGCACATTCCTGTCTGTTGCTTTTGTGAAGGCCATTTCCTCACATTTAAGTCTTCTGTTTCTCTTTACCTTCCTGAAAAATTTCCAAACTTCACAGCCTCCCTTATTTATTTATTGATTTATTTATTTATTTATTTGTTTGTTTGTTTTTATTTACAACCAAGTTAGCATATAGTGCAACAGTGATTTCAGAAGTAGAGTCCTTAATGCCCCTTACCCATTTAGCCCATTCCTCTCCCACAACCCCTCCAGGAACCCTCAGTTTGTTCTATGTATTAAGAGACTCTTATGTTTTGACCTCCTCCCTGTTTTTATATTATTTTTGCTTCCCTTCCCTATGTTCATCTGTTTTATATCTTAAATTCCACATATGAGTGAAGTCATCTGGTATTTGTCTTTCTCTGACTGACTTATTTCACTTAGCATAAAGCCCTCTAGTTCCATCCACATAGTGGCAAATGGCAAGATTTCATTCTTTTTGATTGCTGAGCAATACTCCATGGTGTGTGTATATATATATATATATATATATATATATATATATATATACACACACCACATCTTCTTTATCCATTCATCCAACGATGGACATTTGGGCTCTTTCCATACTTTGGCTATTGTTGATAGTGCTTCTATAAACATTGGGGTGCATGTGCCCTTTCGTAACAGCACACCTATATCCCTTGGAGAAATACGTAGTAGTGTAATTGCTGGGTGTAGGGTAGTTCTAATTTTAACATTTTGAGGAGAGCTCTGTTTTTCAGAGTGGCTGCACCAGTTTGTGTTCCCACCAGCAGTGCAAAAGAGATCCTCTTTCTCCACATCCTCGTCAACATCTATTGTTTTCTTAGTTGTTAATTTTAGCTGTTCTGACTGGTGTAAGGTGGTATATCATTGTGATTTTAATTTGTGTTTCCCTGATGATGAGTGAAGTTGAGCATTTTTTAGTGTTGGTTGGCCATGTGGATGTCTTCTTTAGAAAAGTGCCTGTTCATGTCTTTTGCCTATTTCCTCACTGGATTATTTGTTTTTTGGGTGTTGAGTTTGATAAGTTCTTTATAGGTTTTGGATACTAACCTTTTATCTGATATGTCATTTACAAATATCTTCTCCCATTCCATCAGTTGCCTTTTAATTTTGCTGATTGTTTCCTTCACTGTTCAGAAGCTTTTTATTTTGATGAGGTACCAATAGTTCATTTTTGCTTTTGTTTTCCTTGCCTCTGGAGACGTGTTGAATAAGAAGTTGCTGCGGTTGAGGTCAAAGAGGTTTTTGCCTGCTTTATCCTCTAGGATTTTGATGGCTTCCTGTCTTACATTGAGGTCTTTCATCCATTTTGAATTATTTTTGTGTATGGTGTAAGAAAGTGGTCCAGGTCCATTTTTCTGCATGTCACTGTCCAGTTTTCCCAGTACCATTTGCTGAGGAGACTGTCTTTATTCCACATTAGATATTTTTTCCTGTTTTGTCAAAGATTAGTTGGCCATATGTTTGTGCGTCCATTTCTGGGTTTTCTATTCTGTTCCATCGATCCATGTGTCTGTTTTGTGCCAGTACTATACTGTCTTGATGATTACAGCTTTGTAATACAACTTGAAGTCCAGGATTGTGATGTCTCCAGCTTTGGTTTTCTATTTCAGGATTGCTTTGACTATTCAGGGTCTTTTCTGGTTCCATACAGATTTTAGGATTATTTTTTCTACCTCTGTGAAGAATGCTGGTGTTATTTTGATAAGGATTGCATTGGATATGTAGACTGCTTTGGGTAGTATCAACATTTTAACAATATTTGTTCTTCCTATCCAGGAGCATGGAATGTATTTACAACTTTTTGTGTCTTCTTCAACTTCTTTCATAAGCTTTCTTCAGTTTTCAGTGAATAGATTTTTTGCCTTTTTGGTTAGGTTTATTCCTAGGTACTTTATGTTTTTTGGTGCAAATGTAACTGGGATTAATTCCTTGATTTCTCTTTCTGCTGCTTCATTTTTGTCTATAGAAATGCAACCAATTTCTGTGCATTGATTTTATATGCTGCGACTTTGCTGAATTCGTGAATCAGTTCTAGCAGTTTTTTTGGTGGAATCTTAGCGGTTTTCCATATAGAGCATCATGTTGTCTACAAAGAGTGAAATTTTCACTTCCTTCTGACCAATTTGGATGCTTTTTATTCTTTTATGTTGTCTGATTGCTGAAGCCAGGACTTCCAATACTATGTTGAATATCAGGGTCACAGGCTCCCATATGTTCCCTATCCTATATTATGCCTACCCTCCTCTCCTCAGTTCTCTGTATCTACTATGCCACTTATTTGGAAGTTACATTATAGTTTTGTATACAAACATCTTTTTTATTTTGAAATTTAAACATTCAGAAAAATAGCAAGAATAGTATGAACTCATATATCCTTCACCTAAAATTACCAAATGTTAATATTTTAATATATTTATTTCCTCCCTCATAAACACATATACATAAATTTACATGGCATTGTAATTATTTTCTGTACTATTTGAGGTTAAGTTGCAGACACTAGTTCCTCTGCTCCTAGATATTTAGCAAGTATTTTCTAAGAAAAAGACATACTCTCATATAATCACAGTTCAGTTAATTTTGATTTAACTTTGATAGAAAATTAAACTTCTGTCTGGTATAATGGTTTTGATTTCTAGAATTTCCTTTTGATTCTTTCTTAGAGCTTCCATCTCTCTCCTTATATCACCCATCTGTTCTGGCATGTTGACCACTTTTTCCATTGGAGCCCTTAGTATGTTAATCATAGTTATTTTAAATTCCCCATCTGATAATTCCAAAATCTCTGCCATATCTGAGTATGGTTCTGGTATTTACTTTGTCTCTCAAGACTGTCTTTGCCTTTTATTATGCCTTACAATTTTTTTGTTGTTAGCTGGTTGTGATGTGTCGGGTAAAAGGAACTGAGATAAGTAGGCCTTTAGTGTGTGTTTTATGTTTATTTAACTAGAAGTAAGTGTGTGTTTACTGTTTGCTGTAGCTATTGGTGTGAGAAGCTAAAAAGCCCTCGTGTCTTGTATTTGTCTCCTCTGTTATCTTTAAGTTTCTCTAGATGCTATTTCTTAAATGGAGTCTAGGATTTGTAGTTATTTCAATTGTAATCTTCTGTTATTAAACAGGAGTCCAATTGATGTGATGATAAGGTGTGGAGGTAGAGGAAGCATTCCTTAGTCTTATGATTAGATCTTGGTTTTTCTTTAAAGCTTGTGTGTGTGTGTGTGTGTGTGTGTGTGTGTGTGTGTGTGTGTGGTAAGAACACTTAGTATCAGATCTACCCTATTAACAAATTTTTAAGACTATAATACCATATTGTTTATTAATCACACTATCTTGTACAGCAGATAACTTACTCATGTTGCATAACTGAAACTTTACACTCATTGATCAGCAATTCCTATTTTCCCTCTCCCTTGGCCCATGGCAAATACTGAATTCTGTTCCATTGTAGGTGTATGTGTGTGTAAAACATCCATATACATTCAGTTATGGATATATATTTAGGCTATATTGTAGCTCTTGTGGGGAGGGTTGTAATGAACATTGGAGTTCTAATATATCTTTGAGATCTATCCATAAGTGGGATTGCTGGATCATATGGTAGTTCTGCTTTTAATTTTTTGAGAAACTTCCATCTGCTTTCCATAATGGGTGTGCCGATTACATTTATACCAACAGTGTACAAGAGTTCCAATTTCTCCAAATCTTCTTTAACACTTATCTCTCTCTCTTTTTGATAATAGCCATCCTAACAAGTGTGAGGTGATATTTCATTGTGGCTTTGATATTCAATTTCTCTGATGATTAGTGATATTGAGCACCTTTTCATGTAGCTGCTGGCCATATGTATGTACCTAAAGCCAGGTAAACAAAGAAAACTAGTGGTGTGAAGAGAACTTAAATGTTTTGCCTGACACTGTAACACGATAATGATCATTCCAAATACTAGTTAAACTTCTCTGTTTATAACTGATAATATTAGACAAATAGCAAACAAATGCAGAAGCAAATCAATTATGTTAGTAGAATATTGTCCTCATTGCCTGAGTAGTTTGAGTACAGATTCCAAACCTATCACTGAGTTTCTTTTGATATGGTAAAAAGTTTATTTTGAACAAGAAGTGAACACAGTATTAGAACAGATGGACAAAACAGGTATTTATAGAACATTCCATCCAAAACAACAGAATACACATTCTTCTCAAGTGCACATAGAACATTTTCCAAGATAGAGAATATGTTAGGCTATAAAACAAATCTTAATAAGATTTGAGTATTGAAATTAAGAGTACTGAAATTTTATCAAGCATCTTTTCTGATAGCAATGATATGAAACTACAAAGGAATTACATAAAGAAAACTGGAAAATTCACAAATATGTGGAGATTAAACAACATGCCACTGAACAACCAATGGGTCAAAGATGAAATCATGAAAAAACTAAAAAAAGTCAAGTGGAAATGGAAATGTAACACACCAAAATTTATGGGATGCACAAAAAATAGTTCTAAGAGGGAAGTTTGTAGTGATAAATGCCTACATCAAGAATGAAAAGTCCAAATTAATAACCTAACTTTACACCTCAAGAAACAGAAAAGGAAGAATAAACAAAACCTACAGTTAGTATAAGGAAGGAAATAATAAGCATTAGAACAGAAATAAGTGAAACAGAGACTAAAAAAGACAACAGGGAAGACAAACTAAGAGCTAGTGGTTTATAAACAAAACTGACAAACCTCTAGATAGATTCAACAAGAAAAAAAAGGATTCAAGTAAATAAAATTGGAGATGAAAGGGTAGATGTTACAACTGTTACCAAAGAAATACAAAGGATCATAACTACTATGAACAGTTATAGGCTGACAGATTGGGCAACTTAGAAGAAATTGATAAATTTCTAGAAACAAATTCATAGAAACACACAACCTGCCAAGACTGAATCAAGATTAAAAAGAAAATATGAATAGACCAATTACTACTAGGAAGATTGAATCAGTAATCAAAAACCTCCCAATAAACAAAAGTCCAGGGCCAGATTCACTGGTGAATGCTACCAAACATTCAAAGAAGAATTAATAACAATTATTCTCAAACACTTCAATAAAATAGAAGAAGAGAGAACAATTCCAAACTCACTTTATGAGTCCAGCATTACCCTGATACCAAAACCAAATAAGGACACCATGAAAAATAAAAATATAGGCCAGTATCCCTGATGGAGATAAATATAAAAACTCATCAATAAAATATTGAAAAAATATCTTAAAAGTATCATACACCCTGAACAAGTGGGATTTATCCCAGGGATGAAAATATGGTTCAATATCAGCAAGTCAGTCAATGTGGTACACCACATTAGCAAAATGAAGGATAAAAATAATATGATCATCTAAGTAGATGCAGAAAAAGCATTTGACAAAATTTAGTATCCATTTATGGTAAAAACTCCAAACAAAGCAGGTTTAGAAGAAATGTACCTCAACATAATAAAGGTCACATATGGCAAGTCAAAAGCTAGCATGCACTCAATGGTGAAATGCTGAAAGCTTTTTTTCTAAGATCAAGACAAAGATGGTCACTCTGGTACTCTTATAATGATCATTATAAGATCTTATTAAACGTAGTATTAGAAATTCTAGCCAGAGCAATTAGGTAAGAAAAAGGGGGAAAAAGTCACCTAAATTGTAAAGGAAGAAGTAAACCTGTCACTATTTGCAGATTACATGATATCATATATAGAAAACCCTAAAGACTCCATTAAAAAATTGTTAGAACTAATTAAAAAATCAGTAAATTAAAATCAATACACAAAAATCTGTTGTGGTTCTATATACTAATAATGAAGTATCAGATAAATTAAAAATATCCCACTGCAAAAAGGATGTTGTGTGTGTGTGTGTGTGTGCATAAAATATATATTTATTACACAGCCATAAAAAAGGATGAGATCATTCTATTTGTGACAATATGGATGGACTTAACGGGAGTTATGTTAGGTGAAACAGTCAGACTGAAAAAGACAAATACCGTATGATTTCACTCATATGTGGAATCTAAAAATACAAATCAATGAAGAAACAAAAATTTGGACCTATAGATACAGAATTGGACCTACAGATACAGAAAATAAACCAATGGTTGGCAGAGGAGAGAAGAATGGAGGATGTGCAAAGTGAGTGATGAGGAGTGGGATATACAGGCTTCTAGTTATGGAATGAATACATCATGGGAATGAAAGGCACAGCATAGGAACTATAGTCAATGATATTGTGATAGTGTCGTGTGGTGACAGAAGGTAGCTACACTTGTAGTGAGCATAGCATAATGTAAAAAGAAACTGAATCATTATGTTGCAGACCTGAAACTAATGTAGCATTGTGTGCCAACTATACTCAAATACAAAAATTGGAAAAAAAAAGAAAATCCCATTTATATTACATTAAAGAGAATAAAATATCTGGGAATAAATTTAACCAAGGAGGTGAAAGATCTGTATGTTGAAAACTAAAAGACATTAATGAGAGAAATTAAAGATATAAATAAATGGAAAGATACCCCATGCTCATGGATTGAAGGAATTAATAATGTTAAAATGCTCAAATTACCCAAAGCAATCCACAGATTCAGTTCACTTCCTATTCAAATTCCAATGGCATTTTTCACAAAAATAGAATAAACAGTCCTAAAATTTGTATGGAACTATAGAAGACCCCAAATAACCAAAGCAATCATAAGGAAGAACAAAGTTGGAAGCATCATGCTCCCTGATTTTAAACTATATTAGAAAGCTATGGTAATTAAAATATGGTATTGGTATGACAACAGAGACATAGATAAATAAAACAAAATAGAGAGCCCAGAAATGAACCCATGCATATATGGTTAATTAATCTATGCAAAAGAGTCAAGAACATACAATGGCGAAAAGATAGTCTTTTCAGTAAATAGTCCTGGGAAAAATGGACAGCCACATGCAAGAGAATGAAACTTACATCATACACATAAATTAACACAAAATGGATTAAAAATTTGAACATAAGACCTGAAACCATAAAACTGGAAAAAAAATTAGGCAGTAAGCTTCTTGGTATAGATCTTGGTGATAATTTTTTAAATTTGATGCCAAAAGCAAAAGCAACAAAGGGAAAAATAATCAAGTGGGACTACATCAAACTGAAAAAGTTTTGTAAAGCAAAGCAACCATCAACAGAATGAAAAGCAACCTAGTGAATGGGAGAAGATATTTGCAAATCATATATTTGATAAGGAGATAATATTAAAAATGTTTAATGTGCTCATACAACTCAATAGCAAAAACAACCTGATTTAAAAATGGGCAGAAGAGGGGCACCTGGGTGGTTCAGTCAGTTGAGCATCCAACTTCGGCTCAGGTCATGATCTCTGGTCTGTGAGTTTGAACCCAGCATCAGGCTCTGTGCCGACAGCTCAGAGCCTGGAGCCTGCTTCGGATTCTGCGTCTCCCTCTCTCTCTGCCCCTCCCCCACTCACGCTCTGTCTCTCTCTCTCTCTCTGTCAAAAACAAATAAACATTAAAAAATTTTTTTAAATGAAAAAAATAAATAAAAATGGGCAGAAGATTTGAATAGACAGTTTTCCAAAGAAGATTTACAGATGGCTAGCAGATACATGAAAAAAATACTGTACATCACTAATCATTAGGGAGATGCAAATTAAAACCACAATGAATTATTATATCACACCTGTTAAAATGGCTATCATGATAAAAAAAAAAAACCTCTAGAAATAAAAGTGTAGGCAAGGATCTACAGAGAAAGGGGTCCCTTGTGAATTGTTGGTAGGAATGTAAATTGTGCATCCATTATGTAAAACAATATGGAGAGACCTCAAAAAATTAAAATTAGAACTACCATATGACTCAAATCCTACTTCCGGGTATTTATCAGAGGGAAATGAAAATATGTCAAAAGATACATGCCTTACTAAGTTCATTGTAGCATTATTTACAATAGTCAAAATATGGGAAAAAAAACCTGTGACCTTTGACAGCCAAATGAATAAAGGAAATATGATAGGTATATACAGTGTATATATATAATATATTATTTGGTCATAAAAAAATGAAATCTTTCCATTTATAATACTATGGATAAACCTTGACATTATGCTAAGTGAAATAATTCAGATCATTGCATGATCTCTCTTATACATAGAATAAATAAATATACATAAACCAAGCTCATAGGTATAGAAAACTAATTGTTGCCAGAGGTGTGGGTGGGAGGGTTAAACAAGATTAATATAAATAAATAAAGCTTAAATGTGCAATAAATACATAATAAATAAATTTAACATACCAAAAATTATTTTTTCTTTGCTCTAAATGAAACTGAATTGTAGGTTTTCTATACTATTTGACATTTTGGGCTTTTCCTATTTTTCTAAAATGATTTCTGCATAGTTTATTGTCTAGTTAACTTTAGTGACCCTTTAAAAATTATCATTGTAAGAAAAACAACTTGAAAATGTTTTCTGAAAAAAGCCTGTTCTTTGGGAAAATGTCTAGTTAGGTTCTCTGCCCATTTTACAATCAGTTTTATTTTATCTTATTATTTTATATCTTATCATCTTATCTTTTGCTACTGAGTCAAAGGAGTTCCTTATATATGTTAGAGATTGACCTCTTATTAGACATATTGTTTGTGGGGCGCCTGCGTGGCTCAGTCGGTTAAACTTCCAACTTCAGCTCAGGTCATGATCTCATGGTTTGTGAGTTTAAGCCCCACATCTGCGCTGACAGCTCAGAGCCTGGAGCCTGCTTCAGATTCTGTCCCCCTTGCTCTCTGCCCCTCCTCTATGTGTGCCTTGTCTTTCTCTGTCTCTCAAAAATAAATAAACGTTTAGATGTATTGTTTGCAAATATTTTCTCCTGTTCTGTAGTTGTGTTTTTACTCTGTTGATTGTTTCCTTTGCGGTGCAGAAGCTTTTTAATTTGATTAATCCCACTTGTCTGTTTTTGCCTGAGCTTTTGGTGTCATAGCCATGAAATCATTGTGGAGACTAATGTCATAAATTTTGCCCCCTGTTTCCTTCTAAGAGTTTTACTGTATTAGGTCTTTAATCCATTTTGAGTGTTTTCTGTGTATTATGTGAGGTAAGAGTTCAATTTGATTCTTTCATATGTGGATATCCAGTTTTCCCATCAACCTTTGTAGAAGAGACTATACTTTCCCCATTGCATATTCTTGGCACCCATGTCTAAGATAAGTTGACTTTGTGCATAGAGATGTACTTCTGAGATCTCTATTCTGTTTCACTAGTTTATATGTCTTTATGCCAGTACCATGCTGCTTTAGTTGCTGTAAATTTGAAGTGTATTTTTAAATAGGGAGTGTGATGCCTCCAGCTTTGTTCTTGTTTAAGACCACTTTAGCTATTCTGGGTCTTTTGTGATAAAATTCTGCATGAATTTTAGAATTGTTTATTTCTGTAAAAAAAAAGGCATTGGAATTTTGATATAGATGGCATTGGATTTGTAAATTCCTTTGGCTGGTATGGGAATTTTAATATTATTAAGTCTTCTAATTCAAGAACATGGGAAGGCTTACCACTTGTTTGTGTCCTATTTAATGTCTTTTATCAATGTTTTATAATTTTCGATGCACAAATTTTTCACCTCTTCAGTTATGTTTATTCCTAAGTATTTTATTCTTTTTGGTGCTATTGTAAATGGAATTATTTTCTAATTTCCTTTATAGATAGTTCATTGTTAGTATATAAAAATACATAGGATTTTTGTATTTTGTGTTTGTATTTTGCAACTTTGTTAGTTCTAATCGTTTTTTTCCCCACAAACTTTTTGTGGTTTTCTATACATAAGAGAATGTTGTCTGCAAACAAGAATTTATTTCTTCCTTTCTGGTTTGAATGCCTTTTGTTTCTTTTTCTTGACTAATTGCTCTGGCTAAGAATTCTAGTAATTTGTTGAACTGATGTAGTTAGAATGGGTATACATGCCTTGTTTCCTAATCTTAGAGGAAAAACTTTCAGTTTTTCACTTTTGAGTATGTTTCCTGTGGGCTATTCATATATGGCCTTTATTACATTGAGGAAATTTTATTCTGTTCCTAGTTTGTTGAAGTTTATAACACTAGGGTGTTGAATTTTGTCAAACACTTTCTGCATTTATTGAGATGAGTATGTGATTTTTATCCTTTATTCTGTAAATGTGTTGCATCCTGTTAATTATTTTTGCATGTTAAACCATCCTTGCATCCCAGGGATAAATCCCACTTGGTTGTAATGTATGATTATTTTAATGTGCTTTAAATTTGGTTTGCTAGTTTTTTTGTTTGTTTTTGTTTTTGAGAATTTTTGCATCTGTATTCATAATGGATATTGGCTGGTAGTTTTTATTTCCTGTGGTGGTTTTGTCCGGCTTTGGTATTAGGATTTTGGTATCTGAACTCATAACATGAGTTTCCTCATAAAATGGAAATATTCTCTCCTCTTCCACTTTTGGGAAGTTTTTAAAAAGGATTGGCATTAATTCTTCTTTAAATGATTGATAGAATTTATCAGTGATGTCATTTGGACATGGGCTTTTCCTTACTGGGAGGTTTTCAATTACTGATTCAATCTCCTTACTAGTTATAGGTCTGTTAGACTTTCTATTTCTTCATGATTCAGTCTTGGTAGGGTGTATGTTTCTAGGAATGTATCTATTTCTTCTTGGTTATCCAGTATGTTTGTATATAATTGTTCATAGTGGTTTCTTATGACCTTTGTATTTGTGTGGCCTCAGTTGTAATGTGTCCTCTTTAATTTCTGATTTTATTTCCTTGAGTCTTCTTAGTCTAGCTGAAAATCTTTAAATTTTATCTTTTCAGAGAGCCAACTCTTATTTTCACTGATTTTTTTCTTTTGTTTTCCTATTCTCTATTTCATTATTCCTGCTCTAATTTTTATTATTTTTTCCCTTGTACTACTCTGGGCTTAGTTTCTTCTTCTTCTTCTAGTTACATGAGATGCAAAATTTAGGTTCAGTTTATTTATTTAAGATCTTTCTCTTTTCTTAATGGAGGTGTTGCTTTATATGTTTAGGTGTTTTCATATAAGGTACATATATTTTTGTTTGGCACTTTTTTCCTGTCAATGCTCTGAATATATTATCCCTTTACCTTTTGACCTTCACAGTTTTTGCTGAGAAAACTGCTTATTGTCTATGAGAGGCTCACATGTGTGACAAATCACTTTTCTCTTGTTACTTTCACAATTCACTCTTTGTCTTTTGATAATTTTTGGTGTGTCTAGGTGTTGATGTCTTTGAATTCATCTTTTGGGGAACTCTTGGGTTCCCTGGATCTATTTATTTGTCCTTTCCCTTCCATAGATTTGGGAAGTTTTCAGTCATTATTTCTTTGATTACTCTTTCTTGTTTTTCCTTTCTCTCTCTCTTCTCTTTCTGGGATTCTTAAAATGTGTATATTGTACTGTTTGATGGCATCCCATAAGTCCTTTAGTCCTTCCTCAGTCTTCTGTAATTTTTTTCTTTTACTCTTGTAGCTGAATTACTTCCAGTGATTTGTCTTTGAGTTAAATGAGATTTTCTTATGCCTGATCTAGTCTATTGTTGAATTCTTCTATTGAATGATTTAGTTCAGTTATTGTATTCTTCACTTAATGATTTCTGTTTGGTACTTTTTGCTATTTTGTTTTTCTTTGTTCAAATTCTCATTTTGTACATGCAGTGTTCTGACTTTGGTGAGTATCTTTATGACAGTTATTTTGAATTCCCTGTCAGGTAAATCAAATAACTTCATTTCATTGAGGTCAGTTTCTAGATCCTAATTTTTTCTTTGTTTGCAGCATAATTCCCTGTTTCTTTATTTTCCTTGACTCTCTGTGGGTATCCGCACATTAAGCAATACAGCCACCTCTCCCAGTCTTCACAGACTACCTCATACAACAGAAAACCCTTAAGAATTATCCCAGATAGATACTGGGGGTCTCTCAAATCTTCACACTTGTCTAGCCTCCTTTCTTTAGCCCCAAGTTTTCTAGAGTATGTCATGTCTCATCAACAAGTGAGAATGAAGGTATTTCCGTGGGCAGTTACCAGAGAAGCTGACTCATGGGATGCTCTATCTGAATCTTTCCCTCTGTGGAGGAAAAACGGATCTAGAGGTTTTCAGCCACTTTCTCTGTTTTGAGCTGGGGGGAAGGGCTATGGCAACTGTCAGCTCAAACCTTTTTTTCTGTTCTTACTAGTCCCCCAGATGGCTAGATTGTGCTGAGTCCTGTAAGCATTCTGAAATAGTCAAGACAGAAGCCAATCCTTTGTGTAGCTTCCAGAAAGGTTGGGGTATGTGACATGTAGACCAACTCTTTCCCTCCCCTAAAGAAAGCCGGGATCTTGGGGGTTTCTTCCCGTTGGTATGGTGCTGTGCCAGAGGTAGGAAGTATAGTGAAATGTCTTGAATTTCCCTACTGATTTCAATGTACCTGTTTTCACACTTGTCTGGTGTGCAGAACTAGCCTTTCAACTAGTTTCTGGATTCTTCAGAAAGGGAATTTGTTTTTTAATTGTTGAATTACTGTGTTCATGGAGGAAAGGAAGGCCTAGAACTTCCTATTCCACCATTTTGCTATTTTATATTTAAGTATCAATCTTTTAGTGAACCTGTGACTAGTGTTTTTGTGACCTGTGACTGTCACAAGTACTGCTCAGAATTCTTCCTTCCCCTACTTAAGAGGGGACTACAAGGGGCTAGAGCTAGTATTTTCCTGTTCTCAAGTTGGTTAGTATCTGGTAAAACCCAAGTGGATTTTCCTTTTGCAAGATAATTCCCCTCATGGCAGACTTTTGTTAAGTAGAACAGAATTATCTGGGCTTATTTCATTAAAAATTTTTTTAATGTTCATTTAATTTTGAGAGAGAGAGAGAGAGAGAGAGAGAGAGAGAGAGAGAGAGTTGCAGAGTGTGACAGGGCAGGGGGAGTGGGGAGTAGAGACAGAGGGAGACAGAGAATCTGAAGCAGGCTCCAGGCTCTGAGCTGCCAGCACAGAGCCTGACACAGGGCTTGAACCCACAAACTGTGAGATCATGACCTGAGTCAAATTTGAACACTTAACTGACTGAGCCATCCAGGTGTCCCAATCTGGGCTTATTTCAAATAGCTACTTCCCCCCATCCTTGTAAAAAGAATGAGGGGATTTTTTGTATGATCTTTAGCCTGAGAATTTGATGGTGCTCCTGAGTGTAAATCTCAAAGTTTGGAAACCCCCCTAAGGCTGGGCTTCCTTGAGTTTTTAATTCTCAAACTCATCCACACTGAGCCTCTAGCAATTCATTAGTCATCGTTTATGTGTTCCTACCAATACTGACTTGATTCAGCTGTGGGCTTCTGCTCCTGTAAAACTGTGATCCTCTGTATTCACCTGTCTTTCCAATTTTGAGGATTGTGGGTTGCCCTATGACTTCAATGCTTTCATGGATCTAATAAAAGTTGTTGATTTTAGTTTATTCAGTTTTTTTCCTTGTGAGAAAGAAATGGTATGTACATGTTGAACCAAAATTCATATGTAATATATATCCAAACTTCACTAGTTGTTCCAGTTATGTCCTTCACTATAACTCCCCCCCCCCCACCCCCTGCCACCCACTGCCATGGATTCAGGATCCAATGGAGTATCATGCATTTCATTTTATTGTCATGTTTCTTTAGTCTCCTAGTTTTTCAATATGGAATAGTTTCTAAGAAGTTTTTATTTGTTTTATTTGTTTTTCATTGTTCTGATATTTTGGCATTGAGGTCAGTTATTTTGTGGAATGTTTTTTTGAGTTTTCCTACTGTTTCTTAATTACAAAATTTAGAGTATATTTTTTAAACTTTTCTGATATTTATTTTTGAGAGAGAGAGAGAGACAGAACGTGAGTGGGGGAGGGGCAGAGAGAGAGGGAGACAGTGGGGGTATAAAAGAACTATGGCCATCTTTAATCCAAAAATTAAAGCTTTATTTCTTTATTTTTAGTATGAATTTAGTCTGACTCTTGATTTCAGCTTAGATCATGATCCCAGGGTCATGGGATCAAGCCCAGCTTTGGGCTCCATGCTGAGTGTGGGGCCTTCTTACGATTCTTTCTCTTTCTCCCTCTTCCCCTCTCCCCTGCTCAAGCATGCCCTCTATCTCCCTCACTCTCTCTCTCTAAGAAAAAAAAAAAGCATATTTTGGTATTGAAATTGTCTTTTCCTAGACAAACCTGCTCTTCTCTGAGAAAAGAACAGAGACAAGAAAGCCTAAAACATGGTCTTCGTTAATATCTCCAAACTTTACCCCATTACACAGTAATAAAAGACATAAGATAAAGCCTGATTTCAAAGCTAAATAATAATAATTAATAATAATAATAATAATAATAATAATAATAATATAAAACTTAAAGAAGAATTTAAACTAGTATATCATGATGGCATTCTACTATTTCCTGAATAATAGAGTAGGGTGGCCCAGGAGAATGTCACCATCTCAAGCAGGCTTTTAATACTTACTCCTTTTTTTTGTTTTGGAAGGTGGCTTCTATAACTTGTGTTTTTTTGTTGAGTTAAAAAACCATTATAATTTATTGTTTTCCTCCTATTTTCCATGAGACACTCAGCTTTGCAGATATATTGCCAATATCTGTGCTTTTTCAGTAAAGTAGCCTTGGGGCTGGTTAGGAATTAAAGTGTTTGATCTCAAGTCTGTCTCAAACACTAGATTATGTTTCTCTAGGACAGGATCTTTTGTATCTTATTCATCATCATTAAATCCATACTGTTTCTAGTCTAGTTGCTTACAAATGTTTTATAAATGGATGTCAAGTCTTTGGTTTGGTTTTAGTAAAATAAGATAGGAGTGTGTGTGTGTGTGTGTGTGTGTGTGTGTGTATGTGTAAAATGCACATGTTTGTATATGTTTAAGAGAATTAGAACTTGCTGCTTTCAGGTCTTCACTGGAAAGAAGTTAGTTTTATACTCAGATCTTGTGGTAGTTTGAAGACAAAAGTAAAATTCATAACTCCAGGGGATGAAGAGACTTTTTCTTTCCAATTATCCAGAGTTGAATTTCGGCAGGGCTTCCTTTCTGAGGAGTCAAAAGAAAGCCATCTTGCTAATATATTATTGGTTTTAAAAAGTTCAACATCTATTTTAGTAGTACTTTTGGTATTTTCAGCTCCTTTTAATGGTGCACTTAAAATCTCATTTTGAGTAACAATTGTTCTTATTCTTTTTTTTAAAAAAGCCTCTGTGTACATGCATGTGGTCATATCTAACATCTAAAGAAAATCACTTATCTACGCAGATTATTTCTCTAAAGGCATTCCTGAATATCTCAACTTATATTGATGATGGTTGTTCAAAGTGACACATGGCTACACTGCTTTGAAGTATAGAATTACACTCAGCTGCCTTCACGCCGTGCAATCCCAAATAATTACTGTCAATGTCCAACTTCTACCTTTTAAGGCCCAGAGGGTAGCATAGAACTCATGAGGGAAATAAATTAAGTGTGTAACTGTGTTCAAAGCCTCTCTTCCCTTCTTCTTTTTAAAGAGCTAGCATAAAACTTCACAAAACAACTATTATTTATACATAAAAAAAGCTACAGCATTTTATCCCAAACTTGCCCCTATAAAATATTCTGAGATTGAAATGTGTTTGAAGGCAGCATCTAGAGTTTTCTCAGTAATTTAGAATTATCTGGCATTAGTTTCTGCCTCTCTCACGCATATTTGGGATCCATTTGTCTACATGATTTAATATAAGAAATTGAAACTTGAAAATACATGACCATGAACTATAATCATATATTTGCATTCACTGTGTGAATATGCAAAGTGGATGATTTGGTGTTGAGGATTCTTATATTGATTGCTCATTTTTCAGTGTATTTGCCATATGGGAAAAAGCTTTGATGATAACATCTGCTACTAATATTTGAAATTTATGATGCCTTTTAAAGTGGAAAAGTAAAAAAAAAATTGAAGAAAATGTAAGTTAACCTTGATACTGTGGTGGCATTATACACTCTTTTATAAATTTTTAAAAAATGTTTATTTATTTTTGACAGAGAGAGAGAGAGAAAGAGCGCGCGCGCGCGCGCGCGCGCGCGCGCGGGTGCGCGCATGGGGGAGGGGCAAAGACAGAGGGAGACACAGAATGGGAAGCAGGCTCCAGGCTCTGAGCTGTCAGCACAGAGCCTGACATGGGGCTCAAACTCACTGACTGTGAGATCATGACCTGAGCCGAAGTCTGACACTCATCCGACTGAGCCACCCAGGCATCCCAATGGCATTATACATTCTTAAAATACACATAGAATATTCTGAATAGAAACGTTGTAACCTTTAACTTTTGAATCTATTGCCCATAAATTTTCCAATTATTTCTATATGACAATCTTCAAAACACATTATTTAAACTAAAATTTATTTTGAATAGGTGGAAAACATATTACATCTCTAAGAGAAAGTTTTTAAGAGTTATTAGCAATATGTTAAAAATCAGTATTAGATAGTTTGTTTAGAATTTGTTAACTTAGATTTATAAGACTATAACAGGTTGAAGATAAGATTTATATTATGAGGGAAACAGGATATGGAGATAGTGAAAGAAAATAGGCAACTGCATACAATAAGTAATATTGCAAAGGGAATCTTTTTTTTTTTAGTAAAACTCTTTTAACTAATTTAGAAATACTAATTTACAATGTAGTTGCATGTAAACCTTGATAGATCACACTTTAAAACACTGATTGAAATTATTTTTTTATCTTAAATATAACTTATAAGAAACTACATTAGCTGAATTCAAACTTGAAAAACAAAAACTGCATTAAAAAAAAGGCATGTAATTCAAGTTATTGATAATTCTGGAACAACCTCCCCCAACTTTTTTGAATTAGTAAGAATTTTCTTTCTTTAAAATAGTACCTTTTTTGATAGACAAATATATATGTATATATATATACATACATACATTTGTACATATTTGGCATGTAGAAGAAAGTATAAATAAAAGTAATTTTTTGTAAACCTATTGAGAAACATTGTTAATACCAGGGTCTATTGCCTTTCAGGTTTTTTTTTTCTGTGCATTTTTTCATACACACACACACATACACAGAGATAAACATATTTATTATCAGATTAGAATCATAGTGTTTATGCAGCTTTGAATATAAACAATGAGTGATTAAAAATTATTTGGAAACATTACTTTTTATTGCCTACATGATATTTTATGGTAAAAGTATTCCATAATTTATCTATTTTCCTAATGTTGAATATTTCAGACTTTTGTTGCTAATTTCAAATCATGCTTATATGAACAATTTCATAAATAAATCTTCATGGGTTATCTCAGATTAGTTCACTAAGAGAGATTCCTAGAAATGGGTTTACTGGTCTAAGTATCAATATTGTAAATCTATTTCTATGTACTGTAAAACCTTCCTAGAGAACTTGTATTGTTTTACATTTCAGCTGGAAGCATAGGGGACTGCCAGTTTCACCATACAGACTCAACACCGAGTATTATTATTTGAAAATCATTGTGAATTTGTGAGGCAATAGTAGCTTATTTATTTTTTATTGAACTCTAACTGACATACAACACTATTTTAGTCTTAAATATATACCACAATGATTCAATATTTGTATACATTTAGAGATAATCAGCAAAATGTCTAGTTACCATCTATCATCATTCAAAGTTACAATATTTTTTCTTGTTATGGAAACCTTTATGATTTACTTTCTTAGCATCTTTCAAATTTGCAATACAATAATATTGACCATAGCCACCATACTGTATATTATAACCCCATGACTTATTTGTTTTATAATTAGAAATTTCTAGCTCTTGATCCTCTTTATTCTTGTCATCCACCCCATATCTTCTTTATCCATTCATTCATAGTGGACATTTAAGTTGTCTCTGTATCTTGGCTATCATAAATAATACTACTCAAAGCTACATGTCTTTTCAAAGTAATATTTTTGTTTCCTTTAGTTAAATACCCAGAAGTGGAATGGCTGAATCATATGGTAGTTGTATTTTTAATTATTTGAGGAAACACCACATACTGTTTTCTGGAGTGGATGCACCAAATCTATATTCCCACCCACGTTGCATGAGGGCTTTCTTTTCTCCACATCCTTGTCAACACTTGTTATTTCTTGTTCTATGGATATTAACCATTCTGACAGGTGTGAGATGGTTTCTCAGTCTGGTTTTGATTTGCATTTCCCTGATGATTTGTGATATTAAGCATCTTTTTGTGTGCCTGTTGGCCATATGTCTTTTTTGAAAAAAAAATGTCTATTCAGATCTTCTGCCTATTTTAAACTTCAGATTCTTTGTTTAATTGTAATTGAGTTATAGGAGTTCTGTATGTATTTTGGCTATATGCTTTGGATCATACTGGATACATGATTGGATATTGGATATGTGATTTGAAAATATCTTCCCCCATTCAGTAAGTTGCTTTTTCATTTTGTTTATGGTTTTCACTGTGCAGAAGCTTTTTAGTTTGCTACAGTCTCATTTGTTTTCACTTTTGCTGCCATTGCCTTTGCTGTGAGATGCAAAAAAAAAAAAAATACATTGCCAAAAGCAATGTCAAGGAGTTTACTACCTATGTTTTCTTCTAAGAGTTTTATCTTTCTTGGTCTTATATTCAGGTATTTAATCCATATTGAGTTTAATTTTGTATATGGTAAAATAGTGGTCCAATTTAATTTTTTTTTTTTGTATGTGGCTGTTCAGTTTTGCCTGTATCATTTGTTGAAGAGATTGTCCTTTCCCCATTGTGTATTCTTGACACCTTTGTTACAAATTGACCACATATCCATGGGTTTTTTCCTGGGCTTGCTATTCTGTTACACTGATCTGTGTGTCTGCTTTTATGCTAATACAATACTGTTTTGATTACTATAGCTTTGTAATATAGTTTGAAACAAGGGAATGTGAGGCCTCCAGCTTGGTTCTTCTTTCTCAAGATTGCTTTGGTTATTTGGGATCTTTTGTGGTTTCATACAAATTTTAGGATTTTTTTTTCTAATTCTGTGAAAAATGTCATTAGAATTTTGATAAGGATTGCATTAAAACTGTATATCTCTTTGGGTAATATGGACACTAACAATATTAAATCTTCCATTTTAGGAACACAGAATATTTTTTCCATTCATTTGTGTCTTCTCTAATTTCTTTGAACAAAAGTTTTCAGTGTACAGGTCTTTCACTTCCTTGATTAAATTTATTCTTATTGTATTTTTTAATGCAATTGTAAATGGGGTTTAAAAAAATTCTCTTTCTGAGAGGCGTTATTAGT